>NW_022589708.1:24836270-25436270 GCF_004348235.1 Phoca vitulina | reverse complement strand
CAATTTCATTACTGGTTATTGGTCTATTCAGATTGTCAATTTCTTCCTGTTTCAGTCTTGGTAGTTTTTAGGTTTCCAGGAAGGCATCCATTTCTTCCAGGTTGCTTAATTTATTGGCATATAGTTGTTGATAATAATTTCTAATAATTGTTTCTATTTCCTTGGTGTTAGTTGTGATCTCTCCCCTTTCATTCATAATTTTATTAATTTGGGTCCTTTCTCTTTTCTTTTTGATAAGTCTGGCCAATGGTTTATCAATCTTATTAATTCTTTCAAAGAACCAACTTCCAGTTTTGTTGATCTGCTCTACTATATTTCTGGTTTCTAATTCATTGATCTCTGCTCTAATCTTTATATTTCTCTTCTCCTGCCTGGCTTAGGCTTTATTTGTTGTTCTTTCTCCAGTTCTTTAAGGTGTAAAGGGGAACCCTCTTGCACTGTTGGTGGGAATAGAAGTTGGTATAGCCACTTTGGAAAACAGTGTGGAAGTTCCTCAAAAAGTTAAAAATAGAACTACTCTATGACCCAGCAATTGCACTACTGGACATTTACCTCAAAGATACAGATGTAGTGAAAAGAAGGGGCACATGCATCCCAATGTTCATAGCAGCAAAGTCCACAGTAGCCAACCTGTGGAAGGAGCCGCGATGCCCTTCAACAGATGAATGGATAAAGAAGATGTGGTCCATATATACAATGGAATATTACTCAGCCATCAGAAAGGATGAATATCCACCATTTGCATTGACATGTATGGAACTGAAGGGGATTATGCTAATTGAAATAAATCAAGCAGAGAAAGACAATTATCATATGGTTTCACTTATTTGTGGAACATAAGGAATAGCATGGAGGACATTAGGAATAGGAAGGGAAAAATGAAGGGGAGGGAAAATCAGAGGGGGAGATGAACCATGAGAGTCTATGGACTCCAGGAAACAAACTGAGGGTTTCAGAGGGTAGGGGGGATGGGTTAGCCCAATGATGGGTGTTAAGGAGGGTAGGTATTGCAATGAACACTGGGTGTTACACGCAAACAATGAATCATGGAACACTACATAGAAAACTAATGAAGTACTGTATGGTGACTAACATAACATAATAAAAACAAATAAATAGGGGCGCCTGGGTGGCTCAGTTGGTTAGGCGACTGCCTTCGGCTCAGGTCGTGATCCTGGAGTCCCCGGTTCGAGTCCCACATCGGGCTCCCTGCTCAGCGGGAGTCTGCTTCTCCCTCTGACCCTCCCCTTCTCATGTTCTCTCTCTCTCTCAAATAAATAAATAAAATCTTTGGAAAAAAAAAAAAAAACAAATAAATAAATAAAATAAAGACATGTTTGTTTAAACTGAAAAAAAGGATGAGTGCTATTTAAGTGATTACATATCTTTTCATTGTTTTATATACTACTAGTTGATGACATCAGATTTAAGTCATTTCGGTAGAGATACAGCAAGTATTTGGACTCATTTAGCATGCCTTGTGTTGATCTTTTATGGTAAACAGATCTTTAGTGTAAAATAGCTACCCTGTTTCTAACCTGTTTCTCTTTATTCTGGTATCACTAGCACAAAATATAATGGGAAATTATTTATTTAGTAAAAAGTGGTATCGGTACTCATTTTCTTTTTTTTTTTTTTAAAGATTTTATTTATTTATTTGAGAGAGAGAGAATGAGAGAGACAGCACATGAGAGGGGGGAGGGTCACAGGGAGAAGCAGACTCCCCGCCAAGCAGGGAGCCCGATGTGGGACTCGATCCAGGGACTCCAGGATCATGACCTGAGCCGAAGGCAGTCGCTTAACCAACTGAGCCACCCAGGCGCCCCAAGTACTCATTTTCATTATGAATAAATTGAGGCTGTTTTTCTCATCCTTTCATGTAAAATTGAGCCATTTGGAGTCAATCTGCCTAGCAATGGAAAGAAGAAACAAGTAACCACCCACATTATTTTTAAAAGTGAATGACTTTTTACTACTTGGTAACCTCCTGAGACTTAATATATCGTTTAATGTGATATTCATATGACTTCATGGACTAATCCATCAATTTGGTTAGGCAAAACAAAGAAAAATCATATTTATATATGTGTATATGTAGTCCTTTTAGAACATGAGCTGCAATTTAACTGGCCTACCAAAGGTAGAAAAGCCAAGTCACTGAACAATAATATAGGAATGTTGAGTGTCTGATACTTGATACCTATTTCTTTAAACAGTAAATGATAACTAAAATGGAAAGATCATACCCTTGGTACAAACTTATATCATGTGCAAATTTATGGGGACATCGCCAGCTCTTATTTTTTAGAGAAATATAGCCATTTAATTTTTCTGTAAGATCTTCTGTTTTGTAAATGATGAGTTCCTTTTATTCTTCTTAAAACAGTAGGCCACTGGTTTACTCCTATCATATAGACTATAGAATCTTAAAATAGGATGTTTTGTTAGAGATCATGTCTTTCTTCTAACAATTTTACAAATAAATATCCTAAAATCAAATTGATTTGACAGTGGTGTCAGTCAAAGTGCCTGGATTAGAAGTTAGATCTAATGATTTTTAGTCTGATGTTCATTGATAAAGTATACTGAAAAAACATTTCAAGAGTGCCCTTACTGTACAAACATTGAAGTAAAATTTAACTAGATTATATCAGTGTTTTTCCCTTATGGTATCTCACAATACTGTACCTTGTGTAGATGATAGAACACAGAGCATGTACACATCTAATCATGAATTATTCAAAGGTTTTATAGACTGTTTTTCCTTTTCTCCTTAGGTGTTTTTCATTATTCATGCCATATAATGAATGACAGAGTCTCTGTTGAATATGTTAAAATGTGTAATATATTGATGGTGTTAAAATGTCAATTCCTTGTTTATTTCTTGCAAAGAACTCAATGTGTATTATGAAACTAGTACATTAATCTTACATTATCACCTTAAGATAGTGGAAAACAAGTATTATTTGACATATGACTTGACTTACAAATACAGAATAAAATCTGAAATATATTTTTCAAATAAATAGGAAGTTAGTGATAAAAAAGTCATTACACTTGGTGATAGTTAATTTAATGCATCAACTTGACTGGACACAGGGAGCCCAGATATTTGGTTAAATATTATTCTGAATATTTCTGTGATGGTGTTTTTGGGTGTGATTAACATTTAAATAGGTAGACTGAGTAAAGCAGATTGTTCTCCCTAATGTAGATGGGCCTCACCCAATCACCTGAAGGTCTGAATAGAATAGTGGACTCACCTTCCTCCCAGTAAGAGAGAATTCCCCTACCCAGCAGCCTTATACTCTTGGTTCTGTTTGTCTGGAAAACTCTAACTAATACATACTATTACACACTGTGCCTTTTAGCTGAATGAGTGAAATCTCAGTTAATTTTAGTTTTTTTTTCTATAGATGATAATAACACCCCAAACATTTATTCTCCCATTAAAACTATGCTAAGCAGTTATGAGCTCAGAAAGATAGTTACCTGATTAACTCCTTCAACTTCCCTATGAAAATTAATGAATACTCATAAAGAGTATAAAATGCAAATCATTGAAGGGAATTTGGAATATGACCAGAAACACAGGAATTTCAACCTTTCTTGGATCACAGGTTATCTGGTAAAAACATTGGGATCACAGTGGGAAAGAGAGTCGATTATCATTTATGCATTCCTTTGAGTCTCCCTATATTTCAGGTATCCTCTAAACTTTTTAGAGGAACTTAAACAATTGTTTCTTGATATAGCCCCTAGACTCTCCACCCCAACCTATTCATCTTATTAAATGGAACACTCATAACCAGGTACTTTATAAAGAATATCTTTTCTTTAAAATGAGACCTATTCATCAGGTGCCATGGACTTAGAAGGCAAAGAGCAAGCAAGTGCTTCAGTCATCAGCTGGCCACCCATCCTGTACCACAGTTTATTTACAATCTGAGGTTTTCCTTCTGGATGGGGTTGGCTACTTACAGATAAGGTGGAAATGACCAATGTTATCCAGATTTGTTGTTTGATCTCTGTATTCAGTTGTTTCTCTTAGGTGAGCATTACTGTAATCGAATGGGGCCACAAAAGACCATACATGCAGGAAATGTGCATTTTTTCCAGCATTTTCATCTCCTTGCCAGAGCTTAGTCATTTCCATATTGACTGATACAAATTACATTATTGAATAATGTATTTTATGTGTAAAACCAAAACATATTTAATATCTTTACTGTAGTTCACATTATTTTCTGAGCGGTATTAATTATAATTATATTAATGACATTCTCTAGGAAATTTTCCATATAGATGTGATCACTCTTTTCCTTTATCTCTAGGTGGTTATAATCAGACGTCAGACATAGTAGACCATATTTATGAACTGTGTACCCTCTGATAAGGGTGGGGAGGGCTTCGCCTTGCTACCACTGCACCTCCATGCATTTAGTCCTCAGTTTCTTCCTAAAGTAGCCAGTGTAATGTTACCCCCATCTTAATTCCATAGCTATTTTCTACTCTATGTTCATTATAGACTCTTACTATCTGTGACATGATGTGGTAGAGATAGAAATAAAAATCAGTGGTTCTTCATAACATAACTGAGTATGTGCATATATTACAAGAAAGTTACTAAACTCAGTATACTCTGAAGGTTATTACATTTTGCTCATTCTCAGGAAAGACAAAACTGTAAATACCATTAGAAGATTTAAAATAAACTACATGCTTCCATGTTAGAAGACCAAGCACTGGAATCAAAGATCCCTACACAGAATTGCACAGCTACGGATGTGTAGTAGTAAATATTCAGGTTTTGATAAAATTTGTGTATATCAATCTGTCCTACAACTAAAGGTTTAAAAAGAGGAATTAATATTCAAGAGTTAGAAAATATGATGAAACAAGAACATTCTGTAGATGTTCACAGGATAGAACATATCTGTAATCATTCAAAAATATATCAACAGATAATAAACAACAGCCTATGAAAATGTATTCAACGTCAAAGAATGACAATGAACTTGTAAGACACAGAGGACAAACATTCTTCAAAAATCACCACCACAGACTGTGACTCAAATAGCAAAGTAAACTCAGAAAGACAGCACTTGCCCCATTTCAAAAGAGCATTTTAAATATTCAATATGATATAGCAAAAAAAGTCTAACAACATTCACATTGCAGAGGCATTTGCCATTCACATGCCCAGTAATTTGGAGAAAAATCTTTAGATATAAGGCAGACAAGACAAAATGAGAATAAAAACAAACTAACAGGGGTACCTGGTTGGCTCAGTCAGTTGAGCGACCGACTCTTGGTTTTGGCTCAGGTCATGATCTCAGGGTGGTGAGATTGAGCTCCGCATCAGCCTCCATGTTCAGCAAGGAGTCTGCTTGAAGAGTCTCCACCTCTGCCCTCCCCCAGATAAATAAATAAATCTTTAAAAAATTAATAACATGGGGAAAGAGAAGCCTACATAGAAGAAAAATGCTCAAAGGGTAATATATGAAAAGCACTAGCATCCTCCCCACCCTGCAGATAAACATACATGGGGTAGAAGAAAAGATGGGTTGATTGGCAGATGATAACGTATCTCAATCCTTCTGTTAGTACAATAGAGTTAATGAGTTATTGGCCATTGTATGCCTCGGGGTATGCTATAGTAACAATCTCAAATCTAATGGCTTAGCATGGCAAAAGTTTATTTCTCAGTCACACTGAGTTTATCATGTTGGCAGCATGTTTAGCTCATTATAGTTATTCTGGGATCTCAGCTGATAGTAGCTTCATCTTAACATTTGCTTCCAAGATCACCTTGGCAGGAGAAAGAATATGTGTTAAGTTATTCTCAGGCTTTGAAAAACCCCAGTGGAAATGATACATGCCACTTCTGCTCACATTTCATTGAACAAAGTAAGTCATACTACTGTGCTCAATGTAATACTCTTGTTATTTCATTTTTCTGTATTCTACCTTAATTTGGAGTTATGTTTACAAATAAACTTGTAGAGCAGACACTGTAGCAATCATCATACTGTTTTTCCTGCATGAGAATTGTCTCAGACTATTTTAAGGCATATTTCAGTCTATTTTAATATGTCCGATGTTGCCTGAAAACTGCATTTCTAAAAAGCATAGCAGGTGGTGTTAATGCAGGTGGTCTGGGTATCAAACTTTGAGTGAACAACAACAACAACAAAAAAGCAATCTAACCTTTAATGATAGCTCAAAGATCCCATCCTCTTTCTCTCTCACCATTTGCTTCACTGTCAGGGAGAATACCAGATGTGAATCAAGACAGAAAATTTCGACATGGTAATGTTAATTGTAACTTTTGGAGGAAAGGGCTAAGGGGTAAAAACTTTTTGTCAATGGAACACCTAAAACCCCTGTATGTGTTGCTAGATGATTTTTTCTCTTTACAAAATTCTTTTCTCTCTTTGCTCTGAAATACTTTCAAGAAAATGGAGTTTTATCCATCAAAAGTAGCTTCCTCCTCCACTTGTGAAGGCAAAATGTTAACAGAATGGAACATAGGATAAAGGAGCTACTAGGAAGGCTAGCATGATTCTAGAATAGACAAAAGATGTTAAAACTTCTTGATTTTCTACTTTATCTCACCAAAGTAGGACATCTTTAAGGGGTTAGAATCAAATTGCAAGCTTAGCATAGTGACCATTTACTGATTTTTTTTTTTTCTCAGAATAAATAATCCAAATAACCTCAGTAGCCTACACTGCTGTGTTAGTCCTTTCATGCTGCTATAACAAAACTCCATGGGCTAGGTTGCTTATAAATAACAGAAATTTATTTCTCACAGGGTTTTTTTTGTATAAAATGTACTGTTTATTATATCATTTTGAAACAAACATGTAACCGCCACACAGGTAAAGAAATAGTGTATTGTCAATACCTCAGAAATCCCTTTTTATGTATCCTTTCCTAATCACACCCACTCCTTCTTCCCTAGAGTAAAACCTCTGTCCTTCCTTAATAGTAATCACTTTCTCGAATTTCTTTATATTTTTACCTGTTAAGTATGCATTCTGAAACATTCTGTTTTGCCTCTTTGCCTTTATATAAATAGAATCATATTGTATGTATTCTTCTGTGTCTTGATTCTTTCTCTCAAGGTTTTAAGATTCCTTCACGTTATTGTCTGTAGTCATAGTTTGCTCATTTTCCTTGCTCTGTGATACATTATAAGAATATTACACAATCTGTCCATTCTGTTGATGGGCATATGGGCTGTTTCCAGTTTTTGAACGTGATGAACATGCTCATATGCATAGTGTAGCACACAGTGGTTCTCAAATTCGAGCCTGCATCAGAATGCTCTGGACGGCTTGGTAAATACAGATTGCTGGACACCATCATCCAAGTTCTGATTCGGTAGATCTGGGGTCATGCCCAATGATTTGTATTTCTAGTAAGTTCTCAGTTGATGCTGATGCTATTGGTTCAGGGATCACACTTTGATAACCACTATTTTGGGTATATAATTGGGAATAGGTTATTGGGCCAAAAGAGGAGAGAATCTTCAATTTTGCTAGGTAATGGTTTTCTAAATTGGTTGTACCAGTTTGTGCTCTCACTGGCCATGTATGGGTGTGCTTGTTGGCCCACATCTCACCAACACTGTGTTTCTGTGGTGGGGATGTAGTCATAGCTCACTGTGTTTTTTATTCGTATTTCCTGATTTGTTTCTGTTGAGTTCCTGTTTTGGTACATCTGGATTTCCTCTTTCTGAAGTACATGTTCAAGTTTTTTTTTTTTTTAATTAACATATAATATATTGTTTCAGGGGTAGAGGTCTGTGATTCATCAGTCTTCTATAACACCCAGTGCTCATTACATCCCGTGCCCTCCTTAATGTCCATCACCCAGTTATTCCATCCCCCACACCCTACCCTCTAGCAACCTTCAGTTTGTTTCCCATGATTAAGGGTCTCTTATGGTTGTCTCCCCTTCTGGTTTCATCTTGTTTTACTTTTTTCCTCTCTTCCCCTATGATCTTCTGTTTTGTTTCTTAAATTCCACATATCAGTGAGATCATATGATAATTGTCTTTCTCTTGATGGACTCATTTAAAAAGTACTTTTATTTTTATTTATTTATTTTTGAGAGAGAGAGTGGGGTGGGGTGCAGAGAGAGAGGGAGAGAGAGAAGCTTATACAGGTGCCGCACTCAGGGCAGAGACCAACGTGGGGCTCAATCTCAGGACCTAGAGATCATGACCTGAGCTGAAATCAAGAGTCTGAGGCTTAATCTACTGACCCATCCAGGCGCCCCTCTCAGAGTTCTGAAGGCCAGAATTCCAGGATCAAGGCACTGGCAGATTTGTTGTCTGGTGAAAGCCTGCTTCCTGGTTCATAGACCATCGTCATTTTGCTTTATCTTCACATTGAGGAAGGGGCAAGGACTCTCTGGGGTCTTTTTTATAAGGACATCAATCCCATTCTTTGTTTGTTTGTTTGTTTTAAAGATTTTGTTTATTTATTTGAGAGAGAGAGCACGTGTAAGAGAGAGAGAGCCTGAATGGGGGGAAGGGCAGAGGGAGAGAAAGAAGCAGACTGCTCCACCTTGAGCATGGAGCACTATGAGGAGTCGATCTCAGGACTCAGAGATCATGACCTGAGCTGAAATCAATGTCAGACACTTAGCCTACTGAGCCACCCAGGCTCCCCTCAACATATGAATTTTGGCTGGACAGAAACATTCCATCTATAGCAACTGGTAAAACTGTGACCATACCAGATTCATGAATGAGAATTTCGGGCTTTGAGATGCTAGTCATATTCATTTCAACTAGAATACCCTTTTATCTTTAGCTTACTGGGCTACACTATACTTACTCTACTTGGGTTTCTCCTCTTCTAAAAAGCAAAACAAACAAACAAACACACAAAAACACACCTATTTTAATTTCTCTTCAAGAGAGTGTCTTTCTGTCCATTCCCCAGCTAGTTATTTAGCTTTCTGCTACATTATTAAGTTAGCTGTCTTTACAGATTTTTCTTTCCATTTCTCCCTACAGCAACTTATAATTCTACCTCTCTTAGACTTTTATCAAGCTCTTGGTTCTCATTGGTTATTTTTTTTTCCTATGGAATTGTTTATTTTCTCTTTTTTAAGGAATTTAAAGCATTCTCATTGTACTTCTATTTTAATGGATGCTTTGAATTTTTGCATAGACATATTTCACACTAAATTTACATGAGTTTATATTTACATGAAGGTCACTTTCTATATCAAATAAAACCATGATGCATATTTTACTTTGTAACACTACAAGAAATTAGTCATCTCCATGACCTTTTCTCATGCAATTAAGTGAAAAAAAAAAAAAAAAACCTGTTGGTCTATTTGCTCATTCATCCATTCTTCTCTAACCCACTTTATTCCTATATTTACTTATTTTTCTAACAAAAATTCACTGAGCACTTATAATGCTGGGTGCTGAATAGGTAGAATAAAATTATATGAGTTATGCAAACAGTTCAGAATTACTAAAATTTAACTTGAGACACTAGAGAAGAGTATTGTGTAAGTATGAATAGGGTTTAGAAAATGAAATGATAAGTGATTAAAAAGAAGTTACAGTCTAGAATAGAAATGTTCTTAATTTCTCAGTAATAAGCTTGACTAATCATCCCAAAAGTATTTTGATATTGAACTATTTCAGACAAAGCAACACCATGATCATATCTGAATTTTAATAAAAATCACTCTGGTAGCTCTATGAAAAATGGGTTCAAGAGGATGAAATCAGAGATAGGGAATAACTTGGGGAAACATTTTTAATTAGCTGTGAGAAAAATTATTAGCTCCTGAACAAAGGAGGAGTAGAAATAATTCAAATAAGGTGATAAATATCATGGGAGTAGAAATGATCAGGATTTGCTAACAAATTGGATGATGGATGAAGTAAGGAGTCTTAGTGGCCTGCCTCTCAATTCTCTAGCTCTTCAGACTGCATAGCTTATTAGGTCCTTATTGCACAGAAAGAAAAGAGAGAAAGAAAACTGAATACACGTACTTCAGCCTGTATGAGATGCTGTATTAGCCATTCTGTGTGTATGAGTATGCAGGTGTGTGTATTTTGTCATGTGTATTATCCCTCCAGCTGCAATAGCTACCTAACGAGTGCCTCTTCAACCCTGACCAAAAGCTGGGATCAGGGAAACATTTGTGGCTCGCTGTATGGTAGATGCTTCCGAAAATATACACTCTGTGCTATTGGGAGAAGCCATCTACAGGGAGGATTGTCACCTTCACCTTCAAACACACTGCAGAGTTACCCAGCAGAAAAACAGGAGAAGGGTTTACTGGGAAGGGTCCCACCCATGGCATTCTACTGGGAAGACATTGGAGAGGGTCTTGGGAGCACTGAGGAAAACCAAGTGCTCTAGAACCAGGAACTGGAAAATCCACCCTCTGCAAGAGTTGGGACTGGAAGAAGTCACACCCAACAATAGCAGGCACCTAGTACGGGATTAACTACACTATAGAGGATTCTAGCGTTGGAGAAAGCTTTACCCTGAAGGAGACTGGAGAGAGGAGATGGAGACAGAATGGATAGAAGAAAAGAAAAACTCTTTCTCCTCCAGTGTCCTTTCACCAGTCTCTATTGAGTGCCAGCTCTCATATGAAAAATACTGGCAAAGCATGCCTGCATAATCACAGAACAGGCAGAGATGAGTATATTTGGATATGAGAGGTAATAAGTTGACAGCTGGAGAGTCCACACCTTTACATTTTTACTTAAAAAGATACAGCTAACCTTCTTACAAGTGAACAAGTTTTCACCTCTCAAAATTAGGAGATGTAGAGTTATAACACTCATTTTAGGAAAGAGGAAGAGATTGATATATACATTCTATTTCCTTCCTTTCTTCCTCTATCTTTTCCCTTTGTTTACTTTTCTTTCTCTTTCTTTCTTTCTTTCTTTCTTTCTTTCTTTCTTTCTTTCTTTCTTTCTTTCTTTCTTTCTTTTTCTTTCTCTCTCTCACTTTCTCTCTCTCTCCCTTTCCCTCTCAAAAAAAGAAACAAACAAAAAATAAGAAAAAAAGAAAATACGAGAAATGCAAATGTAAGACTATTATGGTTACTATCTAAAATTGGTCACAGTGCATGAACTGATATTTGTGATTCCCTATTTCCACTATGCGTTCTGTATTTCTCTGTCCTCAGTCAGAACTTCAGCTGGTAGGGGTTTTTATATGGTATAGTGATGTAAAATTGGTGATGTAAAGATTAGATTGAGGGTCTGAGTCTCTCTGTCCTCTCTTTTTGCTATAGTTTTCCATCAATCTGTTCTACTGAGTGTGGAAGTACTAAAAGGCACCACAGAAAATCCCCTATATTTCAGGCATACTCATCTTTCCACTACTATGTAGCAGCAACACAGTATCTCCATGGTAATTGACATCAATCACTTCAGCAAAGAGAGGAGCCTCTTTTTCTGCCTATTGGTTCAGTAGTAAAAGGAGCCCCAAATAGCCTAGAGCAGTCTCATCTTACATTTGAATTGAAATTGTGTTGTGTCCCCTTGACATGTCTTGAGGACTTGTCATGTCTTAGGGAGTAAGACTTTCAAAATAGAGCTCATGGTTTCCAAGATGGGAAACAAAAATTAGAATGGATATTTAGGAAAGAGGGAGAGGAGTCACCTTCACTTCTGCTATTTGTCTTCTAGATTCATGTACTGCTACTTTTGGGAAGAGAGCAGGAGCTAATGTGCTCTGATTCAAACTGTACAAATCACACACTGCAACCTTTTAGGGTGTCGTCTCTCAGTTGATGCCATAACTGAATCTTTGACAAATCATTCCATTTTTAAATTAACTCAATCATTCCTTGTGTATTTCAGTATGTATCAAAACAAGTCAATTCCATGAGCATGAGCCCATTGCTACTCTTTCTTTGCTGAGAAATTGTTTTTTTTTAAATCATAAGAATTGTTATGAATATGGGTAAGCCATTCTGGCAGACCATGAAAATGATGTTGACAGAAGGATTACATGAAGGGAAGACATATCCATATACAGAATATGTATATTCCAGTGAGAACAAATCTGCCCCTCCATGATAGAAGAGGTCCAATCTAATCAACAGCCACTAGGCTGACTGGCCTTCCTCCACAATTGTGCCTTATCTCACAATGGTCCCCAGCATTGGCCTCCATATTAATAAGATAGATACTCAGCCCTATTTTTAGTTAAGTCAACCTTGGTAAGGGAAATTCCATATTGTTGAGCTCACGCATAGCCTCCATTTCTATCACCAGCATCATCTTGGTCACAGGCCTACTGAGCCAGCACTGGATGGATTGGGGAAAGATGTTTAGGTGTATATGTATGTATATATATGTATATGTATGTTTATGGAGCATATTGGTTTATCACCTGATTAATTTAGAACCTTTCCTCACTGTGAACACCTTTGGGTGGACATCCACACTGACGCAAATATATTCACAGAATCTATGCCAAATTTGAAAAGTCCATCCACGTACTTCTTTCCCAGATTTCCTTATTACCAATCTTCCAATCCTTTCTCTTTCAAGGTCCTGACCATCAGGTTAAACCATTAGCATCTTGTCTTAAATAATTTAAATATGTGCTTCTGGCCAGCCATCACTAGATATATTAGACAGCTAAGTGCAGTACTTCCCACTGGAAGAACTCCTTTCTGTTATTTTTTAGCAGTGACCCTAAGTGAGGCTGCAGTACTAGAGCTGTCCACTTTTGGGAGGCACCAACATATCATGCAAACACATATGTAAACTAGACTTGAGAGGCTGGTCTTTTTTGTTTGTTTTTGTTTTTTATTTATTTATTTTTGTGAACATCTTTAAAAGATTTTATTTATTTATTGAGAGAGAGAGAGAGAGAGTGGGGAGAGAGGAGGGGCAGAGGGAGAGGGAGAGGGAGAAGCAGACTTCCTGCTGAGCAGGGAGCCCAACGCAGGGCTCCATCCCAGGACCCTGAGATCATGACCTGAGCCAAAGGCAGATGCTTAACTGACTGAGCCACCCAGGTGTCCCTTGATTTTGTTTTTGTTTTTATCTTCAACCAACTAATTATAAGAAATAGCCCAGGAAGTCACAGGCATGGATTGTGGCAGAAGAGACTACAACAGCAATCAATGTTGAAACTGTCTGAATTACCTGCTCAGGCAACTTATTGGTAACTCTTGGTTCTGCTCAAGCTTGGTTATAATTTCTTGGTTACAGTTTGCTTATTTTCTGTGTTTATTTATTATATACCTAACCAAGTTGTACTAGCTGTCCCATAGAAAGCTTCCAAGTGGGTTGTGCAGGTGCCCTAGAAGGAGGCTTTCCAGCAAGTTTTCATAGCATCCCCATGGGTACTTTCCCAGTGGGTTCTATATTTCCCCTCAACCATCTTCAAGTTGGTTTGAAGCGTTTTGATATCATGTGCATATTTACTGCTTGCCAGCCTTGGCCTGCAGCATTATGGATAACTTTTCTGCCACGTGGCAAGGGAAGTTGTCCTATTTTCTTATAAGATATAAATTTCAGACTTGAGACTGGAGGCCTTGCAATCTGTTCCTTCCTTTGTACTCTGCCTCAGCCATACAGATAGTGTTTTTTCTCAATGTCTACTACTCTTGTATATTTAGGGTTTCTTTATTTATTAATATTTAATCTGTTATTAACTAGTTAATGAATCTTTAAGTTAAGCTTCAATGTTCAAATTACTATGTGGTTTTTATTTCATGATTGAATCTTAAGTGATACATCATGTTCTCCCTTGAGGTCCTTTTCCCTCTCTAGAAATTCTGGGGACATACCAATTTGTCATTCAAAACCAATATGTGGCAGAAACTATGACAAGTGTTGTTGGGAAATCAATAATAAACCAAAATGATGTAGCTTAACTCCTCATTTTGCTTGACGTATAGTGGTGGTGGTAGAGAGGGAGGAGGGGAAGGAGGAGGAGGAGGAGGAAGAAAGGAAGAGAAAAGAACATTGTGCAACAGGGGGAACTACTATGGACATATGAGAAAGAGACGATTTTGTAAGGTGTTAACATCAACCAGACATGGAAACTCTAATGTTATATAGATGTTTGGAAGAAAATCTATTATAATTCATCCCCTATCACCAACCTCCCCCCAAAACAAAAAACTTCTTAGTATACTGCTTTTCTAAATCTGAATTTAGAAGACATCTGCCTAAATTAACGAGCTATATAAGATTCAAGGGTATTGTTTAATTTTATTCTTCGAATTGTGTCCCAGTAGCTGTACATCCGGCTGTAGACCATTCTTAACCAACAGGACATTGCTGTTGATTTGCCGTAATTTGGAGAAATTATGACCCTTTCTGTTCTCCCTGTAGATAGTTTTACCTCTACACCTTTCCCAGATTTCAGAGTGCACTATAATCTCAGCAATTTATTATCTGGAGAAGTTCGGTAAGAATTAACAAACACTCTCTTTCATATGATAGAGTAATATAAAGTATACACCAAGTGGGGCTAAATGCTGGGAGGAGGTATCTGAGGGAAAGCCATTTGATTCTTCTTCTAATGCATGTTCTTCAAGAAATCCAGAAAATCATCCTTTGTGACTTTGCATAGAAAATAGTGGTATGATTTTGATAGTTCCAACTTCCCTATACATGCGTAACTTTCTATACAATCTAGATACAGTGTTTATAATTCAAAATACCCAACCTCAGCACATCAGTGAATAAAGGATCTGGCTGCAGTATTATGAATAATCTACTACCACGGTGCAGGATTACCTTCAAACTACCCAGAAGCAATGGAGTTCATCCAATTTAAATTTTGCAGAATATTTTTCCATGCATTATTTTGATATATTGTGCCTTCAGCTTTGCATACTTTTTTAATTTATTGATTCACGTAGTGTTTTTTTCATGTGGAAGACACCATGAGTTTTATTTTCTATTCGTTATTGGAGAACAACAATTGAATTCCTCTACAGAGCTCAACTATCTGGCCACAAGAAACACAAACACTACTCATAGATAAATTAACTTTAAGGAAATAAGAAGGAATAAAAGAGAATAATAGAGTGGGCCTTGCTTTGTATAAAGTAGGAGAAGTCCTCAGCCAAGTAAGAAGAGAACATTGCATGCAGAGAAATTTACAAGCAAATAGGCCAATTTGGAAAGCACTGAGTTTGTGGTCATTGAACTAAAAGCTTCTGTGTTTCAATTATAGTGAGTAAAGAGTAGATAGCCAGATAATGGAGTTGCTGAGCTGATCATGAGCAAAGGATAGCAACTGAAGACACTCACTAGAGGTTTCAAATAACTCTATTTTGGTCCATTTTCATTGACATAATCTGTTTAAACTACATTACCCACCATAAACCTGCTTAATGAGAGGTTCTACAAGTTCCGTTGGGTTAGGCAAATTCTACACACGTAGTTACATTTGTTCAGCTGAACTATAATCCTAGAGAATTTGGAGGTAACTAATTTAACACACAGAAAAGTTTTATAGGTGCAATCATTTAGAATTTGAGTTGCACCTCGGGTTTCTTTGAGTCCAATGTCTATATTCTTTATGCTATATTTAGTTTATGAAACAAGATTTGCAAGTAAAATGGTGTGGATGAAATAAAAAAATGCATGACTATCTTCATCTAAGAAGCAACAGAAAAGGGGAGGAGGATGGTACATATAAACTTGGAAGTAGAGAAATGTGTTTGGAAAGGTTCTATCATGTGTACTTACATAGCCAGTGTTGAAAGCTCACAATTAGTCAGACAGATTCAGAGTGAACAAGACTCTCTGGTGTGATCTAGAGAGCGTTACTTAACTTCTTTAAACAGCATTATTAACTTCTTTCAGTCCAAATTTATTTAAAGTGAGGATAATAGTAACTACTTCATGGGACCATTGCAAGAAATTTATCATCAGTTCTAACTTGCACGTTGCTGCACACAGAGAACATGCTACGTTTATGTCCCAAAGAGTAAAATACGTAAGCCTATTCTGGCTGCTACAGGTTCCTACCAGTCACCTCAAAGACTGAAAATAACAGCGACACAGAATACCTAGAATATTCTGTGATGCCCAAATTGGGAAGGCATTATTTAGATAAAGAATGCATAAGGCACATTGCTTGATACACAGCAGGTTATCAGTAAATAGTAGCTATTATTACAGAAGATTTTTCTCTGTGATTAAATGGGTCAAAATTTTCTGTTTCATGTTATTGTTTGGGATACCATAAAATATACACAGTAAAATGAAGAATTCCTCTCTCTTCAGATCACACCAACTCCATATTTACTGAGTTTAAGTTAGGACAAACACATTCCTCAAGTACATTCATTTTCAGTGACAATCTAAGCCCCAATAATTCAGGCATTGGCATGATAACTAGATTCATCTTTGGGATATGTAGTTCTAAAGCAAATTTTTTTTTCTATAAAAATTATCTTATTTGCTCATTTTGCCTCCTATAAAGATTTTGAAGATGAAACAAGGAGAGCAGCAATATCTGTCTTTTCTTTTTTCTCAACCTTTTCAATACTTTTTCTTTGTTTCTTTTTTTTCTACAGGATTTCAGGATTTCTTCATGTTTTTAAAGTCCCCATTTGAAATAGAATTCTGACACTCCCCATGCATCTGACTGAAGCTGTTTGTGTGTGCCTGTGTGTGTTTGTGTGTGTGTGTATTCTCTTCAGTTTCTTTTTTCTTTACAAAATGCTGAGTGCATTAAGCCTAAGCTGACACCAAAGCAACACAGTTTTCTGAAACTTCTTGTTCTGCCAATTTAAGGAGTTATAATATTTCCCTTAGTAAATCCTCTCATCTTCTTTATGTTCACCATTTATTCTAAAATAATGTTAAATATGATTCTGTGATTCTCACATGCTCTACATGGGATGATCATGGTAGATAAAATTGACATGGCAGATAAGGATACTGAGGGTCATATAAGGAATATGATTTTCTTTACATCACTAAATGTTGATTGATACATATAGGTAATTCTTGGGTGGATAACCTCTGAATTTACACACAGTACCCCAAATGAAATATTCTACCTAATTCAAGTTTGTCTCAATGGCATATTGCAAAAAATACAGTAATTCTCATGTAGATCACCTAATTACTTTATATGGTCTGGATTTATCTCAAGTGTTACTTATCTATGTATCTGGCAGCATAAATTTAATACTCTACTTCTTCCCAAAAAGACACTTACATAATGCCAGTCTAAAATAGCATCACTCAATTTATTATAGCACTTATAATAAGTCACATATATTTTATCTCAACTCTAATGGCAAATGAATTCATGAATCTCTTTTCTTTCCTCAATAAGAAATTTTTAATTTTTGAGATTATTGTTACTTCCTTTTCCCAATTGTGGCAGGCTCCCTCTTGGGCATTTGAATGAAGTACTTTCATAAAATTAAAAATCCTTCATGACCTGAAAAAAATGTATAGGTGCTTTATATCATCAGGATTTTAAAAGCAATTCTACAATAACCAGTACCTTTTCTTTTAAATAAATTTAAAGAAAACTGAAATACAGTAAACTAAAAGATTGATTGAAAGGTAAATTCCCATTTTGGAGTAAATAGTAGAACAAATACTTATATTATTTGCTTTAAAAAAAGGAAGAGAAAAAGAAAAGGAAATGAAATATTAGCATATGAGTATAAATTTTACAAGAAGAAAAATCATTTTTTTCTCATCTAATTTGTGTATCTTGAAAACATCAGGGGCGCCTGGGTGGCTCAGTCGTTAAGCGTCTGCCTTCGGCTCAGGTCATGATCCCAGAGTTCTGGGATCGAGTCCTGCATCGGGGTCTTTTTTCAGCAGGAAGCCTGCTTCTCCCTCTTCCACTCCCCCTGCTTGTGTTCCCTCTCTCGCTATGTATCTCTCTGTCAAATAAATAAATAAAATCTTAAAAAAAAAAGAAAACATCAGAAAATAGAAAACTCTTCAGGTTTGAATTACTGACTACATAATCCTTCCTGCTTTCTTTCCATGAAAATACCAAAGACAGATATTTTTCCTCTGGGTGATGCTATAATATGTGACTAATTTCTATAAGGAAATCTCTCTACAAAATGATTATCTGAGTTTTTAAATTTTTCTTTTTTAACTTGAATGGTTACATAGTTTCTTCACAAAAGTGCACTTGCCTTAGTAAAATCAAACAACGTGAAGCTTGTAGAAAGAAGTCTAGAAGCACTGAATTTCTCCTCATGATTGCAATTCAATCCTAAATAAAAATATCAAATCCTTTTTATTAATCAGGCTTTGTAGACTTTGGATGTTGTGAAATCTGGGGAGAATGGGCCTGATCCAGGGAATATCTGGGGAAATCTCTCTTTGCAGTTGATGTGCACATTTGGTTTAGCAGATGTTCTTTGTTGACTGAGCCACAAGTGACTCTATCCTAGCCCTGCCTAACCTCTTTCCTTCCTTCAGTCAATCTTTTCACAGCCTGGGTTAATTTACTGACAGATGCTTCAGAAGAAGTTGATAAATGGAGGAAAACTGATTAATACTGAAAAATAGGAATGCTTGGGACCCTTATTATTTTATGTATAAACTAAAGATATTAGCAAATGTGTTTAAAATAAAGCATATACTAAACCAGTTTAAGATTAAATTAATTCAAATCATTTTTTGTCATTAAGATACTAGATACTTTATATAATTTTTTAAGACATGAACTCATAAACCATCTCCGCAGGACACAGTTACAAATATTTAAAATTTTCAAAATAAAGAATGAGAAAACAGAATGATAAATGTAAACTATATATAGAAGAAAAATATTCAGTAAGGGTCAGTACCTTACTATTTCTGTAGTAATTACTCAATAATTACTACTATGGACTGAATTGTGTCCCCTGAAATTTATTGAATTGAAGTCCTAACCCCCAGTGTAACTGTTTCTGGAGATAGGGTTTTTAGAAGGTAATAAAAGTTAAATGAGGTCGTAAGGCTAGAGCCCTAACCTGGTAAGATTGTGACCTTATAAAAAGAGAACAAGAGAGATCTTTCTCTCCTTCTCTCTGCCATGGGAAGCATGGAGAGAAGTTAGCCATTTGCAGCCATGCAGACACCATGATCTCAGACTTACAGCCTCTATAACTGAGAGAAAATAAATTTCTGTTTTTCAACCCACTCAGCCTATGGTATTTTATTATGGCAATCTGAGCTGACTAACATCATGACCAATAAATTATTTAAATATTCTTCAAATATAGTATGTATTAAAATCTTATGTAGTATAAATATTATGTTACTGAGATTGATATTTGTCATGTGACAAAGAAAACAAATAACAACTTTTTAAAAACAATTCCTGGATATTATCTTCAAAATTTTATTTAAATAGTGCTTATGCTGAAACATATATGAACATTGTTATTTACAGGTAGAACAAAGTTGCGAATTAGAATGCCAATGATTTTGTCATGAAATATGGGAAAGGAGAAAAGGAAGTTGAATTTCTCTACGTAAAGAGAGGAGAAATTTTGAACCCCTAGGAAGGAAATTAAACAAAAGGATTCACTATGGAACTAACTTGAGAAGGCAAGAGAGCAAGGTATTAGCTAGATGAATGGCAGATGTCTATGTACTCTATACTGCAGTCAAGGAATTAACTAAACTTTTTGTTTCATTTTTAAAGAGAGTAAGGATGGCAATGGTGGGCAAAGAAGAAATAGTCATTTAACTTGTCAATGAGAGGGGCACTGGGAAACATGAGAAATTAAGTTCCTTGGCATATTTTTTTAAATGTTAAAGACATTCTTGACTTCCATAGTCCTTGGGATTTAGGGTTTGAAACAAAATTATATTTATCTCCAAAAAGTCAGAAAGACCAAATGCCATCTAGGATACTAGGATACATGTAGGTTGTTCATTAAACATGCAAAATATGTTCAGTTTTTGCAGCCTGTAAAATATTCTTTGTTGCTGAGTATATAAAGCATGTGTACAGACACACGTGCACAGAATCCTAAGGTTTTGACTCAACAGAACCTATATTGTCTCAAGAGTGTGTCTTGAATAATCTAAGAAGATCAGAGAAATCACCTAGATAAATAAATAATACAGTTCTTTTCTATATTGGTGAAAAGATTGGAACAAGATGAATGCAGTGGCTGTGGTAGCTCATGCCTGTGAGAAAGCCGAAAATTCTCATCTTAATACCACCTCAATTACCTCTCAATTACTAAAGATCCAGAAACAAACATGAGAAAAAAACCCCATAAGAATATGCACTGGGAGGCTAAGATTCTATTGAGAGGTATTAAATATAACAACTAAATCAGGAATATGTTCTATAAATCATAAATTAATCAGTCAAACTTTGATAATCGCAGTGCCTTAAAACTAACATTGTAATGAATTAACAAAAAACTTATCCAGAGTACTCATTTCAAAATATCAATACTAAAAATACAGACTTAAAAATATATATAATGAGAATCCCATTTTAAAATGCATTGAATTGAAGAAACATCTATCAATCACTAACTACAATTGCCTTTGATCTGAAAACTTGACACTTTAAAAAATATATTTTATTTATTTTAGAGAGAGAGAGACAACATGAGCGGGAGGGGCAGAGGAGAGGGAGAGAGAGAGAATGTCAAGCAGACTCCTTGCTGTGTGTGGAGCCCAGTGCGATGCGGGGCTCAATCCCAGGACCCTGAGATCAGGACCTGAGCAGACACCAAGAGCCAGCACTTAACCAACTGTGCCACCCAGGCGCCCCAAACTTGACATTTACTGAACCAACTTAACATCATATCCATAAAGGCAAAAAAAAAAAGCAATGAATTTGAAAAAACCTTCCCTTCTTACAGATAGCAATTATAAAAACTAAATACAATATGAAAAAGTCCTCTAAATATACTGTAGCATCTAAATAAGACAGAAAACTGTGGTAAAAATATCTACAAAATTATTCTGGCATAAAATCTAAATAGACTTTAATAGTTAATATATCACATCCCTCAAATTAGTTTGTAGTGACTAGATGAAAATAAGAAAAATAAAAAAAATATAAATGACAATGTCAGCCATCATAATCTAATTGGTATTTGTAGAACACCATACTTAGCAACATTATTTCAAACACATATGGTGTGTTCACAAAAAAGGACCACTTATTGATCCATAAAACAAATCTCAATAGATATCAAAAAATGGATCTCTTTCAAACTATGTTCTTTTATCACAACATAATTAAACAATAAATAAAAAAAATTAACACACATAGAAAAGCCCCAAATACATAAATATTATCTGATTTCTAAACAGCACATATGTCACAGTATAAAACAAAGGGGAATTATACAAGATTTTAAGTCAAATGATAATTTAAAACTAGCATATCAAAATTTATGTAAAGCTGCTAAAGAAATATATAAAGGGAAATTTTTAATATTAAATGCAAGTATTAAAAAAGAAGAGATGGCTGAAATCAATGCTGTAAACCTACAACCACAGGAAAGTAGTAAAAGAACAGCAAACAAAGCATATAGTAAGCAGAAGGACAGATATAATTAAGATTAAAAGCAGAAATCAACAAAATTAGAAAACATAAAAATAGAGAACATAGAACTGCCTCACATAATTCAGAACACTCAAATTCATATTTCTGATAGAGTATGATTTTTAGTATGTCACAAATATTTTTTTAAGATTTTATTTGAGAGAGAGAGAGAAAGAGAGATGACAAGCAGGGTGGAGGGCAGAGGGAGAGGGAGAAGCAGACTCCCCACTGAGCAGGGAGCCCGATTCAGGACTCGATCCTAGCACCCTGGGATCATGACCTGAGCCGAAGGCAGAGCGCTTAACTGGCTGAGCCACCCAGGTGTCTAGTATGTCACAAATATTATATGGAACATGATTATGCATGCAAAAATATCCATTGTTTATCTGAAAGTCAATAACATCAAAAGTTTGTTCTTTGAAAAGATCAATGAAGTTATAAATATCACACTCAATCAATGAAGAAAAAAAGGAGACAAATGACAAATTATCATTATTACCAATTAAAGGGGGAATGCACTCAAGATCTTTCAGATATTAAAATAATACAAAAGGAACATTATAAACAACTTAATGTCAATTATACGAAATGAAGAAATTACTTGGAAGTCACAAAATACTAAAACTGACAAAGGAAAATAGATATAAGAAGAAGCCAGACAAGCTCCTAACTCTCTTTCTGCCATGTGAGGACACAGCAAGAAGACCACCATGGATAAACCGTGAAAAGGACCCTCCCCCAAAACCTGACCCTGCTGGCACCTGGAGTTTGGGCTTCAACCCTCCACAACTATGAGAAATAAATATTTCTTGTTTAAGCTACCTAGTCTGTGGTAATTTGTTACAGCAGCCTGAACTGACTAAAATACTTTTCCATTTCCATTATGATTGTCTAAACTTGTGGCCTCAGGGCCTTG
The DNA here is from genome assembly GCF_004348235.1 of Phoca vitulina. NCBI lineage: Eukaryota > Metazoa > Chordata > Mammalia > Carnivora > Phocidae > Phoca > Phoca vitulina. Next base: position 25,413,812 of record NW_022589708.1, on the reverse strand, counting down.
GGAATGTGGAGAGTAAGATACTCCATTGCTTTTTCCCCTGTCCCTCACTTCTGTCTAAAATTAAATTCTGCCCAGGCATTTACTGACTTATGGGAGTGTAGGTGTGAGTCCTTCACAGTCTCTTCTGAAGCTTTTCTGCTGCCAGGATCCAGGAAGTGAGAATCACTTCTGGCCCAAATTTTTCCATAGCTGCTAAGGTTTCCTCCAAATGTAGAAGTCCTCTCTGGTAGGGTAACTACTGAATGCTCAGGTCTTGCTTGCCTTTTCTTCTTGACCCAAAATAAACTCACAGAAAATCTGCCCCAGGCCTGAAAATAGAAGTATAGGCTGCTCCATTTGTATCTCTCTCTCAAACCTCCTTCTGTCTCCACATGTATCTGTTTGTTGGTTCATTCATTCATTCATTTGATCTTGAGGTGGCCAGAGGTTCAGCCTAGTCATTCACTACTTAAGCCATCATCCTACTATTAGAGTCTTGAATGTTCTTTCCCATCTTGCAGATACTTTCAAGCTCACTGTGATTTCTGTGGACCATTTCCCTTCACTTTACTGGGTTGGGGGCAGCATGCTGGATATGGTATATCCTCTATGGCATAGGGAGGAGATGGTTTCATGCCATGACTACTGAACTTCTACCAGGTAGATAATTCTGATGTATCTGTGTCCCGCTTCCTGGGTTAAGAGTGGGCTCAAAGGGTAGTAATTCATCCTGTTATACCAATTCAGTGTTATCCTCAAATTTATGCATATATGGATATTACTTGTGCATTTTTATCTGATTATGGTAAACAACACAAAATATGCATCAAGTTGTGGAGTCTTAAGTGTTTGAACACATGAATGGTAAATTATGATGTTTTTGTTTAGGATTTTTTCATACTTTCTTTTTACTTTCTGAATTTTATAAGTTCTCTGTAATTATCATATAATATGCTTAGAATCAGAAAAACAATAAAGAAAATTTAAACACAATTTATCCATTGTTAAATAAATTCTTAATATATTGCTTCCCAATTATAACTATATATTATAATTATGTAGTGTAATTATATGAATATAATTATATATAATTAATTCTAATAATATCTTATTTATTTTTACACTCCAACTGGATACAAATAATATATAATAGTTTTAAATCATGTAATTAGAAAAAACACTAGTTTTACCAGAAAAACATTCATAGTCTGAGTGGCTTAATACTTAGGGTATAATTTACTATATAAATGAAAATTTTAGTTTTAAAAAATAAAACTCACAATTAAGTGATAGATTAAAACTTGGCAAAACCTTTGGAATCCATGTCATATTAAACTATTTTCCACTCTATCACTAAAAAGTAGAAGTATGTTAATGAGCAATGCTAATTGTTCAAGGGCTCAAAGTTTTCAAGAAAATTTATAATCAGCTTTAATTCAAATGAACAAATAATAACGATGGAAATTTTAATCTCAGTGAAATGATAAGGTAATATTCTCTTGATCTAATTTCAGAATATGTGGAATATGTGTCAAAATTATATATAACTATATAATTTTAACTTTACCATTTTTAAAATGTCATGTACAATTATAATTACCAAGAAGTAGTATCTGGGCAATAAAAGCAATTGAATGCCGAGGAACACTGAACAGATAGAGAAAAATCTAAAAATCTGGTAGAATATATCCTGTTTAGTTTAATGGTCTTTCGTTTCCCTTTAGTTTCCTTAGCAATACAGGCTCTATGCCAAACTTATACATACTGTTGGCTTTATGAAAATAATTTCAACCTTGTTTTGCTGGTAGCATCAATATTAATAAATGCTTTAAATAAAATAGTAAATTCTTTAGATGTATAAAGTTTCCATTTATTATAATTGTGATTGTGTTTTCTTTTGGACAAAATAATGTCCACAAAAATCCACAAGAAAATTAACAATGAGTGTTAACAAGTAATAAAATATATAGGTATGGATTCATAAGAAAATTTTGAGGAAAATAATAACATAAAATATGAAAAAATAGTGCCAAGATGCTCTTTAATACAAAAATCTAAATGTCATTGATTTCCCCTTTCTCCAAAGTTGTGGAATTGTATCCAAGTATATAATTTGACTATTTAGGAAAATATATTTTGATGCCTCTTTTTGATAAAGCCAAGAAATGCTTGATAAGCCAGGTTGTCATGACTGATTATACTAAATGGAGATTAATTTCTCCACATAACAATATCAAATGAAATTTTACTTACTGGGGCACCTGTGAACTCAGAAAGAAAATGAAGTACCTACAAATATATGGAAGGGAAAAAAAAAGCAAGTTTTGGTGATAATTTGAGACCAAATAAACAAATTCTTAACTATTTTTGCTGAAAGTCTTATTATATCCTATTTCTCTTCTCCCCACTCAAAAGCTTTAAACAAATATGATATATATGATTTCTGTTAATGGTTATTTAAGCAAACAGGGAAGTTGAATATCTTATGGTTCTGGAAGATGAACACAGGTATAAAAGACTTCAAGTTGAGATTGGTAATTTAATGAAAAGAGAAATTAGAGCTGGAGGTGACAAATCAAATGTAAATATTCTCAGAGATTTTCTATTCAGGACATGTATTTGTTTTCAACGAAAGTGAGATTTAGGATAAAGTCAAGATACTAAAATATAAAAAGAAATGTTGAGGTTATCTGTGTTGCAGACTCAAATATTCAAAGACCATAAAATTAGTAACAAAATATAGAGGCAGTACAATGAAATGATAATAATGATATTAGAATGTGAACGCATATATTCCGAGTGAACAATTTCAGAACAGGCAAAAAAGAAAACAAACAAAAAGCTATGAATACACACACACATACGTATATGGACACACACACACACTTTTTCACTCTCTTAGGACAGTACAATATACCAAAGATATTAGCTTGATCATGGTCTGTTTCTTCTATGAAATTTGTATTTGGCCTCTACCCAGATTGCTCTTTTCAAAGACAACTGGTCTATGTACACTTAATTTGAAAGAGCACCATTTAGATTCATGACCAAAACCTTTCTTTCTGAAAGACTACTAAATATATTTTCAATATTTCCAATCAATACTAGCCAAGAGAGATCTGGACACCATTCATTATTTAGCAAATGGGACAAAACAATTTGGATCGTCCCTTAAATATTTGTTGTCCAGGTTATACAGCACACAATGTTACTAAACAGAAGAATAATGTTTTTATTGGCTCTGAATTGGTTGTATTTCAAGTTTACTTAAGTATTAAATCGAGGGATGTTACATTAAACGACTGTCCTATTTGGGGCCATTTGTTCCTTTGTCATTTTCCATAAATGTCAAAGTTATATCATATTGACCTTATCCAGTGCCTAAGAAGGTTCTTTTCTAGCGGCATCTTTCAATAGTTTCTCTACTTGTAGTTTGAATACTTAGTATTACCAATTAGGTTTTAGAAAACTTTTCCCACTTAACAAATATCCTGTCCTTTCTTTTGTGGATAATACTTTAAATTCTTTTTTCCCCCCTCAATCAGATATAAGAAAACCCAAAAAATTGAGTGATTTCCTTTCATCAGAAATTAAAGTAAGTTGCAACATTAAGTTGCACATATTAACTGAAAAATACCTCCAGTGAGTCCTAACAATAGCCAAGCCCTGTACCCACAAACTGCCTTAGATAATTTGTTTTCTGAAGTAGCTCTGGAAATTTTATTTGTGTGTCTAAGCTTTTCTGGTTCTATTTTAAATTGTCTTTTCTCTTTTATTATTTATATTGGAAATACTTTTGATTTAGTTCATAATCTTCCTGCAAAAGATACATTGTACATTTGTGCTTCTTCATACATTATACATAACAATAAGCAAAATTTACAGCAGTGTAAGCAAAAGAATAGTTAGCTTTACTGCACTATACAAATTCAGCCAATTCAGCAAAGGTCTTAAAACTCTAGAAGAAACATTTCACAGGCTGCATAAGTGTTATAATAAGCCCTTCAAATATTTGTGCATATACATTTTTTTTTTTTTACTTCAGAGAAAATTGAATGGTTTAGTAAATTGAAAGTGGCAAGTGGAAACACAGTGCTCTCTGTTTTGTGGTAATGGTGTTTGGTATGGCAGTTCGGAGTCTAAGATCTTCCATAGATTTTGTTCAAGAAAAACACCACTAATTTCAAATTTCCATATAAGGACTGCAGCTATCTTGGTTGAGAATATAGTTGTCATGCAAAGAAAGTATTGAACAACAGAAGAGTCTGACCAAGAGAGCCTTTCTTTCCCCTCAGCTCGACTAAACTTTAGATAGGTTTCTTCCTGACCACAAGCCTCTGACCTTCCTTTTACTTACTTTAGAAACTACAATTGTGAACTACTTTTCTACTTTTGTGAGGTGTGAATCTTCTCCCAGCCTCTTGCTGGTTTTACAAACCCAGGAATATTTTTCACAAGGATCTGGGAGTCATCCCTTTGAAATGTAATCCTCAAGGACGAGTTTCTATCTCCCAGTTTCTGAGGGTGGGCAGGAGCCAAACTTAGATAAGGACCAGTTAGCAAACGGCGATGACCTAAGCATGTTGACCAACCTCCCTCTCCCCTAACATCTTCCAGAATTTTTCTAGTAGCTCATCCCAGTGTTTAAAAGTCCTCCTGCCTTTTGTATTGGTGGAGTTCAATCTTTCTGTCTTATTGCAATACTCTTGACCCCTATTGCAATAGTCATGAACATAGTCCTAATGGCCTGTTTAATTCCATCCAGTGATTTTTTTCATGAACAAGTCTTTGTGTGAAATCACTATGTGAAATAATCTCTGGGGGTTCCATTTCTATAAAACCTCAACTTCAGGAATGGTCTAGTCAAACTATATTTGAGTGTGATAAGTGATGCTTTCCTAATTGCCTATGCAATTACTAATAATTAGAAAAAGTGTTTTTTTCCTCATTTAAATATCTTATTTTTAACAGCTATAGCTAGTTATTCCTTGGTTTTTATTTTCTGGCCCTGAACAACAACAACAAAGATATCCACAGAAGAAATTCAGCTCTTGTATTCTAAAACATCATTCTCCATACAACAATTTTCCTGGGCTTCCTCCTTGGCAAATATATGACAAGGGCTAGACTTTTGTCAGTTTTAGCACATAAGCTTCATTCAGATGTCCTTGGTCCTCTTTGCTCTTAAAGGGAGAAGGATTCTTTTCAAAAATGTAATTTAGTTTTAACAGGGTTTTACATCTTAGGACTTTTTGGGGGTCATATATCCCAATGAGAATTCTATGTAAGGCATAAAATTTATTCTCCAAAAACTGCACCTTTACATAGACAATTGAAATTCTGTTTGAATTTCCAAGGGTTGATGGAACTCTTCAGCTGGGAAATACATATTACCTAACACAACTCTGCTTCCAATAGCAAGTCCTCTCAAACCTGAATTAATGGGATAGTACACAGCTGTTCTCTGCCCCAACATTGGCTCCTGTTCCCTCTGCTGTTGTTACTGCTTCGTATTCCCCAACTCCTTATGTAACTGAAGGTGTTTCTATGTCAATCTGGTTCTACTACTTAAAAAACCTCCCATAAATTCAGAGATACTTTACCTGTAATATTGTACTTCCTAAGTCAATGAGATTTTCAACCAAAAGTGAGTTAATTACACTTGAAATTTAACTTGCTCGCTGTTGTTGATCGTTTCAGTTAGATTTCCTGTTGGAATTACTGCTCTACAAAATCTTTAGCAGATTTTTCTCTCTGCTTTAGCTGAATTCATTTTTAAATGGTCTCTAAATTTTTCTAATATCTTTTCTGTGATTATTTTCTCCATTTTGTCATTTTTGCTCATACCACTCAGTAAAGAATCTGCCTAGAGTTACTTTATCCATACATCTGGAGTACTATTATTCCATCAATAATTGCTATTTTGTTCTTACCTTTTGTACTTGGTAAATTACTATCAACATTCCCAAAAGATCCCCACCAAAGTCCCACAAATTGAATGGCCCATGAAAAGTTTCTTTTCCTTTATCATTAAACCTGCCAGGGAGTTTGCAAAGTTCTTGCCTAACTGTTATAGTTCAGAGTGGTTAATCTTGAGCCAAGTGATCATATTTTATCTATGTTCCTTTAGTAAAAATTTGAGACAGATTGCTAGAGAATTGACTGACAGAACTGATTAACAGCATTGTGACAATGATTTTTCTTATCCCTGGACTAGAGGAGAGAACATATGGTCAATGACTCCATTGGTACAGAACTGACATTCATCCTTGCTTTCTTGCTCTTGTTTTATGCTAGTGCATAACTTTGCACTTTAAAAATATCTCTCGCCCTTCTCCCCGGCGGTTAGTGCTGAGAGTGCGGAGTGTGTGCTCCGGGCTCGGAACACACATTTATTATTAAAAAAATCCAAAAAAAATCTAAAAAAATCTTTTAAAAAACCCAAAAAAATTTACAAAAAATCCGCGTCTCCCCCGCCGGAGACTTTTATTTTTTTTTTCTTCCTCTTTTATAAAATAACCCGGTGAAGCAGCCGAGACCGACCCGCCCGCCCGCCCGCGGCCCCGCAGCAGCTCCAAGAAGGAACCAAGAGACCGAGGCCTTCCCGCTGCCCGGACCCGACACCGCCACCCTCGCTTCCCAGCCGGCAGCCAACAGCCAGCAGCTAGCGGCAGCCGATCGACCCCGTTCTGCGGCCGTTGAGTAGTTTTCGATTCCGGTTGATTTTTGTCCCTCTGCGCTTGCCCCCGCTCCCCTCCCCCCGGCTCCGGCCCCCGGCCCCAGCACTCGCTCTCCTCCTCTCACGGAAAGGTCGCGGCCTGTGGCCCTGCGGGCAGCCGTGCCGAGATGAACCCCAGCGCCCCCAGCTACCCCATGGCCTCGCTCTACGTGGGGGACCTACACCCCGACGTGACCGAGGCGATGCTCTACGAGAAGTTCAGCCCGGCCGGGCCCATCCTCTCCATCCGGGTCTGCAGGGACATGATCACCCGCCGCTCCTTGGGCTACGCGTATGTGAACTTCCAGCAGCCGGCGGACGCGGAGCGTGCTTTGGACACCATGAATTTTGATGTTATAAAGGGCAAGCCAGTACGCATCATGTGGTCTCAGCGTGATCCATCACTTCGCAAAAGTGGAGTGGGCAACATATTCATTAAAAATTTGGACAAATCCATTGATAATAAAGCACTGTATGATACATTTTCTGCTTTTGGTAACATCCTTTCATGTAAGGTGGTTTGTGATGAAAATGGTTCCAAAGGTTATGGATTTGTACATTTTGAGACACAGGAAGCAGCTGAAAGAGCTATTGAAAAAATGAACGGGATGCTTCTAAATGATCGCAAAGTATTTGTTGGACGATTTAAGTCTCGTAAAGAACGAGAAGCAGAACTCGGAGCTAGGGCAAAAGAGTTCACCAATGTTTACATCAAGAATTTTGGAGAAGATATGGATGATGAGCGCCTTAAGGATCTCTTTGGCAAGTTTGGACCTGCCTTAAGTGTGAAAGTAATGACTGATGAAAGTGGAAAATCCAAAGGTTTTGGATTTGTAAGCTTCGAAAGGCATGAAGATGCACAGAAAGCTGTGGATGAGATGAATGGAAAGGAGCTCAATGGAAAACAAATTTACGTTGGTCGAGCTCAGAAAAAAGTGGAACGGCAGACGGAACTTAAGCGCAAATTTGAACAGATGAAGCAAGATAGGATCACCAGATACCAGGGTGTTAACCTTTATGTGAAAAATCTTGATGATGGTATTGATGATGAACGTCTCCGGAAAGAGTTTTCTCCTTTTGGTACAATCACTAGTGCAAAGGTTATGATGGAGGGTGGTTGCAGCAAAGGGTTTGGTTTTGTATGTTTCTCCTCCCCAGAAGAAGCCACAAAAGCAGTTACAGAAATGAATGGTAGAATTGTGGCCACCAAGCCATTGTATGTAGCTTTAGCTCAGCGCAAAGAAGAGCGCCAGGCTCACCTCACTAACCAGTATATGCAGAGAATGGCAAGTGTAAGAGCTGTGCCCAATCCTGTAATCAACCCCTACCAGCCAGCACCTCCTTCAGGTTACTTCATGGCAGCTATCCCACAGACTCAGAACCGTGCTGCATACTATCCTCCTAGCCAAATTGCTCAACTAAGACCAAGTCCTCGCTGGACTGCTCAGGGTGCCAGACCTCATCCATTCCAAAATATGCCCGGTGCTATCCGCCCAGCCGCTCCTAGACCACCATTTAGTACCATGAGACCAGCTTCTTCACAGGTTCCACGAGTCATGTCGACACAGCGTGTTGCTAACACATCAACACAGACGATGGGGCCACGTCCTGCGGCGGCCGCTGCCGCGGCAGCACCTGCTGTCCGCACCGTTCCACAGTATAAGTACGCTGCGGGAGTTCGCAATCCTCAACAGCATCTTAATGCACAGCCACAAGTTACCATGCAGCAGCCTGCTGTTCATGTACAAGGTCAGGAGCCTTTGACTGCTTCCATGTTGGCATCTGCCCCTCCTCAAGAGCAAAAGCAAATGTTGGGTGAACGGCTCTTTCCTCTAATTCAAGCCATGCACCCTACTCTTGCTGGTAAAATCACTGGCATGTTGTTGGAGATTGATAATTCAGAACTTCTTCATATGCTTGAGTCTCCAGAGTCTCTCCGTTCTAAAGTTGATGAAGCTGTGGCTGTACTACAAGCCCACCAAGCTAAAGAGGCTGCCCAGAAAGCAGTTAACAGTGCCACTGGTGTTCCAACTGTTTAAAATTGATCAGGGACCACGAAAAGAAACTCGTGCTTCACCGAAGAAAAATATCTAAACATCGAAAAACTTAAACATTATGGAAAAAAAACATTGCAAAATATAAAATAAATAAAAAAAGGAAAGGAAACTTTGAACCTTATGTACCGAGCAAATGCCAGGTCTAGCAAATGTAATGCTAGTCCTAGATTACTTATTGATTTAAAAACAACAAAAAAAAAAACAAAAAAATAGTAAAATATAAAAACAAATTAATGTTTTATAGACCCTGGGAAAAAGAATTTTCAGCAAAGTACAAAAATTTAAAGCATTCCTTTCTTTAATTTTGTAATTCTTTACTGTGGAATAGCTCAGAATGTCACTTCTGTTTTAAATAACAGAATTGATAACTGAGCAAGGAAACGTAATTTGGATTATAAAATTCTTGCTTTAATAAAAATTCCTTAAACAGTGAAAAAAAAAAAAAAATCTCTCATTATGTTTCCTGAAAATTATTCTTAAAACTTCATAGCACAATTGATCTAGGTGAGCAAATTTATTCCTTTCCTTGCCTGAATCATGCTAAAAAAATCAACTTATTCTAAAATAGAGAAATTGACATCAAGTTATTTTCTTTTCTATCCCATAAATTTAATAGAAAGTGTGAACTATTATCAGCGTGCTGTTCAAATATTACATATTTGTAGTCTTAAAAGATCACAAATCATACTGCATGTTCTACTACCTTCTTTTTTTAATGTAACAACCAATTTTATTCAAATTTCCCAAAATTTATATTCAATATATTGTTTCTAAAATGTATGTCACCTTTTATATAATGGTTTTATTATTTCATCTTTATTTTATAGTTTTTTCATCTTGTCTTTACACAGTTCTTCAGAAGTCAGAGTCCTGAGTTGCCCAGTTAGAAGCCTCTGATCTACTTTTCTGATTAAATTTCCTCTCAATATTCACGGCCAACATCCGGTGTCTAAATGAAAGGCTTTTCATCTTTTCAATCACTTGCTGATAGGGTGAGACTGTGTTGTTACCCATAACCACATGCCTAATTTAGAATCAATCTTGGCAACCAGTCTTGCATTCTAATCAAATTGACAATCAACTTTCCAGCTTCTTCCAGAGTCATGTTCAGTCTGTCTGCCAACATATTAATGTTGATACACAGGTGGATGCAGCTAAAAGTCTCAAATATGAAGAGACAAGCATTTTCAATGAAATTCTCAGGACAAGCCACCAAGAAGTCTTTCACAAGAACTGATTCACATTCCCTCAGCTTTTTCCAAGACACATCAAAGTTAACATATAAGCATTCACCACGTTCTGTAACTGGGTTTTTATATGTGTAAGATTCTGTTGAATAACTTTAACTAGATCTTTTAGCACCTGCTGCCATTTTTGAACACCTTTGTTTGTAATGATGGGTGTAGTCAAAATAGTGTAGAATATGTGGACACATCGTCTGAATTGCATTAGGATATGGTGGCTGGTAAAGGAAAAGATCAATAATGTTATCATGCCCTTTGGGGTGGTTGAAGAAAACAAAGACCAGTGGATGAGCTATGTTTGCTACTGGAGAGAATGAAGTGGAGAGCTCACAGAATTATTATTTATGGTCTCTTTTAACCATGTAAGGTATTTCATAGCTGCATCCCAATTCTACATTAAGATTTCAGGGGCCAGTTTTCCCCTGAGTGAACTCAAAGTGTTTCTGTCTGTTGCTGGAACCAACACTCTAAAGAAGTAAAGATATTCTGCTGCTCCAGAGTAATTCCCACATTCATATTGGAATTTTGCATGCCTTTAGATTATATCTAAATATTCCTGCCTAAAACCACGCCTGTCCACCAGATAGTCAAACAGTATCTGACTATCTCTGGTTGACTGCATCTGCCTCGTAATTTCTGGATCTTCAAGTGTCTTCACAATTGGTTCCATTTGCCTGAAGCTGTTTCAGTTGTGCAACAACTGTGGCACTTTTTTCCTTCAAAGCATGTGGAATATCATCAAAATCAAGGTTTTTGTATAAATCCATAGCAAAGTTGACCATGTTGGTATCACTAAGAAGATCCAATATCGTCTACGGCCATACCACCCTGAACGCGCCCGATCTCGTCAGAAGATCCAATTTCCCTTGTAATAATTCTTTTTCATTATATATCTGTTTATGGAGAGAAGCTCAAGCAGTGGAAAGACAAGATGCCAATCCAAAAAGTGTGTGATGGAAATAGTCAAGTCGTACTCCACCATCTTGCCAAGGGCAAGGTTTCTACTACCTTCTTGACATAGGCACAGGAAAGATTCACAAATTCAACAAATCTAAAATAATTTTTATTTTCAGTGGAGGACAGACTTTAAGGTGACTTCCATGATCTCTGTTTCCTGGTGTTCACACTCTTGTATAATCCTTCCCCTTCAGTGCAAGGAAGACATGTGACTTGCTGTAAACAATAAAATATTGCAAAGGTGATAAGATGCTTGTGATTACATTTACATAAGATTGCTAAGATTGTGGTATCCATCTGGCTAGCATTTCTCTCTCTTGCTCTCACCCTTTCTCTTGCTTCCCATCTCCTTCTCCCTGTCTCTTTCCATTACTGGTTTTGAAGTGGCAAGCTGCCATGTGTCTTATAGCTACAAGAAAATAAATTATTCCAAGAACTTGAGAAAGCTCAGAGGTGGATTTCTCACCAGTTAAGCCTCTGAAAAAGAAGGCAGTCTGGCTAATGCCTTGATTGCAGCCTTGTGAGCCCTGAAGGAGACAACCAGTTAAGCCTTGCTTGGACTCCTGAGCTACAAAAACTGTGAAATAATAAATGTGTGTTTTAAACTGCTACATTTATGATAATTTATTACATAGCCATAAAATGAATACACTTATAAATGCTACTTTTTTGTTGTTTTTCTATTTCACTTACTAACATCATTGTACATTCATTTATGTAGACTTAAAACATGTCACCATATTTTTTTTCTTTTCCAACATTACCAACAACACCCAGTCATTCAGTAAAGCTTATCTGTTGCATTTTAGTGATATTACTCCCTTGACCATCCAATCAAGTAATAGAATATTTCCATAACCCAGAAATTTTCCTTATGCATATTTCTATTCACTTATTCTCACCCCCCAATCCTAGAAAAACAATGATATGATTTCAATCATCACAGATTAGCTTTACTTTTAAAACTTAAAAAAATGGAACTCTATATTAAGTACTCTTTTGTGTCTGATTTTTTTCACTCAGTATGTTTTTGAGATTCACCCATATGTGTATATGTAGATCATTTTCTTTGCTCATTCACTCATTGATAGATTTTGTGTTATTTGCAGTTTTAGACTAATATAGACAAAGCTTCCTTGAACATTAATGTATTTGTCTTTTAGTTGACATGTGTTTTCATTACTCTTGGTGCTATATCTAGGAATAAAATGAATCATAGGCTAAGTGTATGGTTAACATTATAAAAAACTGACAAAGTGGGGCATCTAGATGGCTGAGTCGGTTAAGTGACCAACTTTTGATTTTGGCTTGGGTTATGATTTCAGGGTTGTGAGATCAAGTCCCAAGTCAGGCTCTGCAGTCAGCAGAGTCTGCTTCTCTCCCTCTTCCTCTGCCCCTCCCACCATGTGTGCTCGTGCAAGCACTCTCTTTCTCTCTGCCTAAAAATAAATAAAATCATAAAACAAACAAACCCCTGACAAATTGTTTTCCAAAAATGATATAATATTTTACGCAACAACCAGAAACATAAGTTCTAGTTACAACCAATCACGTCATAAATTGATATTGTTTAATTATAGCTCTTCTGGTGATATAAACCATTTTATTACATACAGATTTTATTTTGCTAGTCATATATAAACTTTCAATAAATCTGCATTGCATATCTCTCCTTTCTAGTAGTCAAATACATTCATTCATAGTCTAATGACACCTTCTACACATGACTCCAATATTCCATTTTATCTCTTTATTTCCTTTCCATATAATTGCTTAAGTTTTCATCTTCCTATCAAATTTAAATGAATTATCAAACAGCAAGGTCATGTCTCCTGAGAATTCTTGCTTTGTTGAACAATTAAAGTAAAAATAAATAATTCTATCATAGTCTTAAAGCAGTGATTTTAGAAGTGTCATTCCAAGATCAGCAGCACGAGTATAATTTGGGACCATGTTGGAAACTCAAATTATCCAGGCCCTACTAAATCAGAAACTCTGCGGGTGGGACCAATCAATGTTTTAATAATGCCTCCAGGTAATTCTGATGCCTGCTGAAGTTTGAGAGCATTGCTCATTTTTTAATAAAATTACTATTTGATATTTTATGTGGCAGTTTATGAATCTGTTTTATGCAGTAGACTCTGAGCTCGTTGAAGCTAGGGACTACGAGTTATTCATTTTTGTACCTCTGGTAACATGAAGGACCAAGCTTTATACAGCATAGAAAATCAATGATTGCTTGCTGAATTAAATCATGTTGAAAGGTGAAACAAATTATTATTTTTTCTTTATCAGCTGAGTACTGAATAATTGTTTGTTTTAAAATACATGTCCCTTGCTTCAGTTTTACTCTTAGTTCTCAAAATAGACAAAAATTAGGAATTTCAAAGACATGTGTTGACTTGTAATATTTAACTGAATCACTTTAAATACAGAGAAACTAGAAATTTTCTTTCTCTCCATTACTCATTAAGTCTGACTCTCTTGAAAAGGGAGACATCTATATTCAGAGACAGTAGGGATTATTAGGAAATAATTTACTTTCTTTCTGAAAAATAATTATATGTACTTTTCTTTTGGAGACTATAGTTATTGCTTTCCTCCTTGGAATTAATTCTTATAGTTAATCAGGGTTTTGCTGTAGTTACAGTCATCCTCCTCATTGTTGATTAGTTAGTTGGTTTGCATAAGAAATCTCAGTTTATCTAATTATTTACATAGGAGGAATAATTGGTATACCCTAACTCAAATGAATGCTCAAGTGTACACTTTTTAAAAACTCTCTTCTTTTCCCATTACTATTTGAAGACCATCTTCAAAGGAGCATTATCTGGCCAGAGTTCTAAATTATTATAGTCATAATTCTATTGCCATCTCCCACTACAGGAAAATGTCACACATAGAATGACCGGAAGGTTTTCTATTTTTCAGGTATAAATGTAGACAAGTGGTAGTCAAAACAGCTTTTAAATTAATTATTTTTTTTCATCACAGCCTATTTTAGTTCAGGTCTTCTAGTGCTACATTAGTAAGCATGCAGTTCCTTTTATTTCTATTTTTTAAAAAAATATTTATTTTTAATTTTTTTGCATGCAGTTCCTTTTAGATGTAAGTTTGCATACAGACTCATACAATGTAAATTTATTGACTCTTTCTATGGATTCTTCCAGATAAGGCTTATTTTTTGAAACAAAAATTAGAGAAGTATTTAGCAACAGACCATTTCTGTGACCTGGTGTCAACAAAAATCTAACTTACTCCTAAGGAATTGTTTTATCATCGGTGATGTCATATGGGACTCATTTTTCTCAAGTTCTTACTTTGCGCAGAAAAAAAAAAAAGAAAAATCTGAGCCTAAACTTTGTATCTCCCTGGAGGTTGCAATAAACCATCCATGGGTAATGATGGTATAATTGAGTGGCACTAAAATGTGGTGTGCTTCAGAGACACAGGTCTCTAAAGTCATCAGAGACTTACTGACTTGATATATACCCATATCTATCTGGGTAGAGATCTGCTACAAACAAAATTTTGATAATGAAATCAGTATGTTCTTTATTTAGCAAAAAATACTTGGACCCAAATCAATCAATCAATCAATCAATCAACAGAGTGTTTGCATTGCACTTGGTGCTATTGCAATCAAAATATTATAATATATTAGAATTACTATGATGAGGTAATTTTTTATAAAGTTTGACATTGTCTACATTTCCACTACAGATATATCTATTTCTTTATCTCTCTTCATATTTGTATATAGATAGATAGGTATAGATGTAGATATATAGATATACATAGATACACTCTGACTTAGTCCTAATGTTAATAAGCCACAAGTGAAATAAATCTGAAATAAGTTTCTTTGTAACCAGTACCCACCAAAAATAGTATTTTAATAATAAGCTCACAAGTCAATCATTCAGTAGTTTGTAAATCAATCAAAATATTTGGTCATTTTATTATTTTATTTTTAGAGTACTTCTTCATAATGACCTGTTATAGGTGCTCTGGGTGGCTCTAGGGAAACTTTATTTGTTGTCCTAGACCTCGAGTATTTATATCCTAACTTGGAGGGTCTAACTAATGAAACAAAGTAGTAGAAGTGAATATATTTTTCAATTGCTAAGATAATTGAGCCAGAACTGAAAATATGTTGAGAATAGATATGTTAGATTTAGTTTCTAGTCTTCAATAAAACCTTAAAAATATTTTAAATATTTTAATAAAATAGGGATCTTACTTTGATTACTCTGTAATCAGTTTAATGTTAAATATGCAAGCTTCTACGTTTTAGAAAGAACTTGGAAGTTTAATTTTTTTTTAAAAGAATACCATTTAAGCTTCTGTTTGTTTCAGTCTACCTCTCTGACAATAAAGCATGTAACAAGGTGGGTGAGCCTTTTGCATGTTCCAGTTAATCTAATCTAGTGTTGTGTTTAGAACATATACAGTGATAATTTTAGACACAGTTTCCTACCAACATTGACTTGATCAAAGCTAGTAAGAGAAGCAATAGCTCTCAAACTTGTAAGCTTCACATAATTTAGTTCAAATAAGTGAATTCATACAGACATAAATAAAAATCACCCTCCTTTGTTCACACCCTTGGCTTTACCCAGGTTAGTTTGTGATGACCCCTCAAGTCTTCTGCTTTGGATCTCTTCAATATCAGACCATTCAAATGTGGTGAACCATGATCTTTTTTATTATATTTTAGTGAAGAAAGTTGCTGTTTGGCATTGCTTCCTCTTTCTACTGTCCACAAACCCTTGGTTGGTTCTGTTGTTTTTATTTTTTTGTTGATGTCATTTGTTTTTAACAGGAGCCCCTTTAAAAAATAAATGTAATTATTTAAAAAACGTGTCTTAGTCCAATTTTCATATTATACATTATTCTAATATGCAATTATCAAATATTCGAGGAGCTGTCAGTGTCCTAGGAAAGATAGATATCTGAACCTGTGCTACAAAGTGGTTAAAATTTAAGAAGGGACTTTTTTTTTTTTTTTTTTTTTGGGGGGGGGGAGAGAGCGGGGGAGGGGGGGGCAGAGAGAATCCTAAGCAGACTCCACCCCCAGTGCGGAGCCTGATGCTTGATCTCACAGCCCTGAGATCATGACCTGAGCCGAAAAGAGTTGGGCACTAAACCAACTGAGCCACGTAGGTGCCCCTAAAAAAGGGACTACTTAAATCCACCTGTTTACATAGAGAAATCAATATTTTCTTCTAAGGAAAGTATTTTTAAATAGCCGAACTGTGCAAGTTTGTGTGTATGTCAGTATGTGTTATAGTTGCCAGTGTTGGGTTTGTTAAACAGTTATTGATGCTGTGATTTGAAGACAGAATTTTAATCCTATTCTAAACTATATTACCCTCTGCATCTCAAGGAATTTGCCTGTATTGATTACATAATGTAGGTATGTTCTTTGTGAATGTGAGTATTTTTATAATGTTTTGTTCAGTATATTATAAATATCTAGAGTTTTGAAACATTTAAACTGTAGAACATTTTAAGAAACTTGTGAAATACTTGGAGAGTATACAAGTGTTATTCTTACATATGTAGGTTGTGCTCATTCTTTAAACATATATTTTTTGAGCAGGTATTTGTATTAAGCACTATTCTACTTCTCTCATGTACTTTAAATTTGGATACTCAGATTTTGTAAGAGAGCTATAGATAGTGACTTCATGAATGTACTTTCATTTATGATAATCATGACTATTTAAAAGAAAATAAAATAGTAGGGAGTGATAAACAGTGGATGGAATATGTGATTATTCTAAATTTGATGCTGAGACATGGACACCAGGAAGTAATTGTAGAGAGACCTTGAGATTGTACAAATTCAGTCAGGGCATAACTCGATGTGTTCAAGAAATTGAACATGGACCATACCAGTAAGGAATACAGAGACAGGTAGTGGTACAAAATGAGGCTGAACAGAGCCATGTAAGCAATGGAAAAAATAGTTAGGTTTTCTTTTAAGTGCAATGGAAACACTTTTGATGGCTTAAGGAATGGGATAATATTATTTAATTTGTATTTTAAAACAACTTAGTGGGTCCGTATGAATTCAGGTCATATTTGCTAAGCTTGAACTGGTAATTTAAAGCCCTGGGTTCATTCTTTTCTTTTCTTTTCCAACTTATTCCAGCAAACAACCAATCTCATTATACTAGTGAGTTTGATAAAATTGCTCTAAGGTATCAAATACCAGGTCAACCAGAACCTTACTTTTATAAGTATTCGATTAGGAGTATTCAATGATAATATAAAGCAAAACAAAACAAAAAAACAAAACACACACACGCACCCTCCTTTAAATGCATGGGGCTGAGTAAACTGAATAACAACATTGGAAAAAAAAAAAAAAAAAGAAAAGAAAGAAGAAAACTTGAAATGCAAGATTAATCACTACCTTAAATATATGCATAAACAAGTTTCAGTAAGACTATTGACCCAGATATGAAAAGTAAAAACAATAAAGCTTCTAGAAGATAGCATAGCTGAATATCCCCATGACTTTGAGGGATGCAAACATTTCTTAAATATGACACAAAAGGCACTACCCATAAGAGGAAAGACTGATAAATCAGACTATACTAAATTTAAGAATTTCTGCTCATTTAAAGATGTTAAAATAGTGGAAAGACAAACCACAGAATGGGAGAATCTATTTTCCAATAAATTAGAATCCAGAATACATAGAGGAGAACAAAACAATAAAAAAAAAAAGAGGGACAAAGGAAATACCTAAATGACTAACAAATCTGTTAAATGGTTTCCAACCTCGTTAGTCATAGGGGCATTGCAAATTAAAACCACAGTGTGAGAGTTCTGCACACCAACCAGAATGGCTAAAATTGAGGGAAACATTTAAAAGCTAAAACAAAAGAAAACTGGCAATACCAAGTGTTGTAAAGAATGTGAAGCAAATGGAATTCTCATACACTGCTCCCGAGACTGTGAATTAGTATAATTTCCATAAAAAGTCTTTCACATATTATATAAAACATATTTTATGAACAACAATTCCACTCCGAGAATATACCCAACAAAAAATCAGACACTGTGTTCTAAAAGATGCACATGAATGTTCTCTTTTTTTAAAAAAGATTTATTTATTTATTTATTTGAAAGAGAGAGAGAGATCGCTGAGGGAAGGGCAGAGGGAGAGAGAGAATCCTCAAGCGGACTCCCTGCTGAGCGGGGAGCCTGACGTGGGGCTCTATCCCAGGACCCTGAGATCATGACTTGAGCCAAAATCAAGTCGAATGCTTAACTGCCTGAACCACCCAGGGACCCGATGAATGTTCTTGAAATATCATTCAGAATATTCCCAAAATACAACTCACATGTCCACTTGTAGAATGGATAAACAAATTGGAATATAGTTATATAAAGAAATGCTGTAATACAATGAAAATCAATTATACTTATACACAACAACAAGGATATGCCCCACAACATAATGTTAACCAAAGAAACCAGCTGTAGAAAAGTACAATTGTATGATTCCTTTTGTATATAATTCAAAACAGGCATTAGAAGTCATGATAGTGATTACCTTGGGAGAAGAGGAAAATAGTAGTATCAAAAGGGCATGAAAGGCGGTGTTTGAGATACTGTCATATTGTTAGCCTAGGCAATATTTATATAGGTGCGCTTACTTTTTGATAATTTAAAGAGCTATATACATATACGCCTTTCATCTTTTCTGTATGTGTATTGTACTTCAATATAAAAAATTAAATGAAAATACTCATCCTACCTGTGGAAAAGAATTAGGCCTTTAACACTTTAAAAGACAGTTCAATGAAGACAGTCAAGATTTAAATTTGTATGTATTTATCCAAAAGAAAAAAGAAAATTTTGAAGAATGCTTCATTAAAATGGTATTTTTAAAGATTTATTTATTTGAGAGAGAGAGATAGAGGGAGCCAGCACAGGGGGTGGGGGAGAGCACAAGGAGAGTGAGAAACGAACTCAAGCTGATTCCTCACTGAAGGCGGAGCCCAATGCTTGCCAATCTCAGGACTCTGACTAGCTACCTGAGCTGAAACCAAGAGTCCCAGGCTTACCCCACTACACCACCCAGGTGACCCTAAAATGGTATTATTATTACTTTTAAAGATTTGATTTATTTATTTGTCAGAGAGAGAGAGAGAGAACAAGCAGGGGAAGTTGCAGGCAGAGGGAGAAGCAGACTCCCCACCGAGCAGGGAGCCCAATGTGGGGCTCGATCCCAGGACGCTGGGATCATGACCTGAGCTGAAGGCAGGCGCTTAACAGACTGAGCCGCTGAGGCATCCCTAAAATGGTATTTTTAAAAAATAGAATATTCAGCCATGATATTTTGCCTATCTTCACTGCTGCATCACACCATAGACACCATTGCCTTCTTTACACCCAGAAATAGAGTGATGAACATCTTTAAAATCTAATCAGATTTGAAAACCAATTCCAAAAACTTTGGACTCAATTCAGAAAGCTCATCCTTAAGATTTTGTTCTCCAGAACCACTTTCAGCATCAAAATACGTGTCAGAGTTCTCCAGAAAGAGAACGAGTACGATGTGTGTGTGCATACATATAATACAGATATACTTAATTATATACATTCTATGTTACATGCATTTAATGTATACTTTAACATATATATATTACTAAGAAATATCCTCACGGACGACCTGCACGAGCTGGGGGACGAGGGGAGGAGCCAGACGGTGGGGGCCGCAGCTGAAGCTGCGCTCAATCAGCTGGAGCAGACGCAGAACCTCCGCCACGTGGCGGCCACGGCAGGTCCGCCCCCTCCTCCCCCACTTCCACTCCCCGGGCCGGCCTGCGTGCGCCGTGAAAGCCAGTGGAGCCCCAGTGGGGACGTCGAGGCAGGCACCTGGCCCGCTCCCCACCGTGGGCATTCCCGCAGCCACCCTGGCCCTGCTCGCCCATGCCTGTGCCAGCTTCAGAGTGAGAAGCCCCAGGAGCCCAGGTAGGCAGAGCCGACGCGGGTCTAACACGCACGAGGCAGGAGTGGGAAGTGACCGGGCCTTGGGAGCCACCCAGGCCTCGTGTCCAGTTCACGGGTTCTATAACCATTTTCTGAGCAATTTTTTTTTTTTTTTTTTTTTTAAAGATTTTATTTATTTATTTGAGAGAGAGAATGAGATAGAGAGAGAGCATGAGAAGGGGGAGGGTCAGAGGGAGAAGCAGACTCCCCGCCGAGCAGGGAGTCCGATGTGGGACTCGATCCCGGGACTCCAGGATCATGACCTGAGCCGAAGGCAGTGGCTTAACCAACTGAGCCACCCAGGCACCCAATTTTTTTTTTTTTAATTCACGATTGGAAACAAATGTAAGCAAGAATAAAAAATGGGGGGAAAATGGAAAAAGTATATATACAGACACACATAGATGTGTTTGTATGTTTATGTATGAATGCCTGCTTATACTTTCATTTTTGATAAAATATATAGAGAGTCTTTTTGTTATAGACACTGTGCACCAGGCACAGAGAAAATGTTAGGAAGGGACTCTGTCCTTTAAGTGTTTGTTTAAGAGTTGAAAAAAAGTCACCAAGCAGATAATTACATAAAGTGTGTCAGTTTATATGATGGATAGTATGCTGTAAAAACTCAGAGGAGAGTCATTTAAAATAGACCAAAAATGTCAGGATAGTGAGATATAAAAAACTGATCTCTGTTTTTCATAGATCACTACAACCTTTTACCTAAGGGCATCCTTATTCTGGCTGTTCTGTCATCTTGGAAACTGCTCTTCCTAAATAATTGTATATTCACTCCCTTAGTTCATGCATGTGTCTGCTCAGATATACATTTCATCGGAGTGGTTTCCCTGGCCACTCTATCTCCCCATGATGTTTTATTCACCAACCCTAATTTATCTTCCTCCGTAACACTTGATGTCACTTACTTCTTCCTATGCTTTTGTTTGAGACCCAGTAGAGCATGAACTCCATCTGTATTCACTGATTTACTTATTCTTAGTGTCTACAATAAATCTTGACACCATGTTAACATTCGAAACGGTTTTACTGAACGGATGAATATATATATATATATATATATATATATATATATATATACATATATAATTTAGAATTTGAAATACGAAAATAAATTAGTTTGAGGTGGAGAAATGGGAAAGTGAATTTTAGGCAGACAAAAGTCTTGAGCTGATAGCCAATAGACTGGTGATGATGGCTTACACTCAGCGAGATGTGATAAGGTGGAAATTGTGCAGGTAGCAATGTTTTAGGAGACAGAATTACATACCTTTAAATTAGTTGGATATGGAGGTAAAGAAGAGAACCAGCGCAATAATAAAATTTAAGTTTCTTGTTTGGAAAACTTGATGTCCTACACACGAGAAGAAATAGGGCCAGTGGTGTGAATTGTAATGATTGGGGTATGGGACATTTTGAGTTTGAGGTGCCTGCGGAACATCTCACTGGACATGTTCAGTTAGGAATTTGCTCTGTGGATCTGAATATTGGGCAAGATCTAGGAACTGGAGATAGATACCTGAAAGCCTGTAAGTGATAACTGATGCCATAGAAATAAATCAGAGAGAATGCAGTGGAATAAAGTGAACCTGGAGGCTCTAGAGATGAGAAGGGAAAATAGGCTCTATAGTATGAGTGAAGATTGAACTTATACAGAGGGAAGAATACACTGTTCATGGGAACTTAAGATGTTTTTATCTGATGGCTTCTATTTTTTTTGTGTCAGTGCTACTCTATATAGTTATGTGACATGCACTAGTTCCATCCATCTAACTTCCCCTTTTGTCATAATACATTCATATACAACCCATAGATGCTTAATATAGATTCGTTATTATTGAAAGTTATGTGATTAAGAACAAGCATATTTGTGTCTGGATTTGGCTTTGCCCAGAACCAGGTCCAGAGCAAAGAAACTGAGTGCAAGTAGTTTATTTGGGAGGTGCAGGGAACATCAGCGTGGCAGTGGGCAGTTAGTAAGGAGAGGTTAACAATGAGCTCACTATCCATCCTGTTACATCATGAATGTCTGGACTTAATTTCAAGGGGGAAATTCTGGAAAATGGTGTAAAACACGTGCCTCAAAATTATCTTAAGGGAGCTGGTGTATGTACATAAAAACTCCTATCAGGTATTAATTGAGAGAGACCCTTGAAGGTGTTAATTTCTTTTCTTTTTTTTTTAGCCTCAAACTACTTTTTATTTGCAACTACGTGATTTCACACA
This sequence comes from Phoca vitulina, assembly GCF_004348235.1. NCBI lineage: Eukaryota > Metazoa > Chordata > Mammalia > Carnivora > Phocidae > Phoca > Phoca vitulina. The sequence goes on along the minus strand of NW_022589708.1, from coordinate 25,391,601 downwards.
ATTCTTCTAAACAATGACATAAAATAGATTTCCTTGTGTATAAATAACTTACATACTCTCCATAAGTAAATGCTCAAAGGTGCTAGAACAGATCGTCTGCTGCTACAGTGTTCTCGTATCCAACACAGTTGGTGCCCAATATATAAAGACTCAAGTCCAATATTAAAAACTCAGGCACTTGACTAACTTTAATAAAGTTTCTCAAACTATATCAATATATCTAAAGTGCATATATATTTTTTAAGAAAGATTATTATCAATAACTTTTCTATAAAAATAAGTTTGACGGTTTGGCCCATCTAACATTACTACTATGAGTATGAACTTTCAACTTTTAATGTTGTCAGGCTTATTCTACCTTCTCTCAACACTGACACCAGCAGAATCAAAAGCAGCTAGTGAGGCGCTAACATGTGAGGATTAATCCAGGGATTCCGGTCACAATGCATTCCAGGAGGAGGTGCCCATGTTACTGGAATTGGGCGATACGGTTTATTCTTTCTTCCCTGATTTGGATAACCAAATGGAGTAGGAGGAGGGTAGTGATTCTGATGACCATTCCCTCGGTACATTCCTGGCTTTTTTCTGGGCAAAGGGTGCTACACTGGAAGAGGAGGGAATATCAATTCTGAAATCTGGTACACAGCGCTTGGGGTCGCAGTCACCGAACTGGGTTTCACTTTTACTTCCTTACTTGTTCCTTCATCTGGAGAAGAGGATCCTGAATGATAATCAGACAGTACTACCAGTCTGCGGTGCATGTGGGCAGAGGACTTAAGGCTTTGGAGAATGCCTGTAGGCAAAGAGATGTTGATGTTGGCAAGCATAACCAGGTGACAAGGCCTGAAGCTTCTGGGTGGGGCACTGAAGGGCTATAGAGTATTTCTAACTGTTCCAGTATTTTTTTTTTTAATTCATAAGTAAAACCATTCTATAAGCCTTTCACAAATATTTTTGCAGATAATTGATTCAATTTTCTCAAAATTAAATTTAGGTCCAGTGTTTATTAAAGGCCAATTTAATGTTTTCTTATTGTCTTCAAGCATCCAAGAATGACTACAGCTTATAAATCAAAGTGCTCTTCATAATGCATTACCTTAAAATACAGTTCAAATAATAGTAAAATAATTTTAATTCCAAATTTTAGATTAATATTCTAAAGAATAATCATTTTACAGTGATAACCATACTGAGTGACTTTTCTCTGAGTTGATTCATATATAACTCCCCTTATACTTGAAATTATTTTGATGGTTTTAAAATAACTAAAATGAAATGGAAACAATATAAAATTATTGCCTCCCAATTGCTGCTTTATTGAGAGTGTGCTCCATGAGCCTATTTTTCTATCCTTTTCATATTTTCTATGGATTTGACTACTCACAAATATAATTATCCAATGCATTTTTAATGAATTACATAAAAGAGATATCATACAGTGTCTTTATATTTTTAAAATTTGGGTTATGCTACTGTATTGGCTTATTAGTTCTTTTTTTAGCATAATTTTTTATTATTTTTCATCATATTTAGTTTGTGTTTCTCATAAAAGCCATCTTGCCACATTTTTAAAAATTATATCTTATTTGGTAAGCCTCATCTTATATATGAAATATAATAAATATTGGGTAAAATACGATTTTAAATCTTTAAAACACCAATGTCATTATAACCAGTTTTTCTTTTACAATCTATATGGAGCTAATCACTTTACATTTTATGCCTTTTAAAGTATATTTCTCTTTAGGAAGTATGCAGGTAAACATAGCTTTGAAAAAGATTCATTTCCTAAAATATGGAGTTATTTTTATGTTTATTATGTACCTAATATATAAGATTTTATAAGAATGTTTATTTAAATGACAGAAATTTGGGGCGCCTGGTGGCTCAGTTGGTTAGGCAGCCAACTCTTGATTTTGGCTCGGGTCAATCTCAAAGTCCTCTGGCTTTGCGCTCAGTGGGGTGTCTGCTTTTCTTTCTCCCTCTCCCCGCCCCTCCCCCACTTATATACGCAAGCTCGCTTTCTCTCAAATGAATAAATAGATCTTTAAAAAAAATAAATGACAGAAATTTTAAACTCACTTAGGTACCAAATGAGTAATGATTGTCTTTAAATTGTCATTGGAATCATTAGAGCTACAGGACTTTAGAGTAGTATTTTAAATGTGTAAATTTTTCTGTATACCATCAAAACTTTGCTAAGAGATCATTACTTAAAAAAATGTTTTATTGTAGTATAGTTGATATACCAAAAACTGTACATATTTAATGTATACAATTTAATGAGCCCGGGCACATACATACATCCTTGAGACAATCATCATAATGAAGGTCATTAATATATCCATTACTTCCCAGGGTTTCCTTATACTCTTGATGTGTGTGTGTATGTGTGTGTGTGTACTGAAAACACTGTGAGATCTACCCTTTTAACAAAATCTTTTAAGTGCACAATGCAATATTGTTAGCTGTGTATAGGCATTATGTTTTTCGACAGATTTTCAAAACTTACCCATTTACGTAACTGAAATTTTATTTTTTTGAAAAGATTTTATTTATTTATTTATTTAGGGAGCGTGTGCAAGTGGGGGAGGGGCAGAGGGAAAGGGAGAAAGAATCTCAAGCAGACTTGAGCACTGAGCACAGAGCCCAACAAGGGGCTTAACCTCACGATGCTGAAATCTGGACCCCAGCCGAAACGAAAAGTCAGACGCTTATCTGACTGAGCCACGCAGGCACACCATAACTAAAACTTTATATCCATTGAACAGCAACTCCATTTCCCTCTCCCCCCACCCCCTGGCAACCACTAGTCTACTCTCTGCTTCTAGGGGTTTGACTACTTTAGATAACTCATTTAAGTGGAATCATGCCACATTTGCCCTTCCTTCTTCAACTGGCTTATTTCACTTAGCATAATGTCCTCTAGATTCATCTATCTTGCCAAAAATGGTAGGATTCCTTCTCTTTCAAGACTGAATACTATTCCATTGTATATACCACATTTTCTTTACCCATTCATTTATCAATGGATATTAAGATTGTCTCCTAATTTTGGTATTGTGAGTGATGCTGCAGTTAACATGGGAGTGCAGATATCTCTTCAATATCCTGATTTCATTTCCTTTAAATATATACTCAGAAGTGGGATTGCTGGATCTCATGGTAGTTTTATTTTTAATTTTTTGAGGAACCCCCATACTGCTTTCCATAGCAGCTGCACCAATTTACATTCCTGCCAGTAGTGCATAGGAGTTCCAGTCTCTGCACATCTTTGCCAACACTTGTTATCTTTTCTCTTTTTGATAATAGTTTCCCTGAAAGATGTGAGGCCATATCTCATTGTGGTTTTGATTTTCATTTCCTGATGATTAGTGATGTTGAGCACCTTTTCATATACCCATTGGCCATTTGGCCACTTGTTGGCGTTTTTTGGTAACATATCTGTTCAGGGCTTTGCCCATTTTCAATTAGGCTTTTATTTTGTTCATTTGTTTGTTTTTGATATTGAGTCGTTTAAGTTACTTAGAAATTTTGGATATTAGCACCCTGTCAGATGTATGGTTTACAATTATTGTTTCCAATTCCATAAGATGCTTTTTCATTCTGTTGATTGTTTCCTTTTTAGTTTTACTTGTCTATTTTTGTTTTCATTGCCTGTGCTTTTGTCAGGAATGAGTGTCTGTGTTGTGAATGGAGGTCTTCCCTTGGATTCCCCATGAGAAGATTTACATGGGGATCTGCGCTCAGATCAGAAGGAACGTAGCAAGCACAAAGCAGTTTATTAAAGTGAAAGTACACTCAAGGTGGGAGAGGGGGCAGGTTTTGCAAGGTGGAACTGGCCCTTACGTTGTTTTGGAATGGATATAATTGGGTCTCTCTGGGCTAGGAAGAGCTGTGTCTTATGGTGGGGTGGTCACTAATGGAGGCTGTTTCTCATCATTGGGGAAACTCCTCTAGAGGTTGGGAGAGGGAGTTTTTGACCCTATAAGGATGCTCCGGAACCATCATGGCAGCCTTTCCCAAAGGGGTGGGTGTGCCCCAAATGCAAGTGTATTATAATGAATCTAGCGGTTACCCTGGGGAAGAGGTGGAAGAGGAGAGCACATGTTCTGCATCTGTGGCTCTTGATCTGTCAGGCCCTAGGTCTTGGAAGCCACAAGGTCAGGATGTTGAGCTCCTGGGCTTATAATGTGTAGCCTTTTTTATTTGATTTTTTTAAAATACCATCCTTGCCTCCAGCTCATGTCTCATTACCCTTCAAGGACTTGGGTCTCTGCCTCAGGTGTTCCTTCCACTGTTCATGTCCAGCTTCTGTCAGACACTTTGGTGTCATATCCCAAGATATCATTGCCAAGACCAATATCAAGAAGAGTTTCCCTTATGTTTCCTTCTAGGAGTTTTACAGCTTCAGATTCTACATGTCTGTCTTTATATTGAATTGGTTTTTGTCTATGGTATAAATAGGGGTCTGATTTCATTTTTGTGTGTATGAATGTCCAGTTTCTCCATGAATATTTGTTGAAGAAACTATCTTGTTAACCAGTGTGTATTTTTGACAGTGTTGTCAAAGGTCAGGTGACTTTCTTCATATGTGTCAGTTCTTGCTGGGCTCTGTATTTTGTTCCATTGATGTGTATATTTATCTAAGCCAAGACCACACTTTTTATTTTTTATTTATTTATTTATTATTTCTTTTAAAGATTTTATTTATTTATTTGAGACAGAATGAGAGAGAGAGAGAGAGAGAGAGCACATGAGAGGGGGTCAGAGGGAGAAGCAGGCTCCCTGCCGAGCAGGGAGCCCAATGCGGGACTCGATCCAGGGACTCCAGGATCATGACCTGAGCCGAAGGCAGTCGCTTAACCAACTGAGCCACCCAGGCGCCCCAAGACCACACTTTTTAAAATTACTGTAGTTTTGTAATATATTTTGAAATCAGGGAGTGTTGGCCCTCCAGCTCTGTTTTCCTCAGGATTTTTTTTGGCTCCTTGGGGTCTTTTGTGATTCCATGTCAATTTTAGGATTGTCTTCCAATTTCTGTAAAAAATGCCAGTGGGATTTTGATAGGCACAGTAGTGAATCTGTAGATTGCCTTGGGTAGTATGGACATGATAACAACATTACGTCTGCCAATCCATAAATACGGGATGTCTTTCCATTTATTGTGTCTTTTTAGGTTTTTTTAATCAGTGCTTTGCAGTTTTAAATTTACAGGTTTTTCCATCTCCTTGGTTACTCCTTGGTTATGTTTACTCCTAAGTATTTTATTCTGTTGTTTTTGTTTTTTGTTTTTTGTTTTGTCTTTTACTGACCTCCAACACTTTATTAGTTAGCCTTTATTAGAGATGCCTCGGTTCGGGGATGGACAAGAAGTGCCCATTTCAGGGGAATTTCCTGGACATTAGGCATTCCTCCATGCAAATTTCAAGGAAACACCAACATGGATGAAATGCACAGAGGTCAGCACTGTGACAGCCAAGCAGCAGGGATGGGAGGCATGCCCTAGGCAGAGCTGGTCCCCTGGGTCATCAGGGCTTTGATGTCAGGCTCAGTGGCAGTGGTTGGAAAGTGGCGGCTGTACCTGCACCATCTGGGTCCATCTGGGCCCCCAGGAACTTCTTGAAGTTCCAGGCGATGCCATTGCTTCACACTGGAGTCCCGGTGATGAACTTGGGGTTGGTCATGAGCACAGTGGCATCATCACTGGGGGCAGGCAGAGCTTCCTGGAGGAAGGCAAAGAGGGGGGTGCACCTGCACACCATTCACCTCACACTTCTCAAAGGCTTCACTAGTGATTTCTACCAAACATTTAAAGAAATAATAACAGTACTTCTCAAACTATTCCAAAAAACTGAAGAGAAGGACTACTCCCAAACTTTTTGTGATGCCAGCATCACCTTGAAACCAAAGCTAGACAAAGATACTACAAGAAAAGAAAACCACAGGCCAATGCTCCTAATGAACAGAGATGCAAAAATCCTTAATAAAATATTTACAAACCATATTTAGCAGTATATAAGAAAGATCATATACCATGACCAAGTAGGACTTATTCCTGGGAGGCAGGGATGGTTCAATATATGCAAATAAATTAATATGATACTTCACATGAACAGAAATAATAAAAATCACATGGTCATTTCAGTAGATGCTGAAAAGGACATTTGAGAAAATTCAACATATTTTCATGATAAAAAACCACCAACAAATTATGTGGAGAAGGAATTTACCTCCACATATGATAAGCCCACAGCTAACAGCATATTCTGCCATGAAAAACTGAAACCTTTTCCTCTGAAATCCAAAGCTACTCATGGATACATACTCTTACCACTTCTATTCAACATAGTAATGGATGTACTAGCTAGAAATTAGGCAAAAAAAAGAAATAAATGCATTGAAATTGGAAAGGAAGAAGTAACCTTATCTCTCTTTGCATATGACATGATTTTATATGTAGAAAACTGAAAAGCCTCCACAAAGACAACTGTTAGTAGTCATAAATAAATTCAGCAAAGTAACAGGATACCAAAATCAACATACAAAGATCTTTTGTCTTTCTATAACAATGGAATATCTGAAAAGGAAATTAAGAGATCATTTCAAAATATGATAACATTAATACTGAGAAATCAGTCAACTATTAAACTGAATTGTTTTAAGTGTACTTAAGAATAGATTTGTTAATATTTGCTAATGTGCTAGGCAATTTTTGCTGTGATTTCATGACATTATAGCAGAATGCTACTGCTTTCAGGTCACAAAATCATGAACAAGGAATGAATCATAAGACTGAGTGAATCACACAAATAATCTTATATAATTAGACGTACTTCTTGCAGTTAAGTGTTATTTTTTCCTTCAATCTGTGTTCTTAGTCTGTGGTTCCCTTGTAGTTTTCTTAAACATGGTGGCAGTCACCTGGCAATGCCTTGTGATTTATGTCTCATTGGATTTAATTCATCAGTATTAGCTGTACAAGTTTGGGTTGGAATAAAAATGTAATAGGGCACCTGGGTGGCTCAGTTGGTTAAGCGACTGCCTTCAGCTCAGGTCATGATCCTGGAGTCCTGGGATCGAGTCCCACATCGGGCTCCCAGCTCAGCGGCGAGCCTGCTTCTCCCTCTGACCTTCTCCCCTCTCATGCTGTTTCTCTCTCTCTCGCTCTCTAATACATAAATAAATAAAATCTTTAAAAAAAAATGTAATAGAATATAAAGAAAGAGCCTTCAGAATATTATAGTTCTATATACTAATAACTCAAAAAATCAAAATATCAAATTGTATTCAAAATATTCAGCTGGAGAAGAGATAGAAAATGAGTGGTTTAATAGTAATCATCAGAAATATAACTTTTTGTTGTTAGTTGTAGAGTGGTATTTCCCATTTTGGATATAAATTGAATGGATATAAATTGTAGCATTTTTCATAAAGATGTTAACAAACGGATGTTTGCTGAACATTAATCAGTAAAATGAGGTCTAAATAAAGGACCTGGAATCTTCAATTTAAATTATAGTTAAAAACATTAGCAGTTTCCATGTCTGGGATAACTTAAGTGAAATATGAAGTTAAATAACGCTGCAACATCTGTCAAATATTACTTTAGCTTTGTACCAGTTAATTTTAAAATGGTAACCTTAAATATGTTTCTCAAGCCGGCTATGAGTCTCCTCCTCTTGCTCCTTCTCACTTCTTGGGGCTGTGGCAGGCAGCTTCTGACATCATTCCCAATGACCACACCTCTTAGTAGTCATGCTACTGAATAAGCTCCTCCTGTTATGTGTGAGCTGGACCTAGTGACTTGGCTTTAATGAACAGAATATATAAATTAATGGGTTATCACTTCTAGTATGAGTTTATAAATAACAGTGACTCTCATATTGCTTGCACTCTTTCTCTCTTGCTGGTATTCTCTCTTGCCATCTAATTTGACAACTCTGATGAAGCAAGCTGACATGTTGTGAGATGCAGCGGGTGAGAGACACTTGGGGCACCTAGGTGGCTCAGTCAGTTAAGCGTCTGCCTTTGGCTGAGGTTATGATCTCCAGGTCCTGGGATCGAGCTCCGCATTGGACTCCTTACTCAAAGGGGAGTCTGCTTCTTCCTCTCCCTCTACCCCCCCAACACACTTGTGGGCACTTTCTCGCTCTCTCTCAAATAAATAAATAAAATATTGGGGTGCCAGGGTGGCTCAGTCATTAAGTGTCTGCCTTCGGCTCATGTCATGATCCCAGGATCCTGGGATCGAGCCCCACATCGGGCTCCCTGCTCGGTGGGAGGCCTGCTTCTCCCTCTTCCACCCCCTCTGCTTGTGTTCCCTCTCTTGCTGTGTCTCTCTCTGTCAAATCAATCAATCAATCAATCAATCAATCAATCTTTAAAAAAAATAAAAATAAAAAAAACCAAACCCCAAAACTGAGAGACACAGTCAATATCTCTTGAAGAACTGAGGATTTGTTTCAACAGCATATGAGTAACTGGATCCTGCCAACACCCACATGAGTGAGTTAGGAAGTCAATCCTTCCCAGTGGAGACTTGAGAAAAATGTATGTTTGCGAGAGATCCAGAGCCAAATGCATCAGCTAAGCCATTTCACATTCCTAATCCACAAAAATTGTGAAATAGTAAATGTTTTAAGCCACTAAACTTTGAGGTAAATTGTTATAGAGCAATCAATACGTCATATATAGGCTATGGGCTAACTTACTCATCCCCATGGTTCATTTCCCATCAATTTACTGATAAACTAAAATTCAAATTACACATCTCTGATGCCTACTGAAATTCATATCCGTATTTCAAAATTCTCATTTTATATCCACATTTGACACCTCTCAGGTACTACAATACCAGTATAAACAAAATTGAACTCATTATTTCCCACCAAAATTCAGTCTGTCTCTTAAACCTTAGTTCATGAGATGACAGTTTAATCAAACCAGTTTCCCATGATAATGTTTTAGATTAAGTCATTCTGAACATCTCCCACTCTCTCGTGAATCTACCATCTGATTTTTAAAAATTAAATTTATTTTATTCTACTTTTAAATGTGTCTGGAATCTATTTTATAACTGCTGTTTATACCTGAGTTTAAAATGCTGTCAATTTTCAAATGAATTGCTATACCAGCTGCATGAAGAATATCCGTTTTTGACATAGCAGTGAAAATATTTTGAAAATAAACATCTGCTTACTTTTTTTTTAACCTTCTACTTGCTTTCAGGTGAAAGTCAAACTTTTAACATGGATTTAAAGGATTTGATAGAAATGCCCTATTTAACTCTCACATACCACATTTGTATTTGTTTTAGGCTTAAGCCTGAAACAGACTGCTTGAGAGCAGTCACATTTTTCTATAGTATGTATTTCTTCATCCTCAGGCCCAGTTTAGTTTCTTTTCAGTAAATTCATGAAAGAATGAACAAATGAATGGCAATAGTCTTTCAAATTTCAAATTACATTTTTAAAAATATTATGATTATGTTAAGAGACTCTAACCTGTTAAACATATGGACTTGTAAAGACAGAAGTGTGTGGGTTTTAGGCCCAACTTCCTCATTAATTTCTTGTCTTTGACCTTTAGCAAAATATTCCACAGAAAATCATAGTAGTTCACTACAATTGTAGTATGACTGAACCTGGTGAGCAAGAATAGTCAGCATTCAGAGCATTAGTAAAACACAGGGGTGCAAGAGGGTAGAAAGGCACATAAATGAAAATTACAAAGGGAGTCAGAAACAATAGAGGACATAGTATTGTCTAACATATGTTTACATTGAGGCTGTAGCGGTATCTGAACTTGTGTCTCAGGCTACTGGCCACAGGGTCAGGCATGGATAGTCTTAACAGTCTCTCCAAGTAACCACTGTATCACAGAGAGAAACATTTGTTTTACCAGTTGAATGTGATGTGTCCACCACTGTTAAGAGTAAATCCTGTGCATCAGTATTCATTAGTGTTTGCCAATGCTTTTTCTTGAAAGAGGAAAAAAAAAGTCAGTAACTCATTCACTGGATTAACTTTCATCCACCATTATGCCAGATTCAGGAGTGGAATAGGGTTCTGCCACATTCTCCTCCATTTACTTTTATGATGCATTGCACAAAGAGTTTTCCTTTTCCTTCAGTATCTTCCTGTATGAATCTAATTAGAAGAAACTTCGAAGGCTTTTGGAATATGGAGAGGAGCAAAATATTCTTACCCCCAGTGTATCTCCCATTTTTGTGGAAATAGTAGTAAATGGTATATAAGTGGAGATTAATTTGTCCCCTGTCGTCTGCTTAGATTTCCACTTTGAAAATCTGTACCTGTAAGTATTATAGGTATACTGTAATGTATACTTGTAATACTATACTTGCAAGTATTACCTAGGTATTCTGGCAAATGTAGAAGATAATTTGAAAATCATTACTATAGATTAAGATAATTTATTTGAAAAATTCCTGCATTCAAAATATAAAAAAGGACTACATCAATTATGTAATATCAACTTCTCAGTTTAAATTTGGCAGGGTTTTCTTTAATTGTATGAATTATTAACTTCATTAATTTTCCACCATTTCTAATTAAATTTCTTTACAATGTAACAGTCGTAAAAAATAGTAACTTTTTATGCTAGTTGGAGTTTTACATACACAGAAAACTGAAGTAGAGGAAACACACAGAAGCTATGGGTGTAGCCATCCTCTAGGCTTTGTGATCATTATGGGATTAATGTTGAAACAGACTGATGTCAAGAATGGTGAAGGAGGTGCACCTGGGTGGCTCAGTGAGTTAAGCATACAACTCGTGGTTTCGGCTCAGGTCCTGATCTCATAGGTTGTGAGATCGAGCACCACATTGGGCTCCGTGCTCAATGGGGAGTTTGCTTGGATATTCTCTCTCTCTGCCCCGTCCCCTGCTCGTGTTCTCTATTTCTATCTCTCTCTAAAATAAATGAATGAATAGAATAGAATACAACAGAATGGAGAAGGATCTGAGATGTACCCTAATTGTAGACTCTCAAGTTAGCCTACCACAGTTTTATGTCCGCTGACAGGAAACATGAGAAATCTGTATCAGAGAAAAAGGACTGTTATTCAGATACGGCAAGAAGCATGGACTTCACAATCCTATCAGTTCCTCTCCACATTTCCCAACCCACATTCCCAGCCCGTCATGCAGGTGCGTTAAGATGGATGCAGTACATACAGTGAGTTTGTGTTCCAGATGGGAAACTTCAAGAGTATGAAACTTCAGTCTTTTATAATGAACTGCAAGCATACCTGGCCAATCTGTTCCCGAGAGGGAAAGCTTATCTTTATTAAACTCAACAGCAAACAATTCTGCCTTCAGCTGTGGAGGGAAACACTGTCTCTGTCTTCCAGGGCTATTCACTCTTCAACACCCTTGAAAAGTAATCTAGGAAAAAAAATTAAAAAGCTGTCAGTGTTTCTATTTGTCAGGGTCTCTACTTGCAGGTGTTCCTGAAATGTGAGAGATACCGTGAACATAAATAGCAAAACAAGTAGTTGTTGTATTGTGTGAATTACTGGTGCAAGATGGCAATGGAGGTGGGGCAAACTATGCAAACTGTGTTTGCAACTGCCAATCCTTGAAATTCTGTCATAAATAAAACAATTATTAAAAATTTATTAACTACACCCTATGTAGAATTGCCTTAAATTATTAATCCTTTAAAGATTGCATATTTTGTTAAAAATTAATATAATTCAAACTGGTGCCTACCATTAACACACTAACATTCCTTAGGATCATTTTATCTTTTAATGTGGCTCTGAACTGAGAACAAGTTTTAAAAATGGGGGTAGAAAAAGAAAGGAAATTTTTCAGAGAGTCCAGTTATGTACAGAGAGTGGTGAATATTGAAGAAAAAACAAACAATTATGACACCTCAGAGATTGTATTGTATGAAGTCAGGGGAAGAGCACTGGACTAAAGGTAGGAAAATGTTCCAGTCAAGCCTTCTTAATTTGTAATTGCCCTTTGGTTTGCCCTCATCTCTTAACTTTGTTGTTTTCTTAAGAAAATCACTTCATAGGGATAATAAGTCACTTTAATTGTATTTTGGTTGAACACACATTACTGAACTTCATAAATGTAATTGACTACATCGTCTAAGAGAGTACTCTCACTATAAAAATCATAAGAACAATTTCTCTAAGTAACAGTGATAATGTACTCATGGCATCATAATTCAGATCTCAGTCACTGAAATTATATTTTGTTGGATTTCACTCACTACTACTTCCTAGCTCTGTAGTCTTAGACAAATTGCTTAATTTTTCTGAGTCTCATTTTGTTCCTTTGTAAAATAGGAATTTGTACTTAATAAAAAAAAATTTCTTGTGGTATTCAACAAGTTTATGTATGCAAGGAACATAGTGTTATACTGGAGAGATTCTATCCACTTCTTAAATAGGAGGTACTACCATAATTAGCATTATTATTATTTTAAAGAGCAGAGAAATAACCTTGGATAAACAACCTCTGAGAAAAATAGGACATACAAGTACTATAAAGTATAAGTAATATGGAAGCTAGAGAAAAACCTGAAAGGATGAGATGTATACTGCACAGATATCTCCATAAATTTGGAGAAAAGGATAGTAAAATTTTGAGAATAGAAAATATAAGATTTTGTTTCAGCTACCTAATTAGTTTCATCAAAAAGCAGCCATGAGAGAGTATAACACGAAACTAGAAATGAATTATTCAGGGCAACAAAGCTTGTGAAACATGTGCCGTACTTAGGATTCTAAAGAAGTGAAGTATAAAAAGTAAAAGGATGGAGGTATGTCTCCCAAAATAAAAATGCCATTTCCTTTGCTGTTACTCATGAGGTCATATCTGACCTTCACATAGTTCCAGTGTCCACACAGTTTCAGGACTAATGAAAATCCATGGGATTTGGGGTAGACGAGGCTGCTGCGTAATATTCTATCCTATTCTTCTCTCAGCTATCTAAATTTTAGGCACAATATTAGGAATAAGGTAGTTAGGGTTGAATAGCCAGAGATTCTTACGTGGCTGAATATGTAATATCCACATCCAGAAGACTTTGGATTAGTTGCTAAGTGTGATCTTAAAGATAAGTAGTATTCTTTATTGTGCACATTAAGAAAATTCAACTTAGAAATCATAAACCTTACATGTGAGAGCCCTACCTACTAAAAGGACTCTCCTTCTATTATGTAGTCCCTCCATCGCTCCATAGTGACCCCTCAGAGGAGTATTTGAACTGCCATAGTCAAGTATACCAATGATGGAGGAGGTTCTGAGAGAATCAACATATAGTAAAAAAGAGCCACAATGAGAAGCACTCTTGATGGAATCAGAGAACCCCCCCCCCCCATAGCCACCCTGACAATCAGCTATGTGCGCACTCTCTTCACCTTTGTGCCTACGCACATACTATCACAGGGCTTTGCCTATCCAGGTGTTCAATAAAATGCTCACTGAATTGATTTGCTCTGTTTGAAATTCCAATTAAGTTGTCAACACTGCTTATACTTCTTTATCCCAGAACCTCTAGAGGTTCCTCAGAATGAAATATCAATGAGGTTGATGCTGGTGGGAAGGGAGGTTATTTGCCTTGCGTTAAGTTGTTTGTCCTATTATCGGTTCATCTGTGTCTCGTGAAATCAAACAAAAGAGCTATGTGTTCCCTGTTACTGGTATTCAACATCAGTGCTCTCAGAAAAGTAGAATTGAGTGAAAATACAGTTTTTGAATAAATGACAACTTTAATGAGTGGGCACTGGAGGAACTGTATATATTTTCCATTTTGTAAAATTTTTTTATTTCATTTGTAATCGCACTTGTACCTCCCACTAATCTGCTAATAATTGATTGATTAACTCATTTATTCTGCAAACACTTTTGAATTTTATTCATTGCCAGGTAGTTAGCTTTGGTGCTGGGGATTAAATAATTAACAGGAGAGACTTAGTCCTGGGTTCAAGAAGCTGGGAGTCTTTTTAAAAAAAGCAAACAAGTATTTATGTCAGAAGTAGTATCATTAGGTTTAGCTATGATGAGGTGACTTACCTTAGCATGGGGTTAATGGAAGACTTTCTGGGAAAGTGATTTTAAGGAGTAAAATGGAGGAAGGATTAGCCCATGAAAAGAAAGGAGAAAGGATGCCTGACAGAGGATTTGAAATCCTGGGGATGTGAAGACTGTATTTGTTAGGAAAAGAAAGTAGCTGGCTGTGGAAACAGTGAAGTAAGTTTGGAGATGAAGTCCATAAGCCAGTTATGCAAGGTTTTGTGGTCCAAGAGGAAGGCCATCATAACGTTTTAAACAGGAAATTGTCATTATCCAAATAGTATTTTAAAAAATATATCTGGTGTTCAGTGATAAATAAAATGAAAGGTTTCGAGATAAGACAGAGCAGATAAGTTAACAGGATATTGCAGAGGTGTTGTTTTTTTTTTTTTTATAATATATACGATATACAACATATGCAAGTTTTTTGTTTGTTTGTTTTTTTAAAGATTTATTTATTTGAAAGAGAGAGAGAAAGAGTGAGAGAAGGCATGAGTGGGAGGGGCAGAGGGAGAGAGAATCCCAAGCAGACTCCACGCTGAGCATGGAGCCCAACACCAGGCTTGATCTCATGACCCTGAGATCATGACCTGAGCTGAAACTAAGAGTCAGATGCTTAACCAGCTGTGGCACCCAGGTGCCCCCATTGAACAGGTTTAAAGTATGCAGCATGTTGATTTGATACATTTATATTGTGGTATGACTGCTGTTGTAGTAGAGCTAGCACCTTTATCAGGTCACGTAATTCTTCTGTTTTGTGGTGAGAATAATTAAGATCAAGTCTCTTAGCAAGTTTGATGTTTATAATACAAGTTGTTTTCCATAATCACTATAGCTATAATACATATATTATACCATATATTATATCATATAATTGTATATACATATGTGTAGATATAATCACCATTAGATCTGTGGACTTATTTACTATTAGCAAGTAATATACCCTTAAACAGCATCTCTTCTATTCCCTCACCACCAGCCCCTGGTAGCTACCATTTTATTCTGTTTTTATGAATTTGCCTTTTTTTTCTTTACATTTCACATGTAAGTGATATCATACATTGTTTGTCTTTCTCTGTCTAAATTGTCTCACTTACTCTAATGTCCTCAAGGTCCATCCATGTTGTCACAAATGGCAGAATATCCTTCTTTCTCATGGGTGAATAATACTGTATGTATATAATATATATGTGTGTATATATCCCACATCTTTTTAATCCATTCTTCCATTGATGGACACTTAGGTTGTTTCCACATTTTGGTTACTGTGAATAATGCTGAAGTAAACATGGGCGTGCAGATATCTCTTAGAAACTCTGCTTTCATTCCCTTTGGCTACATACTTAGAAGTGGAATTGCTGGATCTTATGGTAGTTCTAATTTTTTGAGAACCCTCCAGATTGTTTTCCAAGGTGGCTGAGGTTTAAGTGTGAGAGAACAGTGGCTCTTACTAGTGTCATGGCCCTCTAGATCAACAGCAGATTTGAAAAATATTTCAGGGATGGAATCAAACAATTGGTGATTGATTTTGAGGAGGAGAGGGAGACCGAGAAAGTCATTCTTAAATTCTTGGTATGAGTACCTGAGTGGAGAGTACTCTTGCTGAGATTTGGACTATTTTCCATGTATGTGTGTGTGTGGCAAGAGAAAATCAAGGGTGTCTCATGAATTCGTTGAAGCCTTTATATTTCTGCTGATAACCAAGGGAATTGAGAAAGGGATTAAGAAGGATAGAAGATCTAAAATTGAGCATTGTTGAAGAAAATAAGTCAGTGCTAGTTCTAGATAATCTGATAATTTAAAGCACTTTTCTTTCTTCTTCAATTATTAATTTTTGGTCCTAAATATAAGCATGTTAAATTGCTCAAATTTTCAAATTTCCCTTAACAAATTAATCAGTATTTATTTAAGCCGCATGATACATATTATGTATAAAAGGAACCAGAGAGGAATGAGAGTCAAAGATAAAGTATTCTCTCTGGTCTCCTTAATTTGGCACCACCCTGCTATATATATCTGTGTGTATTGTGTGTTGGTGTGTGATATCTATATCTGTATTTATAAAGATATTAGTGAAGCCAGTGTATAGAAAATATGGTAAATTCAAGGCTTTTATATTTCATGTGTGGAATTCAAATGAAGAAAATCAAATGGGCTGATTTCAACTGCAAAGCCTTAATGTGTTCTGTGATGTGGCTTATTGCTGTGGAATTGGTTATAATAATAAAAAAAAACTGCTCAAGTTGTTTTTTAAAAAACATTTCTACTCTGTATGCTCTTTTGACAAAAAAAAAAAAAAGAAAGCAATTTAAAACCCTTTAAATGATGCATCTACTGCAATATAATATGTGGCATCATACTGTTAAGAGTCAAATCCCACATCAGGTCAGCTATTACCTTTTCATTTAATTCAAAATGACCTTATGGAATGGGCTATCATACTGTGCAAAGTCACATACAGTAATCTAGCTTTTAAAATGGTGTTTATATATTGTATTTTATTTTTCTTTGATGAAATGTCAATTGTATACCATTGAGTTGACAAATAAATGTTATCGCTAATAAAAATACTGACCCGAATGTTATCTTTACGTATTAATGAGAGAATATATTGTAATTTGTGCATGGGATAAATAAACTTCTCATTGCCATGCAATATATTTCTCATGTCCTCATCACTTACCTGATACACAATGCATTTGTAAATATCATGCCATTTTTGGTTCCTAAAAATGACTCTTTTAAGGAAACATTTAAATTTTTTTTAAATCTTGTAACCTTTTGGGGGCACTATATAGTTCAATGTCAGGGAAAAATATAGTACAATGTCAGAGGGGAAAACTGTTTTATTTAAGTATCCTTCACTGTAGTGATTCTCCTTTTATTTTGAGTATAATATAATTTCTTATCTTAGACAAAGTTCCAGGTCTGATTCTTTTGTATGTGTGTGCTTTAATATCAGTAACTATGGCAACAAGATTTTAAATGCTGTATGTAGTATAAGTAAAGGGAAAATGGAGAGCATAAAACCTGAAAAGAAGAAGCTGTCAGTCCTCTTACTGCCATTGTGAGTCACAAAAATAATTTTCCAAATTATGCTGTCACTTCTGCAGGAAATGTATCTTGTATGTCACAAAGAAGTTTTAGTTTTTTTATATCCTTGTTCATTTTGTAATGAATTTGCTTAGAATTATCTACTTCTCTTTATTGGTCTTTGTTTTGTGTTATGCTTTTATGTGATGACTGGCATTAGTTATATGCAAATTACATTCCATTTCCTGAATAGTGCTATGAGGAGGTCTGTGGAATCACTTCTCAGTAGAACAAACACAACTGAAGAAACTTATATGAAAAAATTAAAATCTCTGGAAATTATTCTAAGGACAGAAAGCAAGTGAATAAACATTTATTCCAGAAAACTTACTAAATGTCATGAAGAAAAAGGAAACGCCATCGGACTTGAGCCATGGTCTGTTCCTTGTCATTAAGCTGAACCCCTGTTAAAGGCTATAAAATCTTCCCAGAGGTAGCATATCGCCAGCATTTCCCATCACCCCCAGCTCCTTGTTGCTTAAGCCAAACCTCAGGAACGGTGTAGAGGGCTCCTTCTTCAGCATGCCCCAATGCAAAAACCTGCCTCTGTACACTAAGAGAGGAAGGATGACAATACTTCTCCAGTTGCCCTCACCCAGCTCATTCATAGGGTGGAGGTGCCACAGCAGGGGGGTCAAGCGGACAAGAGCAGAGGCCATCAACACAGAGAACATTGGGTATGTTCATGCCTGTGTCCACTGAGAAGCAACGTCGGAGGCTTCACAAGACAGAGGAAACAGACACCACCAAAATAGTCCAGACAATTCACTGAACAAATGAGCAAGCAAACAACAGCAATATTGCGAGCCCCAGAGGTGCCTTAAAGTAAATATTAAAGGAAACTTTTCATATCCCAGATATGTTGTTATAAGACAAGCAGTCAAGTGTCCCCAACCGCATTGCTAGAGCATGGCTCAGAAATTTTCCCCAGTGAAAGATTTAGGCCATAAGAACAGAGAGCACCAAAGTTCTCTCCCCCCCAGAAATGGACTATTCTGAATAGAGTGTAGGGAAGTTTTAGCCTCGGGCCTCTTGAAAGCAAGAGAGGCTTTAATGGTGAGCAACTAAGGAAGGTTGATATCTTCATGAAAATAATCGACCGCTGCTTTAAATCAGTTTAACTTACCAAAATTAGCCAGGTAAAGTGACAGCTAAGATGATCCCTCCTGGAGTCAAAAAGCAAAACTTTCACAGAGAGTTTCAAAAACCACCTCTGCAAAGAAGTCCAAGTGGAGTTGGATCAGACTGTGTAGTAATTTATGCTCCAAATTATTATCAAAAAGGATGGAACAGTCAGCCAGCAGTTGGTGGAGCCTAACAGCTAAGTGTGATGCCAACACACGCAGACAGCTTTTCAGAGATCAGGAAATGAGGCTTTTGAATAAAGCCCAGTTAAAACCACCATCAACACAGAGGACGTTGGGTATGTTCAAGCCTGTGTCCACTGGGAAGCATCATCAGAGGCTTTACAAGTCAGAGAAAACAGACAGCACAAAAATAGTTCAGTCAGTTCGCTAAACAAATGAGCAAACAAACAGCCAAATTAGCGAGCCCCAGAGGTGCCTCACAGTAAATAGTAAAGGAAACTTTTCAGGCTGAAAACAGTAAACACAGAGGGAAATTCAAATCCAATACCAAACCGTGAACACCACCAGTAAAAGTAATTATGTAATTCAAAATAAAATGTAATGCGTAAGGTTTCTTTTTTCCCTTAGCTGATTTAAAAAGCAATTGTGAGTAGCAATTTGTATATAATTATGTTGTTGTACCTATAATATATAGGAATATAATATATTTGACAACAGTAGGACCAAGTACATGGGTAGAAGCAAAGCTGTATTGGAATGAGGACATGATACCAGATAGTAACTCAAATCCACAGAAACAAATGAAAAGAATCAAAAATGATATTATAAGTGGGTTAGTATAACAAACTATAAATATGTACTTGCTTTCAATTGTTATATAAGCTTTTGTAACTGACCTACAATTATATAAAATAGTAGCTATTACAGTATACGGCAGACAAATACAACTATATCAATTGTAATTAAATTTTGAATGGATGAAACAATCTAATTAATGGCAGATTTCAGACTGCCATTTCAAACAAGATCCAACTATAGGCTCTCTAAAAGAGACAAACTTTCAATTCAAATATACAATTAAGTTTAAAGTAAAAATATGTAAATATATATCAAGTGTGAAAATTAGTAAAAGGAAACCTCATTTAGAATGGAGTGGAGAGGCCAACAGGGAAAGCTCTCACACTCTACCACTCATTGTCAGTTGCAGACCCAACAGGAAGAGATGCACCTTGCAAGTCCATACTACTTAGCTACTACTTTTCCCATCCCAGCAGTAGGAAGAAATGTTTCCTCCTCCTCCAACAGTGCCCAACCGATGAGAGACTGTCATTGATTCAGCCAGTGAAAATCCACTGTACTTTAAACTCCCAGTTTACTCCAATGGACTCTTTGGTTATAACTGCCCTTCCAACTTCTCCTTTTTCTCTATAAGAGTGTTTGTCCTCTTTGTTTTCCAGACTCGCCTGTAGTTTTGTGGTAGCTTATTTGTCCAGATTTATAATTCTCTGCTATTCCCAAATAAGCCCATTTTTGATGGTAAAATAACTGACAGTTTTATTTTTAAGGTTGTTACATGCAAACAGAAACCATAAGAAAGCTGGAGTAGCTACACTAATATCAGATAATATAGACCTTAAAATAAATATTTAATCTCTGCAAAGCATTTACTTTTAAAAATTAAGTATGAAAGAATATATTACATTGGAGAGAATATTGTGGCAAAAGTTTCAGTGTGGGAATAATTTAAAATTTAACCCCCAACCATCAGATGTATGGAATATTTTTCTCATTCACTGTAGATCATCATTTAGTCTTCTTTCTTTCATTCTTTCTTTCTCTCTCTCTCTCTCTGCCTTAAATTTTCATACTTATACCTTACCTATCTGTTTGAAATTCAAACTTCTGAATCTCAGTTTTGCAAAATATGTGTATTTTATTATTGTATATAAAGACTTTTTAATAAGTTAATTTTCATGTCTTTATGAATTTTATCAATTTGGATACCGAATATGTATTCAAACACATCTCAAATAAAAGTATAATCTAGCCAGAGAATATAATGCTAGGTGAAATAAGTCAGTGAGAGAAAGAAATACATGATTTTACTCATATGTGGAATGTAAGAAACAAACGAGCAAAGGTAAAATAAGAGAGAAAGAGAGAGACCAAGAAACCGACCCTTAAACAGAAAAAAACTGAGGGTTGCTGGAGGGGAGGTGGGCACAGGGATGGGTTATATGGGTGATGGGGATTAAGGAGGGCACTTGTGATGAGCACTGGGTGTTGTACGGCATTGTTGAATCACTATATTGTACACCTGAAACTAATATAACACTGTATGTTAACTAACTGAAATTAAAATACAAACTTAAAGTATAATCTAGCATTTTCCACAGATGAATAGAAGATCAGTTAATAAAAATGATTTATACTGTTCAATATATCATTCAAAAAATCATATGCATATATGTTAATTTGAAAAGAAAACAGTGTAACACTCCCAGTACAATGTTTCAAATATTGTCACAATGATTCAACAGTGCACTTCATCTTTACTACATTCTTACGTATTAGTTTGCTTTTGTTTTATAAACGAGGAACCTGAGTTATAGTGAGGTTAAATTACACATTTATGATCACAAATTAGCAGCTGGTAGAACTAAAATTTGAACTTAGAAGGTCTGGTTTCAAAATCTGGCAACTAAGAACTCCTAATTTTCTCAGTAAGTAGTCACGTTATTTAAGAGAATCATTACATTTCTCTAGGCCTTCTTGGTCTACTAGAGGAAAGGTTGCTTCATATGTTCTAGTTCTTAGTCCAGATGGCTTCTTTTTCACCACGTCAAACTATTCAAAGTGGTTTTTCTTTTACAAGCATTAAACTGCATCTTTTCATTTAATTCTGCAGTATAATTTTGACTTTGATCAGACATACTGTCCTAGAAGATTAATTAAAGAATTACCAGTAGTAAATGTGTATTGAATACCTACTATCCCCAAGGCACCAATATGTTATTGAACCAAAAGACACTAGATTTCACTATGAAATTGAACTCATTGTATTCTAATATCCCATGTGTGCATTTAGGAATAAAAGAGTATTGCATGTCTATATCAAGGTTATTTTAGAATTAGTTATCAAAGAAATATGAATTTAAATTGTCACTTTTTTTACTAGTTAGAAATAAATACCCAGTTCCACAAAATCAGTGTTCCATGCTCCACAAGAAGACTAATGAGAAAGGAATGCATTATCACTTTTGTACGAGACTCAGGTATACACTGAGTATTGCACAAAAGCACTCAGTCATGAAATAGAATTGTTACTTCTTATTCTAGCATTAAATAACTTCTTTTGATGGATGCCGGAATCAAGTTAGAAAAAAATATTAGACTTCTTTTAGAAGATGAGGTAGAATTAAACAAAATCAATTCAATGATTTTACAGTATGTAATTTCTTCTTAATGTTCTTTATAATTATATACAGGCAAGAAATATAAAATATTTAAAATAAAGTGCTGAATTTCAGATTAGTAAAAATAATAATTTTTAAATATGCCAACCTCATATTTAAATTTTAAATGAAATTTTCTAAAGTTATGTATTTGACTAATTCATCAGAGGACTTATTTTAAAAGTAATGTTTTAACTTTTGGATTATGCTGTTGAATAATTTTATAGGATAAATTTTACTTTACCAGGGCACATAATTTTACCAAGACATTGCCTGGTTAATTTTTGTTTTTGCTAATTAGAATTTTCTAAGTATTCCTTGTCAAGGGTTCAAAAACCAATTATAGCCATACCATTTTTACACTATTTACTTTTCATTGAGCTATATTATTTAGAGTTCTCATAACTGTATCAAGTACTTGTCTAATTTATGTCTGTTCAATTTATTTATTTTTATATACAAATATAAACAAAATGATAACATCACTGGGGAAGTATAGGGAGCTTGCTATCAGCAGATCAGAATAGTTAGGACTTTCTGAAAGACGTAAGGCAGATGGGGGCACATATCATTGACTTAAAAGCTAACAACACAAATGGAAAAAGGAAAGAACCAAGAAAATATGAATCTTCCCAGCAAAACTCTGGAGGGACCTCAAGATCAGGAAACAGGAAAGAGTGAGGCTTAATTGAATTAAGAGCCCTGAAATAACTGTACCATCCAAAGGCTGATGCAACATTTCCCCCTTGAGTAAAGCTGAAGGAATGGCTCCCTGATTAGGGTGAATGATCTATGAGGGGCCCCCACAGTGGGCATTGGGGTTCAAAAAGATGCCGCACTGTGCTTGCAAGTGACTTTGGTTATCATGGTGGGCCACTAATGGGTAAATCCCCACACCTCTTTAAAAACAGGCTCCCAATGACTAGTCCCTACCCCCTGAATGGAGCCAGGGCTTCTGGCATCAGAATCTGTACCCATTGCTGGAGAAACAGGGATTTTTGCATGTGATGGAAATGCCAAACTCAAGATATCAGTTCTGTTCCTCTAGGTCCTGATTTGGAAATGTGAATAGGTAACCTAATCACTAATACTAAATGAAAATTAATAGTCTGAAAGTGATTCATAGGATAAATAAACAAATTCCCTGGGAAAACGAGTTAATGCAGAAAATAGAAAAACAAAGCAAGTTAAATTAGTATCTTCAGAAACAATTGTGAGTTTCCTTGCAGTTAAAAAAACAGATGAATCAGAATTCTTGAAAATTAAAAATATCATTGTATAAATAAAATGTATGCAGATTTCTGAGATCTGAAAAAGTAAGATAAAGAATTCTGTCAGAAAACAAAATAAACAGCCAAAGAGATGAACTTCATATAGAAAGTAAAGAGACTGCTGTGATAGGTAGAATAATGGTCCTTTCGAAGATGCCCATATCTAAACCCTAAAACCTGTATATATGTTATCTTACATGACAAAAGGGTTTTTGCAGATGTGATTTTTCCCCTGAATTACCTTTTATTTCTTTAAATTGAAGTATAGCCGACACACAGTGTTATATTGGCTTCAGGCATACAGCACAGTGGATCCACAGTCCTCTCTGTTATGTTCTGCTCACCGCAAGTACAGCTACCATCTGTCACCATACAACAGTACCACAGTATCACGGACTAAAATCCCCATGCTGTGCCCTTTATCCCCATGACTTATTCATTCCACAACTGGAAGCCTGAACCACCCACTCCCCTTCACTTATCCCCCCCAACCTCCCTCCCCTCTGGCAACCACTAGTTTGTTCTCTGTATTTATGGGTCCATTTCTGCCTTTTGTTTTTTTAACTTCCCTTTGAGTTTATTAGCAGCACCTGCACAGAAAACCCCAAATGTGAATTCAGCTTAGAAACAAATGTATTTTTTTCTTTTTGACCCCAAGAGAATACTAATTTTACTGAGGTTTTTTTTTTTTTTTTTTTTTTTTAAGATTTTATTTATTTGTTTGACAGAGAGAGTGAGGGAGTACAAGCAGGGGGAACAGTAGGGGGAGAGGGAGAAGCAGGCTTCTCACTGAGCAGGGAGCCCGATGCGGGGCTAGATCCCAGGACCCTGAGATCATGACCTGAGCCGAAGGCAGATGCTTAACCATCTGAGCCACCCAGGCACCCCTGATTTTACTGAGTTAAGTTGTCACAATCAATGGTGTGATTCTCAATGAAGACAAGTTAAGTTAGATCAACCATGTGAAAATAAGAGGAAGAATACAAGAAAAAGTAATTGTTTTTCTAAACTCCATAATATGTTGATAATATTTAAGTTATTTTGTGTTTCTGCTTTTTTTGTTTGGTCTTTTGTTTTTTAGATTCCACATATAAGTGAAAACAGGGTATTTGTCTTTCTCTGACTTGGCTTATTTTGCTTAGCATAATATACTCTAGGTCCATCCATGTTGTCACAAATGGCCAGATCTCATCCTTTCTTATGGCTGGATAATATTCGTGTGTGTGTGTGTGTGTGTGTGTGTCTATCTCATATCTTCCTTGTCCTTTCATCTATCAGTGGACAGTTGGACCCACTTTCATATCTTGGTTATTACAAATAATGCTGTAATAAATATAGAGGTGCATGTATCTCTTTAAATTAGTGTTTTTGTTTTCTTTGGGTAAATATTTAGTAGTGGAATTACTGGATTATATGGTATTTCTACTTTTAATTTTTTGAGAAACCTCCATACTATTTTCCACTGTGGCTGTGCGAATTTACATTCCCACCAACAGTAGGTGAGGGTTCCTTTTTCTCCACATCCTTGCCAGCAATTGTTAATTCTTGTCTTTTTGATTCTGCCCATTCTGACAGGTGTAAGGTGGCTTTGATTTGCATTTCCCCAATGATTAATGATGTTAAGCATCTTCTCATGTGTCTGTTGGCCGTCTGTATGTCTTTTTTGGAAAAATGTCAATTCAGGTCCTCTGCCCATTTTTTAATTAGGTTATTTTTTTTTTCTTGTCAGTTGTTTAAGTTCTTTATTTTAGCTATTAACCCTTTATTGGACATACCATTTGCAAATATCTTCTCCCATTCAGTATGAAACATCTATGTTGTGTTATATGTTATATGTTGCTGTTTTTAAGTAAATGTTTAATAATTTTAGGACTAGCTCATAAAAGTGTTTTAGAAAAAAATTCATCTACTGTATAGTAAATTCTTCTAAAATACAATTTTGATGCCTGAGAAATGCATATTGCATGCACATTTAAAACATAGTGCAATATCGAACAAATTAATGTAGACAAGCACGGGGAGTCAAAGCCTTGAGGGTGAGAAACTTATTTTTGTCTAGATGTGATTGATGAAATTAGCCAATGAAGAGGTTTTTGAAATAGCATATAAGTACTGGTTGACATTCAAATTTATTTATTAATTAACTCACTATTCAGTATTAACTGTAAAGACTTGGAGAACAGAACTCAAATATACTTTTGCCATACATACGTACTCTTTACCTTGTAACAATTTAAGGGGAAGGTAATGCTATATAAGGTCAAAGAAATCATGAGAAATAAACACCTATATGTGTATTTGACTTCATGACTTTTTTTTTAGTTGATACCAATTAAGTTTTGAGTACCTGCATTTACCAGTTCCTAACAGAGACTAATAAATATTTGGACTGTGGGGGAAAAATCAAATTTTACTAATAACAATAACAACAAAAACAAAGAATACAAAAGGTGACAAAACTGTATTTTTCAATGGCTGAGGATATATAATCATTAACTCCCTATAAAACATTTATTTAAATTGAGTGGTCCTTGAGGAATCACAGATGTTGAGAGGTGGGAAATGCTGGTGTGCAATGATGGGAATCTTGCATTAATTGTAAGGGGGTATAATATTATTTAAAAGCAGACTGTGTTAAGGATCCATGTTGTAAACTCTAAACAATCACTCGCGTACATACTTGCACATGAGCACGTACACACACACACACACACAAACCTAGGTTCAGTAAATAAATACATTTAAATACATTTAACCAAAACAAAGTGGGGAAAGA
The DNA here is from genome assembly GCF_004348235.1 of Phoca vitulina. NCBI lineage: Eukaryota > Metazoa > Chordata > Mammalia > Carnivora > Phocidae > Phoca > Phoca vitulina. The sequence continues at coordinate 25,365,858 of NW_022589708.1, read as the reverse complement.
ATATAAAAAGAACAAAGAATAAATTGTAAAAATAAAAAAACCCAGTAAGATAAAATGCTTAAATATATAAATAATTCAATTACAAATTGTCTAACATACCAGTTAAAAGGCATGTATTGTTTACTATTCACTACCTACAAGAAATACATTTTAAATATAAAGTTATATACAGTTTGAAAGAAAAGGATGGGAATAAGATTTATCATGCAAACACTAATCAAGAAAATTCCAGATTGATTATATTCACAAAAATAAAATACCCTTTAGGAAAATAAATATCAGAAATAAAGGTATTTCATAATTATAAAAGGGTCACTTCTTCAAAAACTAATGATGTACTATATATTGGCTAACTGAACATAAAAAAAGGTCACGTCTTCAAGAAAATATAAAAAGTCATAAAGCTATATGTATCTAATAAAGCTTTAGAATACATGAAGCAAGAACTGACAGAAAATAAAGTAGAATTCCATAGGAATCTCCCAGTAATTCTTAGTATAAGAAAACAGAACATCTTTAAAAATATAAAATACTTAAAGTAACATAATTGCAATAATACAACTACTTCAAACAGTAGAAAATCAGGTTTTCTTCAAGATCATAGAGGACATTCAAATATGTCTCAATAATATTGATGGGATGAAATCCTATAAAGCATGTTCTTTGACCCAATTGAATTGGATTCAGTGAAACCCTATTAAATACCCTCAGATTAAAAAATAATAAAATGGGAAGTTTAAAAAATTTAAATAAAAAATATTGTCTTAGACCTCATCTTGGCAAAGAGCTCTTAAACAACTGCCACTTGGAGTGCCTGGGTGGCTCAGTCATTAAGCGTCTGCCTTCAGCTCAGGATCCTAGGATCCTGGGATCCTGGGATCGAGCCCCGCATCAGGCTCCCTGCTCAGCGGGAAGCCTGCTTCTCCCTCTCCCACTCCCCCTGCTTGTGTTCCCTCTCTCGCTGTGTGTCTCTCTGTCAAATAAATAAATAAAATCTTAAAAAAAAAAACAAAACCCAACTGCCACTTTTAGCATTGCTACCAAAAGTTACCTTTTCACAATAAAGTATACTATGCTTTGGCAGAATATAAAAAAATAAAAATAAATAAATAAACCATATCTTATACAGATTTGGAGGATGTGGCTAAAACAACACTTAGAATATAGTGTATAGTTGTAAATGTTTATATTAAAAAATAGCTAAGCCTAAAATTTATTATCTAAGTTTTCATCAAAAGATGCCAGCAAAGAAGTGCAAATTAAACTCAAAACACAGGGAGAGGGATATAATAAAGATAAAAGTAACAATAAGATAGTAAATAGGCAAACAAAAGATAAAATCAATGAATCAAAAATATGGTTTTATGGATAGTTGCGTAAATTGATGAACATCTACCTAGATTGATTATGCAATAAAAAAGAGTTTATGCAAATGACCCATATCTTGGATAAAGATGGACATATTACTACAGATCCAGTAGCCATTTTAGGAAAAAGAAAATATGAACAGTCTTATGCAATACATTCAACTGGGAGATGAAATACAGTTTCTTTAAGAGATTACAAATTATTGAAACTGACTTAAAAAGAAATAAAATATCTGAATAGACTGTATCTATTAAAGAAAGTAAATTTGTACTTAAAAACCTTCCCAGCCAGAAAACTTCTGATTCAAATGACTTCTCTGGCAAATCCTTTCAGAAATTTAGGGAAAAAGTAATACCAATCCTACACAAACTTTTTTTTTGTTTTTAAATTTTTTTAATTTTTTAAATTTTTTGCAGTAATTTATTATTAGGTTATAATATAAGTAAATATTTATTTATAATGACAGTAGCCTGCATCTGCTGACTCCTTATCATGTTCCAAGTTGCTTGCTTGCTTTTACTTCCTTCCTTTTTTTTTCATTCATTCATTCAGTTTTTTTTATTTTAATTCCAGTAAAGTTAACATACAGTGTTGTATTAGTTTCAGGTATACAATATAGTGATTCAACAACTGTGTGTACATTACTCAGTGCTTGTCATGATAAGTGCACTCTTTAATCACCTTCACCTATTTCACCCATCCCCCCCACTCAGCTCCCCTCTGGTAACCATCAGTTTGTTCTCTATAGTTAAGAGTCTGTTTCTTGGTTTACCTCTCTTTCTTTCTTTCCTATGTTCATTAATTTTGTTTCTTAAATTCCACATATGAGTGAGATCATATGGTATTTGTCTTTCTCTGACTATTTCACTTAGCATTAATTATACTCTCGAGATCCACCCTTGTTTGTGCAAATGGCAAGATCTCGTTCTTTTTTATGGCTGAATAATATTCTTTTACACACACACACACACACACACACACACCCTTCTTTATCTGTTCATCTGTTGTTGGACACTTGGGCTGCTTCCATAATTTGGCTATTGTAAATATTGCTGCAACAAACAGGGGAGCATATATCCTTTCAAGTTAGTGTTTTGTATTTTTTGGGTAAATACCCAGTAGTGTGATTACTGGATCATAGGGTAGTTCTATTTTTAATTTTTTGAGGAACTTCCATACTGTTTTCCACAGTGGCTACAGTAGTTTGCATTCCCACCAGAAGTGTAGGAGGGCTCCTTTTTTCCACATCCCCACCAACACTTCTTTTTTTTGTGTTTTTGACTTTAGCCATTCTGACAGGAGTTACACAAACTTTTTTTTAGAAATAAAGGATTGACAATGGCACTACCACTCATTTTATGGGGTTGACATTATCCTGATAACAAGACCAGACAAGGGCATTGTGGGAAAAATAAAACAAAACTATATACCACTATGCCACATAAACCTAGACTCTCCCTACATGTGTGTGTGTATGAGAAAAAGAATCCAAAAGCATATTTGAAGATAGTTTAAATAAAACATATTTGAAAACATCATGATCATGTGGGATTTATTCCAATAATAGATCACTGTTTCAGCATTCAAAACTCTATGAATATAATTCATCAATAAACCAAAGTGAAAATAAGATTATCAGAGACAGAAAAAATTTTGAATAAATTTATCACTTATTCATGATGGAAACTCTCATACACCAGCAATACAGGGAAGTTTCCCAATCTAACAGTGAATATTACAAAAAATGAAGAAAGAGAGAGAGGGGGTGGAGCAGGGAGGGAGAAAGAGAAGAAGGAAGGAGAAGACGGGAGGAACGAGTAAAGGAAACGGGGATGAAAGAAAACATGAGGTATGGAAGGAAGGAAGGAAAGGAAAGAGGGAAGGAAGGGAAGGTGAGAGAACTGGAAAAACTGGGTACAAGACAAGAATGCACTCTCTCACTACTCTTGTTCAACATAGTACTAGGGATTTTCCTAGAGCAACAAGTCAATCAAATAAGTAAAATACACAAGAAACAAAAAATAAGAAGTAAATATCTCTTTATCTGCCTATATGACATTATTGTATATAAGGAAAATCCTGAGTAACCTAGAAAAATTAATAGAACTAATAAAATTTAAAAAAGTCATTTATAATTTTTTTGTATTTCTATATACTAGAAAATAATGATTGGAAACAATTGGGAAATGGAATCAAAATTAAAAAAATGTCATTGAAACTAGCATCCCCAAATATGAAGTGCTTAGGGATGAATTTTAAACAAAGCACATATATGACCTTGGCACTAATAACTATAAAACATGGCTATAAGGCTTTTAAAAGTCCCCAAATTAATATTTGGAAAGATGTAAGATATTCACAGGTGGCCATCTTGATACTGTTAAGATGTCAATTCACACTGAATTGCTGAGTGAATTCAGCATTGTTCTAATTAAAACCCCAACAGACTATCTTTTTGTGGAAGTATGCAAGCTGACTCTAAAATATATATGGAATTGCAAAGGACTTGGGATAGCCAAAACAATGTAGGAAAAAAAGAACACACTTCTGTGTTTAAAATTCATAATAAAGCTACACTAATTAAGACATTGTGATATGGCTTGAGGATATACATGTAGATCGATAGGATAGATTAGAAAGTCCACAGATGGACTCATCGTGTATGAATGATATGTTGCCATGGTAATTCAACGGAGGGAATGGCTAATTTTTTCAACCATGTTGATGGAGCAACTTAATATCCATATGGGAGAAAAAAAGTTTGTTACCTCACATTATGAACAAAAATTGAATTGAAATGGTTTATAAACCTGGAAAGTGAAAGTTAAATCTATGATATTTCTAGATTAAAAGATAGAAGAAAATCTTTGTGATCTGGGGATAGGCAAAACGTATGACCATTTTATTTGGGAAAAATAAAATGATTAAGTTTGGCTTTCACAAAACTAAAAACTATTTTTTTGGTAAATGCCATTCAAAATGAAAAGAAAAGCACAGACTGGGAGAGAATATTTGCAATATTGATATATGATAAATGACTTGTATCTGAAATATGAAAGGAACTCTTATAGCTCTATAATAGGAAGACAAACTACCCAATTTAAAATGGGCAAAGAATTTGTACTCCAAAGAACATATGCTAATGGCAACTAAGTACTGGAACGCTGCCTACCATAATTAGTCGTTAGGGAAATGCAAATTAAGACCACAATTAGATACTGCTATATGTACTGGTAGAATAGCTAAAATTTAAAAAGGCAGAAAACCAAGTGTTGGTAAGCATGTACGTTAACTGAAACTCTCATACATTGCTGTTGGAGATCTACGGCAGTATAACCACTTTGAAAAATGTTTTGGCAATTCCTTATAAAATTAAACATATACTTACTGTAAGTCTAGCAATTCTACTCTTGAATATTTATCTAAGATAAATGGAAATATATATTCTTTCAGATATCTGTACAACCATTTTATTGCAGCTCTTTTCATAATAGCTGAAAATTAGAAACAGCAAAAATATCTATCAAGAGGTGGTCAAATTTTGATCTATGCATATAGAATAATGCTAATAAAAAGAATGATCAATTGATGCGTGAAATAACAAATATGATTCTCAAAATCGTGATGCTAAGTGGCAAACACCAAATACAAGAGGGTATACTGTATCCTTTCCATTTATAGAGAACACTTAAAAAGGCAAGTCTTGTTTCTAGTAACACAAAGCTAGTTCTGCCATGTGCGGTGCAGGAGAATCACCGAGAGTAACAGATGGCTACATTCTGTATCTTGATTGTGGTGATAGTTACCTGGATGCATAAATACATTAAAATTTATTGAGGTATTCTCTTAGAATGGATGGGTTTGCTTATGTTGTAATTTGTAGGGATGTTTATTTCAATAAAAAATGGTTAGATAAATGAGAAAGAAAAAATAGTGTTTATATCTCCTTTTTTTTTTTTTTTTTTTTTTTTTTTTTTTTACCACTAGGAGTGGGTTCTCCAAATAATCACTAAGGTCTTTTTAGGCCATTTTAGGGTTGCAGCCAAAGTAGGCAAAGGCCCTGCCTGTTGCCTTACTTTTCTTCCGTATCTTTCTCCTTAGTCCAGCTTCCTTATTCTCTGCAGGAACCAGAAGACAAACAAGCAAATAAAACAGATGATAAAACACATTGAAGAGAAAAGAAAGAATTTAAGGCACCATGGTTTAGTATGATGACTTTGTTAAAGGGATTCTATTGACACATGAAAAAATGTAACTTTGCTTCAGAGTCTCTCTGAGCCTGTTTTTTCCTTGCCACTAGATGGAGCTATGTAATCTTTTCCACATCTTAAGTACTAGAATAACTTCCAGGCATTTAAGCTCCAATCGCATGCTTGTTTAAGCAATTACAGTTACCACTCCAATGTCATAATCATACCTAATGCAAAGCTTTTCCCTTCATGGCTCAAACTGGAAAGCCTGCGCTAGAACTAGAGGAGAAAGAATGAAACTGGCCTTGGATAGAGGATTTCACTCTGTTTTCTTCAGCTTTATGTATTTCTTTTCTCCCTTTGTGAGGCTGTCCCTGGTCTCTCCAGATATGGAACAAAAAAAGAACAGAGATTTAAGTGTAGATAATGTCTTCATACAAGGACACATGTGATGGTTTCTTTTTAATTGCATCTCAATTATTCTTAGTTCCTGAGGACACTTTTATGGGTTTCTCAAATGTCTCTAACTCAAGTCTCCCAATTGCAGTTTGACACAGGTAATGTCTCTCATCCATTTGGGAGCTTTTATGATTCCTTATTCAACTTCTGGATATCCAGTAGTCCATCTTATACATTCGTGTTACAAACCCACTTATATCTGGTGTTTTAATAAGATGTAAGGAAACCTGGGGGCCTGGGTGGCTCAGTCGGTTGAGATTTCGACTCTTGGTTTTAGCTCAGGTCATGATCTCTTGGGTCGTGAGATCAATTGAGCCCCACGTGGGGCTCCAGGCTCAGTGGGTATCTGCTTGAGACTCTCTACCTCTGCCCCTTCCCCCACTGGTACACACGCACTCTCTCTCTCTCAAATAAATAAATAAATCTTAAAAAAGAAAAAAAAAATGTAAGGAAGCCTCAGTTGTATTGTTTTATGGGGTCTTTAGTTTTTCCCAGCCAGGTGTGAAGGTACAGTTTGAGTCTTGCCTACTAAGTAAGCCTTCATGGGTCATTTCAGTCCACTTTTTGCCTATAGACTTTCAAGGCAACATCCATTAAAACTGGGGGGCTCACATAAATTTTCTCGTGGTCCCCTGAAAGTGTTCTCATTTGGTTGTCAGTAAGGAGAAAACACTTGTGTTAAGGTTCTCCAGAGAAATAGAACCAATAGGATATATATAGATATATAGAAAGAGATTTATTATGAGTGATTAGATCACACAATTATGGACGCTGAGCCATCCCATCATCTGCTGTCTGGAGGCTGGTGGCTCAGGAAAACCAGTGGGAAAAATCCAGTGCAAACTTGAAGGGCTGAGAAGCAGGGTAGCCAATGATGTAAATCCTCGCCTGTGTTTGAAGGCTCAGGAGCAATGAAATCTGAGGGCAGCAAATGATGGATGTCTTAGCTCAAGCAGAGAGCAAATTTGCCAGTCCTCTGCCTTTAGGTTCTGTTGAGGTCCCCAGTGGATTTGATGATGCCCACCTACATTGGTGAGAGCATTCTTTTTTATTCAGTCTACCTGTCCAAATATTAATCTCTTCCAGAAACACCCTCACTCATGCGCCCAGAAATAATTTTTTATCAGCTATCTGGTCATCACTTGTCCCCATCAAGTTGACATATAAAATTAACAATTACAGTACCCCTATACCTTCTCCATCAAGGTGGAGTAAAGAGATGTAGAGGATAGTGACAATCTTACTTGAAAAGAATGGACCCCAAAATAAACTCACACATATATGGTCAGTTTATTTATAACAAAGGAGCTAAGAACACTCAATGGGGAAAGGACAGTCTCTTCAATAAATGTAAAAGAATATAAAAGAATGAAACTGGACGTCTGTCTTACACCATACATGAAAATCAACTCCAAATGCATTACAGCCTTAAATGTAAGACTTCAAAACATAAAACCCCAGACGAAAACATAGGGGGTAGGCTCCTTGACATTAACCTTGGCAATGAGTTTTTGGATTTGACACCAAAAACAAAGGCAACAAAAGTAAAAATAAGCAAATGAAACTACATCAACCTAAAAAGTCTCTGCACAGGAAAAAACCATCAACAAAATGAAAAGGCAACCTACAGAATGGGAGAAAATATTTACAAATCATTTATCTGATAAGAGTTTAATATTTAAAATAAAGAACTCATAGAACTCATTAACAACAACAGCAAAAACCAAACAAACAAATACTCTGATTTAAAAGTGGGCAGAGGAACTGAATAGTCATTTTCCCATAGAAAACACACAAATGGCCAGTAGGTACATGAAAATGTACTCAAAATCACTAATCACCAGGGAAATGCAAATCAAAACCCACGATGAGATATCTCTTCTCACCTTTTTGATGATAGAATGGCTGTCATCAAAAAGACAAGATAACAAGTGTTGGTGAGGATGTGGACAAAAGTGAACCCTTGTACTCTGTTGGTGGGAATGTAAATTGGTGCAGCCACTATGGGAAACAGTATGGAGATTCCTCAAAAAGTTAAAAATAGAATATTATGTGATCCTGCAATTCCATGTCAGAGTGTATATCTAAAGGAAGCAAATCACTCTGTTGAAGAGATATCTCCATTCCCATGTTCATTGCAGCATTTACAGTAGGCAAGACATGGAAACAACCTAAATGTCAGTCAGTGGATGAATGCATAAAGAAGATGTGGCATATATATACAATGGAACATTATTCAGCCACAAAAAATAAGGAAATCCTACCATTTGTGACAACAGGATGAACCTAGAGGGGCATTATGCTAAGTGAAATAAGTGAAATAGACAGAGAAAGATCAGTACTGTATGTGGAATCTAAAAGCAACAAACTCGTAGAAACAGAACAGATTGGTGTTGGCCAAAGGCAGGATGTTGGGGGTAAAGGTAGGGGAAATGGGTCTGAAGGTGGTCAAAAAGTACAAACTTGCAATTGCAAGATAAATAAGTTCTGGGGCTGTAACATACAGCATGGCAACTATAGTAAACAATACTCTATTGTATATTTGAAAGTTGCTGAGAGCAGATCTAAACAGTCCTCATTACAATCAAAAAAATTGCAACTGTGAGGTGATGGATGTTAAGTAAACTTACTATGGTAATCATTTCTCAATATATACATATATCAAATAATTGTGTTGTACACCTCAAACTAATATATCTTAATTATATCCCAATAAAACTGGAGGGGCAAAAGCCTCACAGGATTTAAAAAAAGCGTGTTATAAAAAGAAAAAAAAGACAAGAAAAGATGATTTACCTATTGAACAATGAATATGCAATCTGTTCTGTTTCATACTTTTATAGCCTCACTAAGGATCACAAAACCAGTTTTTCATATTCTTCTTTGTAAGTCTCCAATTGGTCATCGAGCACTTCACTTAGGGACTCTGGGTGTGCTTATTTGCTTTTTCTTTTTTCTTTGTGACTTTTGGTATCTCACATGAAATAGAATGAGCAGCTTTTTTTAGTAACTTACTTTTTTGAGAGGGAGCCTCATGAAGAGTTTATGCTACAACTACTCAAATTATCCTGAATAAAAACCCTACAACTTTAGGACTAGCCATACATGCATGTAATGATCTGCATGTCTTTTTAAAATAGTGACCATGTTTTGAATAGCTAAACTGTTTTAACTTGGGGCATATCAGGCAAAGAAATAATTTATTATTTTGGAACATTTAAGAATATAATAAAAGTGATACAAAAATCTGTCTCAAATCAATAGAAGCATAATATGCTTATCACCCCTTTTATTTTAAATAATTCAAAAATATTTTAATCACTCTAAAATAACTTGTATTTGAATAATAGATTTTACCAACCCCTGTCTAATACATCTAGTGCAATCAAGTATTCTCTAGAGACAGGGTATTTTACAGAATAAATGACTTCAAAGATGTTAAATGACTTGCTGTAACCTATAAAACTAGTAAGTCTAACAGGTGGGCCTAGGTACCAGTTCTAATAGCTGTTAGTCCAATTTCCTATTCACGAGGTCACAGACCACTTTTTTTTTTTTTTTTTAAGATTTTTAAATTTTTTTATTTGACAGAGAGAGTAAAAGCAGGGGGAGTGGCGGCAGAGGCAGAAGGAGGGGGAGAAGCAGGCTCCCTGCTCAGCAGGGAGCCCGATGTGGGGCCCGATTCCAGGACCCCGGGATCACAACCTGAGCTGAAGGTGGATGCTTAACTGTCTGAGCCACCCAGTCGCCCCCACAGACCACGTGTTTTATAAGCACAACTTCTTTAAACATGAAAATTTGAAATCGAAAAAAAAATCTTACACATATTAAATACAAATTTTTAAGAGGCCATCAAAATGTTCAAGTACTTGGGGCACCTGGGTGACTCAGTCGTTGGGCATCTGCCTTTGGCTCAGGTCATGGGATCGAGCCCCGCATCGGGCTCCCTGCTCTGCGGGAAGCCTGCTTCTCCCTCCCCCACTCCCCCTGCTTGTGTTCCCTCTCTCGCTGTGTGTCTCTCTGTCAAATAAATAAATAAAATCTGAAAAAAAAGTGTTCGAACAGATAGAACTGAAACTTCCAATATGAAATTTTAACAGTCATATTATGGTGTGAAAATGATCGGCAGTTTATTTAGTAAGGAAGAAAAAGGTATTTGATCGCCCAAGAGGATATGAATTTTATTAAGATATGCAGTAGTTAGAACTGTGAAAGCCCTTTGAGTTTTGAGTTTAAAAAAAATTACACTTAACCATTGCTACTATATTTTCTGGCTAATATTTTGAGATATTACCCTCTCAATTTCAAAGTGGTATATGCTTCAATTTTTCTTTAAAAAGTGCTCTTATTTTGTAATCTCGTAAACCCAAATTCAAGTGAGTTTATTTTTTCTCCATTTAGCAATTCCATAAAAGAAATGTTATATTAATTTCTCTGTAACACAGCATAATTGTAAGTAATAAGAGATTTTGCATTAATTAGGAAAGCACTACAGTAGTTCTAATATGGAATTAGAAAATGTTTGTCATGCCATTTTAAAATAACATAAAGTGGTAGTAATTGGACAGCATAGACTTTGTTATATTTTCAATAAAGAAATAATAATCATTCATGTTCACAGAAGCCAGACTGCATAGAAGATATTGTATTTTGACAGTTGTGTTTGTTTGCTAGTGTTCCCATAATAAATACCATAGACTGAGTGACTAAACAACAGAAATTTATTTTCTCTTAGTCTTGGAGGCTGGGAGTCCAGGATAAAGGTCTTGGCAGGTTTAGTTTCTCCTAGGTCCTCTCTCCTTGGCTTGTAGATGACACTCTTCTTGCTATGTCTATACATAGCCTTTTTTCTGTTCACCTGCATCTCTGGTGTCTCTTTCTCTTTTAAGGACACCAGTCCCAATGATTAGGGCTCCAACCTTTAGACCTCATTTAACCTCATTACCTTCTTAAAGGCTCCATTTACAAACACAATCACATTTAAGGTACTAGACATTAGGATTTTAACGTATGAATTTTGGAGGTAGGTGGGACACAATTCATTCCATAGCAACAGTAAACTTAACAATATTTTTTACTGCCTTTATTTTAGATGAGGATATTCTCAAATTAAGTGATTATTTTTTATTATAATCCCAACATGAATCTTAAAAGGTGTTCATTGTCAAATTAATTGATAAACTATTTATTAAAAATACCATTTATCAAATCTTTTATTAAGCATGAATTTGGCACCTCAGTGTTATTAATTATTAAGACAATATAAAGCACAGCTCACCTCCAGTCAAAAAGTGTCCTAAATGATGACAAAAAATAGACATATTGTTAAGGCTTTTTGAGGCAAGATATGATGTTGATGTTATTGTTTTACTGTCTATAAAATTCAGAGAAGATAAAGATTAGTAGTCCCAAGGGTCAGGAAAAATAAATTATGGGAGATATAATCACTGAACTATACTACAAATCTAATAATACTATTTAGCTTGATGAAGACTGGAATTCTGTAATAAAAATGAGGTTCAGTACCTTCTGCTAAGAAGTTCATGTAACAATAGATGGTATTTGTCTTACTGAAGAAATGCAGATTTGAATTAGTGAGAAATTGCTGGGAAGCAAAAGACCAGGGAAGGTTGAATTACACATATTTAATTACCTGAAATACAATAAGGTTGAAATTTAGGACTCATCATAGTAGAACGAAAAGCCAAGAGAGAGGTATCTATACTGATTTTTTTTTTTTTTTTTTTTTTTTTTTTTTGAGAGAGAGAAGGAGGGTGGGGAGGGGCCGAGGGAGAGGGAGAGAGAGAATCGTAAACAGGCTCTGCTCTGTAAGCAGAGACACCAGGGATGCAGGTGAACAGAGAAGGGGCTATGCAGGGCTCGATCTCACAACCTTGAGATCATGACCTGAGCCAAAACCAAGAGTGAGATGCTTAACCAACTGAGCCACCCAGGTGCCCCATACTGATTCTTGATGAAAACTTTGGGTTTGGCTGGAGTAAATATTGAGATTTGGAGGAGAGAGGACCAGGATAGAATATCTTATGTAGACATATGTAGTTGTATTTTTTTCTTCTAAAATATATAGAAGAAATATATAGAATACTATAATACAGTATTACTCTAAGAGATTTAAATTCATGTGTTTGTCCAAAAATTGTAAGAAAATTCCTTCTTACAACTATAGTAGATTATTTTCACACAAGTGAGATCTGCTGTGCTCATAGGTAACTAGATATTTAAGGTGAAAATATTTAAAATTAAAACAATCATTTTTCCTTCAGGATTTTGAAAACCTGGAATTCTGAAAACCTTAGACAATAACCAGAATCTTATCCTTAAAATATTTAAGCAAAAAATATTTGCATCTAAGCAAATAATTGAAGAGTGCCTCTGGTATCATTGTGCACTAAGATGTATATAGTAAATATCTGCTGAATAAAAGGATGATGAATGCAAAGTGAAAGTGAGATTAATTCAAAATGATATTTTATCAGTAATCACAGTAAATTCAATTTCTTCAATATATATCCTTTTTTTTTTTTTTTTAAAGATTTTACTTATTTATTTGAGAGAGAGAGAGAGTACAAGGAGAGGAGGGGCAGATGCAGAGGGAGAAGTAGACCCCTGCTGAGCAGGGAGCCCGATGCGGGACTCACTCCCAGGACCCTGAGATCGTGACCTGAGCCGAAGGCAGATGCTTAACGACTGAGCCACCCAGGCACCCCTTCAATATATATCCTTAAAGGCAACTTTTCAACAATTTGTTTATTATAATATTAGTTAAATAATAATTTTAAAAATAATAAATAGGTAATATTTAGCTAATCCATTCATCAGGTTTTTGTCAGTTTTGGCCCAGTAGCACATGAAAAATAGATCTCATAACTGTTATTTAATCTAGAGGAATGATATGATATAAACTAATATAAAATTGGCTTAGAATTACTTATAAAAAACATATACTGATTGAATGAAATTTTAATATCTGTTTCCTTGGGTAACATAGAATGCCCCCTCCTTCACCCCCACCCCCCACTTTTATGTTTCGGTTATGAATTGAGGGTTAAGTTTGAGGAGAGGCAGTATAAGAACTGAAAGACACCTTTTAATCTTCAAAATAATGTATGTGAGCATACTTAGATCACATATGCTGTGGATGTTCCTAATCATTCACCTTAGACTTGTGACAGTTTTCCTGGAACCTTTTTTGGACTTCTTATATTCTAAAAGCATTCATATATATGATAGTGAAGGTGCAAAAGAGATAGATAAAAATAGACAACTGTTTTGTAGCATTTACAGGTATACTGTGTGTTATTTTAAATATTAACATTGGAATGTATCAAATGTTGGTATGTTGTAGGGAAAAAGTTATTTTACTAAATATATCAGAAGAGTTGGTTATTTTCCATAATTTCTCTTGTGACATTAAAATGGCTTGATAAATTACATTTTTATAATTTTTATCTGACTATAATGTATCATTATATATATATACACATATGTTTGCATCATAAAAATCCAGTAGAAATTGAACTACACTGAAAAGCAAAATCCAGGATTCTTCAATGTCACATGTCTTCAAATAAGTTGATGATAATATGCGTGATTTTCTATTACAAGAAATAAAATCTAAAATCTTTCAAAAGAACCCAGTGACATTTATACAATAAAGAGTTAAATCTTTAAGTAGGTTAAAGAAGACAATATGAATAAATTAAATTATAGACAATTGTGTTGTAGCAGTAAGAAAATGTTTTCAAAAAGCAAACAAACACTGAAAAAGCTCATAGAAAAAAATGCTGATCTTAGATAAACTTTAGCACCAGCAGATGCAAGGCACCATGCCATAGCAAAATAAAATCAGTAAAAAAATTCCAGATGAATGTTAGTAGAAAGTGACTCATATCCAAAACTTTGAAAATTGAATGTCATAGCTGACATTAAGGGAATAAAAAAGTAGATTTTAATTCATTCTATGGAACTTGATGATTTTTGAAAGTTATTTTTCTCAGTGTACCCTTAAATAGTTATAGTAATAAGATGTCATTTAAAAATAAGTTAATAGGGACGCCTGGGTGGCTCAGTTAGGTAAGCGTCTGCCTTCAGCTCAGGTCATGATCCGAGGGGTCCTGGGATTGAGCCCTGCATCGGGCTCCCTGCTCAGCGGAGAGCCTGCTTCTCCCTCTCCCTCCGCTGCTCCCCCTGCCTTTGTTCTCTCTCTCTGTCAAATAAATAAATAAAATCTTTAAAATAAATAAATAGGTTAATAATCTTTATAATAAAACAAACATTTTTCTGCTTGTTTATAACTAAATTGATCTTTCAATAGCAGAATATTGCCTGGTGTCTGTTGAATTTAATATTTTATATGCATGCCTATAAAAATTGTGTTTCTGTTGGCTCAGTTTATGCACATTTTAGAGTCAAAATAAACCATAGGACGTGATATTATATATTAAGTAAAAATTTAGTACATATTTCCAGTCTGACATTGTATTAAATACGGTACTGTAAAAAAAATAAAGTAATAAATACAGCAGAACTCTGTGAAGACATACAAGTAACTGAACTGGTGTTCAAGATTTGTAGATAGAATAGACATTTGTAAATACTATTATCAGGGAGTGAACTTATATTTAATAATTAATGTCATTTTAGATATAATAACTACTCAAAACAAGCTCTAGTAGGATTTTTAAATTATTATTATTTAGTTCATTTACAGATGGAGAAAATGAGGCATATGGATGTTCACAACTTGCCTAGCTTGTTGTGCAACCAATTTTAAGACCCAGGTTTTTATTCTTTGAATTCTGTACTAATCCCTATACTATAATGATTCATAGAAGCACATGGTAACTGATGACAAATAACAGTCAGTATTGCCATTTTAGAAAATTGTAGATGGGAAGAAAAATATGTCATCCTGAAAGTTTTCCTACTGGAGTTAAATTATTCTCCACCTCTGGAGGAATGAAAGCAATAGTGCTCAGTAGACTAAAGGGTATAAGATTTTAAGTGTAGATCATTTCTTGAAGGAAAACTTTAAATAATAAGTCTATCAAAAGAAAAGAGAATAGAGTTCCCTAGGTCAAGTAAAGGCTATGGGTAAGATGAAGGCAGTAAGGAAACAAACCATAGAAATGTCTTTGAGGTAGAGGGTGAGAATTAGTTCTAATCTATCAAAATTTGAATGGCCAGCCACTTCCCCCATGAGTATGTGATCTCATATAAGCCATGATGGCCAAGGACCTGAATAACTGAGGCTTGACACCAAGTTAAAGCTAACAAGGAATTCCAAAATCATGAGTAGGATGGTTATTTAAAAAAAATTTGGTTAGATTAAACTAAGAGAAAATAATCCTTAAATATCAAAAACCTTATCTTCATTATGAATTGAAACTCAGGGAACTTACGTGACTATGTTGGTAAAAATATATATCTTAATGTCAGTGGAAAGGGGGCTGTCATGACTAATATATAATTACTGAGATAGAATTTTGATTGCCAAATAATACATAGGAATTCAGATTTTGTTTCAAATTCAGTAAATAACAAATACTAGTACAATGTCATTAGTCCATATATGATTTTTTGTTGGATTCATCCTGAAAATATTATGTTCCTACATGTATATATGAGTAAATATATATATGTGTGTGTTTGAATGTATAATATATATGTGTGAATAAATATATTTACATATTCAATACATACAATATATATTCAAACATAAATATATTTCCCTAGAAACCTGTGGTCAAATATGAAAATTAATTATTAAAATGTCTAAATACAGTCAAATACACTATAACAAATGCATTTCCCACATATATATTTCTGATTTTAAATTAATATTTTTTTCTTTTATTCTAGAAATTCATTTTCAAGTTGACTTTTCTTTTTATTACTCAGCAGTAATAGCAAGTAGCTGGTCTGGGATTAAACAATAAAATAATATAGACAAAATTCTGATATGTGGATGAAATAGTTTCAGACAAATAATTGCTCCAGTGTGTACTAAATTATATGTTGAAGATTTTGCCAACACATATGTGTTTGTTTCTGTTACAGGGAGAAATATAGTGAGGAGGATGTTCATACAGAATTATTTGAGTTATAACAGAGGTTTACACAGTAAATTTGATATTGAAGAATTAGATTTAGAAAACTGGAAATTATTATTTGAATCTACATTTGAACCTCATGGGGAGCCCAGTTTCAAATAAAGTGCTTCTCAAGTCCATTTGTCCGGTTTTTGTTTTATGTTTGCATTTTAAGGTTGTATTCCTGAACTGGGTAGAAAAGATAGATAATAGATGGACGGATGGATAGATATATAGGTATTTTATTGCATTAGCTAAGAGAAGGGTCAGTGTTTTTCAGGTTACTATTAATTTATTAGTAAAATACCAAAATATTACAATTGAATAAGAGTTATAGTGTGTTCAGTCATGGTATATGAGAAATTTTGTTTTAGTTTAAGAACTTTTCCAAAAATTTTTTTTTGATGAAACAGTATGTTATTTTTGATTAAAATGAAATCTTTGGGAAGTACTATATATTTGATGAACCATTTAAGATTTTGTGGTTTACCTTCAGTTGTTTCTTCATTCTTTCATTTATGTCTTTTTCTTTATTATCTTGAGGGGGATAGTCTTAATATTTTGGGGTTAAAGCTTTTTGGAGTTAGTCTTTGGAGTTAGTCTCTAAATAAGCACTTAGAGTTAAAGACAGATCATAGTTTTCAAACTTTATTTCTGAAAAATGTCTTCCAAGTTAAAATTTTCCCTCTAGCTGTTTCCTACATATTCTATTACAGTAATTCAGTTCTAAGTAATCTGTAATCTCTTTTAACTTTTTTTTTTCTATTGCCAGTGGGGTATTTATTACCATTTTCAGAAATAAGGTATTTTTAATACCTCTATTTGTTTGTGACTTGCAATTTCATTATATTCTACAGTCTAAGTGATGTTCATTGTTTAATAATTGCAGAATTTTCATGGCCCAGTATATGTTCATTCTATTTTGACTATTCCATATCAAAAATAATAAATTATTTACCTTCAAAACATGATATTAATCCACTGATTTCATATATCCTGTGTTGCTCTTAAGAAGGCCAATTCTTAATTTTTAATGAATTGCTTTTCATTTCTACATGTCTTCAGAACTGTTTCTTGTTGCTTTAAAAATTTATACCAGGTCTCTATTTGGATTTCCTTTTTCTGTGCTCCATTTGATACTCTAGGTGCCCTTTCAAGCTGATGTTTTTTTTGTTGTTGTTGTTTTTGTTTTTATTTTTTTATTTTTTTTTAAAGATTTTATTTATTTATTTGACAGAGAGAGAGACAGCTAGAGCAGGAACACAAGCAGGGGGAGTGGGAGAGGGAGAAGCAGGCTTCCCGCCAAGCAGGGAGCCCGATGTGGGACTCGATCCCAGGACACTGGGATCATGACCCGAGCCGAAGGCAGACGCTTAACGACTGAGCCACCCAGGCACCCTCAAGCTGATGTTTTATATATTTTTTTAAAACTAATTTTTGCAGAATCTAAGTTCTAATTTCTTCAAATATTTCTGCCAGAATATCAATCAAGTATGAGGATAACGTAGATATTTATTTTTAATTTGTAGAGATTTTCCATGAATATCATCCTCTGATTTCTCTTGGAGAACTCCTTAAGGCTCCAGGATTTAAAAATAAATAAAATAAAATAAAAAGCAAAATGGTAAGAATACCAGGCTTTTAGAAAGTAGATGACCAAACCCAGGAAGGCAAGGAAATGAAATCTCAGAGTGAAAGCTAAGCAGCAGGCCTGAAAGCAAAGGAACAAATTAGAACAGAAATCCAAAGAATATGGAAGAATAATGTGTTTGAGAAAAACAAATGCATTCTGTGTAACTACTAGTTATGTATGATAAAGTATGGTAAAGAATTTGGGTTAAATTAGTACAGATATTAATTTCATTACTATTTTATTTTTCATTACTGTTACTATTTGTATTCTGTTTTATTCTGTTGTTTTCCCATTCAATACCTCTTCCTTTTCCAACTTTTTTTTTTTTTTTTTTTAAAGATTTTATTTATTTATTTGACAGAGAGAGACACAGCGAGAGAGGGAACACAAGCAGGGGGAGTGGGAGAGGGAGAAGCAGGCTTCCCGCCGAGCAGGGAGCCCGATGTGGGACTCGATCCCAGGACCCTGGGATCACGACCTGAGCCGAAGGCAGACGCTTAACGACTGAGCCACCCAGGCGCCCCATTTTTTCCAACTTTCTTAAAGCTTTCTGTTCCTCCCAGTAGACTTAGAAAAGAAAACTAACATAGAACCTGCCAAACTGCATCCTGCATCTCCCTTTCAGCTGCCAAAATTCATTGTTCTTCACAGGTGAATAAAAAATATTTCAAAATTATTAGCATCTAATACACATTACTCAATAAATATTTTTAATGGTTCATTCAGGAAATGATTTATCTCTGTGATTGTCAATGACTTCAGTGTAGAGAGCTGATACCCAATAATATGTATGTTTTAGGTAATGTAGATACTCATATGCAAAATAATCAAAATTTTTGCACACCACAGGCTTCAAGATCTGATATTGCCTCAACAGTTGTTTCATAATGAATAAATATATGTGGATATCTAAGTAAACATTGCATGCTCATACTCAGGGAGGTATACTTAACAATATCTAGGATAAATATTGGGCTTTTATTTCACAAAATTATAAACTCTGTAGCCTCAACTTTTTGATAGGTCAAGAAAAAGTTATGATTGTAGAATATTGATTTTTTTTTTAGAAGATAATGCTTTCTCTAATATATACAATTGAATGCAAGTCTCTTGTAAATTGGCCAGCTTCTTTTTACTTTCAGTTTTGTGCTCTTTGAAATATTTTACACTTTATTCTTAAGGCCATAATTGGGGTGAAAAGTTAAGATCTGAAAAAATTTCTGGTGGTATCCTTTTCATTCCTGACATTTTGTAGTTAACTGAAATAAATGATGTAAAATTCAGGGGAAGATGTCTTTGTCACGGTTCCAAAGCTTTGGAACTCTCTGTTCTTGCAGTTCTAAGGCTTGATATAAGAGCATTTAGGAAGAAATTCAAAAGATAGTTCTTCATCAGTATTCCGCATCTACCAAGCCAAGATTATTCTTATTTTGGCTTAGACTTTGCCTATATAAAGACACAGGATCTAAAAATCTAATTTATGTGGAAATAAAATATATATCCATTTACAATGGTATATGTATATACACATGTATAAGTATGTATCAAATGTACATATTTTTATATAATAAAGTATGATATGCTTAAATATTTATACACTTCTAGTATAACATGCAAATTTACAAAACATGCTCATTTAACTGGGGTTGATAAATTCTAGATTTTTTAAATTGAAGGCATATATTCTTCTCTTAGATGTTTTTACTAATATGAACTGATTCATTTATGGATCATGCTGATTAACAAGCAAACCACACAGTTGGGAAGACTATCATTAAAATTATTTTCACTTCTCTGCTGAATTTGGATAAACCATTATATATTTTATATTTCCTTTTAGTTTGGCCAAAAGACAGTAGGAAAAAATGTACTCTAATGTTTAAAAATTCAAAGAGTATACTAATTTTGCTTAAATTAATAATGATCTCAGTAACCACAAACAAAACATACTTCTCATTCTGTGTTAAGAGGCAGAATAGGACAATGGAATGGGTTTGGGTTCTGGAGACCGATGTCCAAGTACAAATCCCAGCTTCATTACATACTAAGTGTGAGTTTGAGCCATGTGACTAACTTATCTGTACCACAATATTCTTCACAGTAAAGCTCAAATAATGTCTATCTCACAGGGATGGTTAGGAGTGAATAAATTCATTTCCACAAAGTATGTTGTAAAGTGCTTCACACAAAATAAGCACTCAGTGAATGTTTATTACAACATTCATCTTGAAGGAGGAAACTTATTCATTTATACAGTCAACAAATATAAATTAAGCTTCAATGATGTAAGCATATTATTTGGTGCTGAGTATATAAAAGCATTTCAGTCAAGGTTCTTTTTTTTTTTTTTTTTTCTAGGTAAAATTTAGGTAAGGTAACTAGAAAAACATATGAATGTATATAAAATAGACCAACATAGTTGAAGGCACATGAAATACCAAATATTATAGGAGGTAACTGGAAAAACGGTTTAGGTTTGAAGAGTGTGGACTAGAATGCATTGTCCAGAGGTTCACATGAAGACTGATTGCTGCAGCTTCTGCTCAAGTAAACCAGGATGACTGCGGTATCATTACCACTGCTGGGAGCCTGGCAACAACAAAATCCCTGAATAATTTCCGTTAACTATACATTTTTTTATGCCACCCAATTTTACAGTTTCAGAACGGAGTATCTGATTTGTTGAGGCAGTGGGCCTAATGTTTAATAACCAGGGTATTGGGAAAGAACCTGTTTTCTCTTTAATTGGAAGGGAGAGAAATAAACTATTATTTATAAGAAAGTGCTAGAAGTATAAACATAGAAATATGGATTCATTTTGAGGCAGTAAGAATAAAGGAGATAATTCTAACTGGGACAAAGGACAATTTCATATGAAGCAAGTCTTGAGTTGATTACATTTATAGGTGTTTAGAGGAAGTGCTTTAAAGAAAGTACTCTATGCAAGAGGAAAAGAGTGATCAAAACAAGTGGTAGTTGCAAACTCTGCTGTGCAGCATAAAATTTAATATAACTATAGTTGACCCTTGAACAATGTGGAGGTTAGAGGCACTGACTTCCCCACATAATGGAAAACCTGCATATAACTTTTGACTCCCCAAAAGCCTAGCTATTAATAGTCTCCTGTCATCCAAAGCCTTACTGATAGTCCATTAACACATCTTTTGTATGCTATACGTATTATATGCTGTATTCTTACAATAAACTAGAGAAAAGAAAATGTCATTAGGAAAATCATAAGAGAAAGTACATTTACAATAATGTACTGTATTGAAAAAAAATCTGTATGTAAGTGGACCCATGCAGTTCAAACCCGCGTTGTTCAAGAATCACCTGTATTTCCACTGGGTTTCAGTGTGGGATGTGTATGTGCATGTGCTCATGCTAAGGATGGGCATGTGTGTATGATGACAGTTGATCATGAGGTCTCAGTTAGCAAAACCTGAAAATAATGTGGTTTTTTTAAAAGATTTTATTTATTAGAGAGCGAGTGCACAAGTAGGCAGAGCAGCAGGCAGAGCAGCAGGGAGAGGGAGAAGGAGAAGCAAGCTCCCCGCTGAGCAGAGAGCCCGATGCGGGACTCGATCGCAGGACCCTGGGATCATGTCCTGAGCCGAAGGCAGATGCTTAACTGACTGAGCCACCCAGGCATCCCTGAAAATAATGTTTTATGTGCAAATTAAAGATGGACTTTATCCTAGAGTATTGAGAAGCTGCTGAAGATATTATAGATGATACACATCAAAATATTTGAATTTTAGTAGTACCATTCAGTTAAAAAGATGGAGAACAGGTATAGGCGCCAAGGGCTAAAGGAATATTCCAGGAAAGAAATTACATGTGTCTTTGCAAAGGCAGTAAATGTGACAATTAAAAAATTTAGTAAAAATATTTTGGAATTTTACCAATATGACTTTCATAACTAGTATGTGCTGGTAGAGAATCAAATGCATTCATAGGTTTGAGATTCAGGAATTTACGGAATGGTAGTATGATTCATTAAGAGAAATAGGAAGGAAAGCATGTTTCCAAGGAAAGTTCAGGTTAGAACATTGTGAGTTTAGGTATCTATTTGGATGGTTGCATATATAGGCCTGGAAAGAGGAATGACTTTTTTTTTCCCTAGAAGTGTATATACATAAATCAGCAGCATTTAGGAGATCATTAAAGCCCTCTCACTTACTGCACCCAGTGAGACGTCCCCTAGCAAGTGAGCCTAGAGGAGACTTTCCTTATGGGTCAGCTTTTCTCCTGGGTCAGCTGCCACTGGCTCAATGCAGAGAAAAGAAGTTTTGAGAATGGTGTGGTCAAGGGTAGGAGTGAATGGGCTTTGACATTTGACATCCAGATGAATTGCTATCTGTAAAATCACCAGTTACCTAGTATGTTAAAAACACAGTTTCAGGGCAATCCAAGATTTTCCTTTCACTCATTATCTCCCATATCTGTTTACCAAATGTTTCACTTTATGATTAGAACATATCCATTAGAGGGGCACCTGGGTGGCTCAGTTGGTTGAGCAACTGCCTTCGGCTCAGGTCATGATCCTGGAGACCCGGGATCGAGTCCCGCATCGGGCTCCCTGCTCGGCGGGGAGTCTGCTTCTCCCTCTGACCCTCCTCCCTCTCACTCCCTCTCATGCTCTCTGTCTCTCGTTCTCTCTCTCGCAAATAAATAAAATCTTAAAAAAAAAAAAATTAAAAAAAAAAAAAAGAACATATCCATTAGAAATGGGCAGAAGACATGAATTAGACATTTTTCCAAAGAAGACATCCTAATGACTAACAGATGCATGAAAAGATGCTCAACATACCTCATCATCAAGGAAATACAAATCAAAACTGCAATGAGAGATCATCTTACACCTGTTGGAATGGCTAAAATTAACAACATAAGAAACAACAGGTGTTGGCGAGGATGTGGAGAAAAAGGAACCCTCCTACACTGTTGGTGGGAATGCAAACTGGTGCAGCCACTCTGGAAAATAGTATGGAGGCTCCTCAAAAAGTTAAAAATAGAATTACTATATAATCCAGCAACTGTACTATTACTACACCCAAAGTATACAAAAATACTAATTCAAAGTGATACATGCACCCCGATGTTTATAGCAGCATTATCAACAATAGCCAAAGTATAGAGAGAGTCCAAATGTCCATCAGTTGATAAATGGATAAAGAAGGTATGGTGTGTGGAATATTACTCAGCCATCAAAGACAATGAAATCTTGCCATTTACAACGTGGATGGAGCTAGTATATTATCCTAAGCAAAATAAGTCAGTCAGAGAAAGACAAATATCATATGGTTTCACTCATATGTGGGATTTAAGAAATGAAACAAATGAACATGGGGTAAAAAAAAGAGGCAAACCAAGAAACAAACTCTTACCTATAAAGAACAAACAGGGTTGCTGGAGGGGAGGTGGGTAGGGTGATGGGTTAAACAAGTGATGGATATTAAAGAGGGCACTTGTGATGAGCACTGGGTGTTGAATATAAGTGATGATGAATCACTAAATTCTACTCCTGAAACTAATATTACAGTATATGTTAACTACCTGGAATTTAAATAAAAACTTGAAATAAAATAATAAAAATAAGAGGAAAAATACATATCCAGAAGTCAGACACTTCTTGACATCTCCACTAGGAGCACTGGTTTCAAGGAATCATAATCTTTCATCTCTGTTACTAATGTAACATCCTAAATGTTCAGTTTGCAACCACTCTTGCTGTTAGAACAGGGTGGTTGTTCCTTCGTCCCCCAAAGTGATCCAGGTCATGTCTCTTCCATTTTTAAAATCTCTCAATAGCTTTCCATCACATCTAAAGTAGAAGGCAGTCTCCTTACCAAGTCTGGCATTTACTTATTTATGTATTTGTTTATTTTTGTGGTCTACCTGCTGTCTTCTTCTCCAGCATCATCCCATACCATTGTCCTTCTTATTAACTACAGTTCAGCCATACTCTTTCTGTTCTTCAAGTATGCTAATTCCTTCCTGCCTTGGTGTCTCTAAGTATGGTGGTTGTATTTTTTTCCTGGACTTTGCTCCCTCTATATGGGTCACTCCTTTTCATCCATTTGGACTCTGTTCAAAGGTTTTCCTTGAGAAGTCTCTAAATCCTCTTCCAAAATAGTCCCATCCCATTCCATTTACTCCTGCTTCTCTTGACCCTAATTATTTTCTTCATGGCACATCCCTATATGAAATATTATGTATGTATATGTTTACTGGCTTAATGTGTGTGATGCTCTGTTTGCACTGCTCACTGCTGAATCACCAAAATTTACAACAACGTTGGACACAACAAAGGGATTAGTTGATATTTAGTAAGTTAAATTCATGCATGAAAATCATCACAGATTCTTTACTGGCAGGTAGGTAGAAGTTGAACCAGTTGCTATGTGCTGGACATTATTTGATATTAAACATATATAAATGAGTATTTGAGTATTTTTATGATATACTTGAAACTGTAGCTAGAGAGTAACTAGAGCAGAATATTGCTTGCTCTGTCCTTGCTCTCCACACAGACCTGATTACTCTTACCTGTTTGCTTAGTGTTTTGTGCATTATGTTCCTTGCATTGTAAGTTCCTTGAGCTAAGGAATATGTAAGTATATAAATATATTTATTATTTCAGTTTATAAAAATTGACATATAAATATGCATAAATATATATAGAGAGGTAAATAATGAATTATAACCAATAAGTGCACATTTGATGATATCATATAAACATAGTCTGTATTTATATCTGATAAGTTTCTTTTGAGTGGCTAAAATCACATTAAAAAACAAAGCTAAAAAAATTATGTAAGTTTCCTTTATGCTTTATACTATGATTGGATCAGCTATTCTGAGGTCTATTAATTTACAGTTTAAAAAGGAGCATAGATTAGGAATATAAAATGGAATAAAGTTCAGGAATATAAACAATGGAAGCTATGACAAAGAAAGAACAACAGAGTCTGATTCTCCTCTACTTACCACTGCCTAGCGTGGGTTTTCTCCATTTGTTCAGCACTTATGCTCAAGAATGGTCTTGTGTTCCTTATCACCATGAACCCACTGGAATGTCCCCAGGAGGGTGATTGTTTTTCCTCATCCTAATGTGTGGGCCTTCATGAAGAAGCAAATGTGTTTGTTTGATGTTTAATATTTAAGAATTATTGGTAAATCTCTTTTCAGATGACTTGGCATACATTTTTATTGCAGAAAGTTTCAGAAAATATGTTCTTGTAAGAGGAAGAAAATAAAAATTACTGTGAACCATGATATTTTGAATGTGCCTTTCAGAATATGGTAGATTATGAGTTCAGATTGGGAAAATTCTGTAAGACTGTGAAGGTTTACCTAAGAGAAATGATCTGAGCACCGATAGGACTTCCAGTAGAGCTATCAAGTGAAGTACTGCATAGTGTATTAATAGTTTTGCCTTCTCTTATAGAACAGAATGTTCTTACCCCAAATTCTATTCTCATATCTGATTTTGTTCTTGGAATATGAGTTGCCATCTAATTGTTGGCTATTGAATAATCTGTTACTTAATAGATAACTATCTTAAAGATCAAGTTGACGCATCTTACTTCTTCTTTTACTTTCTGGTAGATACCACTATAGTAAAGAGTCATCCATCTCCTTCATCTCTCCCTCATGCAAATGGCACCCTGTATGGTGAGAGTCCTGGGACACACTGAGGTTATGTAGCATCAGCCACTTTACTGCTAAACGTGGGAAGCTATCTTGCTGCTTCTTAGAGTTCATCTGATTCTGTTCATCTGCATTTTCTCTTTATTTTAGCTACTTGTTCTTACACTAATTTATGCAAATACTCTCTGAGAATCAAGGACAAGGAGGTAAGAAACAAAAAGATTTGGGTATTTTGGATGAGATAGTTGTCAATAATGATGTAAATAGATTTGATATATTTTCATAGACTTTTTTTTTCCTCTCTATCTTTGTAGCTTCACTGTCAACAAGATCTAGATTCAGGATACAGAGCTACTAAAATCTAGCTTTGGCCAAGGAAAGTTGTACTGATATCATGGAAACCACCTTGACTAATAATAATAACTGACTGATAGTTGCTTTGGTTTTCTTCACTCAGAGGACCTCAAAATTAATGAGGAGTTTTTAGGGCTATGAAGTTCTGATATGTACTTCTCAAATTAAACAACCACTCAATTTTTATTGGACTTACTTTACTTGTGAAAGGTTCCAGAATATGCCACCCCAAAATATGCTGCTCTGGCATAATGACAGTTTTGAAATAAAGGCACTTAAAAAACAGTAAAAATAAGAAAAACACTCTGACTTTACTTCTGTTTCTTAAAAGCAGGAGATGAAATTTCCCTGTGAAAGATGACCTCCCTCTACCAGAAGGAAAGTAGCTTTCTTATCAAGGACAAGAAGTTGAGACCAAGAAAATCCTGTGCAAACAGGACTTGTTAAAATAATTATTTTCCTTTAGTTTTCCCACCTAATTCAGTTACTTTTCTGCAGTTGCCTGTCTTTGTTCAACATAATGTAAAAGCTTGTAGACTTCACTTTGGGTCTTCATTCCTTACAAAGGCTCCCTTGTCACATAAAATTTACATACATTTCCATGCTTTTCTCCTGTTAATCTGTTTTATTTCAGTTTAATTCTGAGGTCCAGCAAAAAAACCTAAGAGTGTAGAGGGAAAAATTCACCTCCCCCACACTGATGAGGCATTGTTCTTCTCAGTGGATGATACAAAGAGGTATAAAACTTAACACATTTCATTAAGGTTTTTATATGATATTTGAGGGAGACAAGGCAAAATGAGGTATGGAACAAAGCATAATGCATACCAGTGTATTCCTAAATATAAAGGCCTTTTGAATATAAGACATATCAACTATGGTGAGAAAAAAAGTATGATTTGTTTTTACACTTGAAAGCTATATCATACTAGAATTACTGAAAGCAGGAACAATGAGTAGGTCCAGAAGAGGGAATCTGTGTAAGAAAATGCCATAAGTGTGAGTTGAAAACTCTTGTAAAGGAAGAAGTTCTTTACTCACCAATAAACACCAGTGTTTGATTGTATCTCCTTATGAACAGCAGAATGAAGAGATCTATATTCAGGAGAAGGTAGTTGCTTTTGGGGCGCCTGGGTGGCTCAGTTGGGTAAGCGTCTGACTTTGGCTCAAGTCATGATCTCAGGGTTCTGGGATTGAGCCCCACAATGTCATCAGGCTCCCCACTCAGCAGGGAATCTGCTTGTCCTTCTCCCTCTCCCCTTCCTCCTGCTCATGCTCTCTCTCTCTCAAATAAATAAGTAAAATCTTAAAAAACAAAAAGAAGATGGTTGTTTTTAAGTAAGGTGGTATCATAGTTTGAGAAAACGTGTTTGGGGCTTCCAGATATGGAATGAATAAGTCACAGGACGAAAAGGCACAGCATAAGGGGTATAGTCGGTGGTATTGCAACAGTGATGTAACAGCACAGATGGTAGCTACACCTGGGGAACATAGTATCATGTATAAACTTGTCAAATCACTAAATTGTACACTTGAAACTAATGCAACATTGTGTGTCAACTGTACTCAAATTAAAAACAAATGAGAGAAAATGTGCTTCTTGGTAAAAGTGGGAATGTTTGAGAGCTATTTAGGAAGAGAGTTCATATGAGATTTTATCAAATATTTTCTGTGACTAATGTTTATTATATGGGCCAGGTATTGTACTAAAGCCATATTTGGTCACAATTTGTCATTATACACGCCATGTGGGAATCATATTACTATTTAAATATTAATAGAAGGGGTGCCCGGGTGGCTCAGTTGTTAAGCATCTGCCTTCAGCTCAGGTCATGATCTCAGGGTCCTGGGATGAAGCCCCACATAAGGGCTCAATGCTCAGCGGGGAGTCTGCTTCTCCCTCTGCCCCTCCCCCTGCTAGTGCTCGTGCGAGCATGCTCTCTCTCAAATAAAATCTTAAAAAAATATATTAATACTAGAACACTGAGGCTCTGAGACAGTAGTTAAGTTTTCAATTCAAATAGTAAATAACAGACCTGGGATTCGGTTTCACATCTTTGTGACTCAAATACTAGTAACTATTTCTATTAAGGTATCTTAATAATGAACTATTTAATGTCCTTAAAGTGGTTGTCCTTTAGTACTTTATGTTCTTCTTAGTAGCTTATGTAATATAAGGATAAAAGAATATTAAAACAAGTGTTTTAACATACTAATCATACAGTTAGTCTCATCTTAGCAAGGAAGTATCTAAATTGCTAAAACGGTTAGGTCATAGGAACCTTGTGAGCAACTGCACATTTAATGCATCTCATTTGTCTTAAATTGTGGTTAGTCAGCATCCTGACCTTCTATTCACAGGGTGGGTAATTGACTAAGTGAGTTGAGAGAACCATTTGTTTGACCTCTGTGGGAGGGAGGTCCATCAGTCTCTGGCAGCAGAAGCAACAAAGTTATGATTAAATAACCACAACCTCCAACAGCTCTGAACACATTCCTCTCACTTCACGTGCTGCTGTTTTGTTCCAATGTCTGCTCCTGGCCAGGCACATTCTGTTCTCCCTTCCAGCCATAACTCAATCCTGTAACAGTCACCACCACCCTCACAGCCTCATCTGGCTCAGAACCCAATATCTGCTTTCCTTCTGGCACAAAAACCTCCTTCTCTTTCCAGCCTCATTCCCTTTCTATGCCTAGCCTTTGCTTTTATCTTGGTACCCTTCCAGATGTCCATTCCAGTCCTTTTTCCTGTTCTGACTTAAATTGTCCTCATTTCTCTTCTGATTTCAAGGCCATGATGCTTTCTTCCTCTTTTTTCCTCTCAGTTTTTTTCTCTTTCTTCTAATTATCTATTATTGTCGAGTTGTGTGTTTGTGTATAGAATTTGCCTAGATCTAAATATTTAATGTTACTGAAGAATAAAACCCAGTGCAGTATTTATCGATAAAATATTTGCAGCGCATATAAGGGAACCACTTTTTTTTTTCGTATTTCCATATGACATATGTTAGCAGATTATAGGTCCTCCGTATGGAACCGAAAGAAGAAATGAAATGCATTAGGTTATATGAAAACGGCTGTATAAGTTTAGTATATGTAAGGCATCTTATAATGTAATCAGTATGTCTTGAATTAGAGTTTTCAAAATATATAGAAATTTAAGATAACCTAAAAGTTTCATAATTACCTTCAATTAATGCAGATTAATTAGAAGTATACATGAATTTAATGAAAATATTTTACAGAAGACTGGATTAATGCTGGAATTTCTGATCTCTACTTATACCAACTATAATTATACACTCTGACACTAAACTCGAATTACATTATTATACACACCACATACAACCTAAAGGCTGATAATTTTGATTCTTTATTCCTATGACTCTTAATCACCTGTTCACATGGGACTTAGTCCTAACTGACTTAACAGACCTGATTCTCTTAATCTCTTTTGCACTTCTGCAGTAGGCTTCATTCCTGGGAAATTATACCTGTTTTACTTCTTCTGTTCCTAAAGTTTATTCCTTGAGAGGCACTGAGTGTCATTTTTCCTCTGTTCAATATATTCTTGCTGTCAGAAGTGTAGGCTGTTTTCTTGGTGTTTCATTTTTCAATATGAATATATATAAAGGATTGAAAGTTATATTTTAATATATATCATGATACATATCATATATATCACTTGTAAAATTGAACATATAACAATGTGTGAATATAGGTGGGTTGACATAGTCATGTAGTGGGGGAAACTACAATAAAAAATGAAGAGTGGACATTAAGTGGAAAGAAGTAAGTGGAAATGGAGATTACAAGAAAAATAAAGTTTTTTTAATGGTGGAGGAACATGGTGGCATATGGTGATTCTAGATTTCAAGATGGTGAATGGAAAGGGATATGGAGACATGGGGTGGCACAGTGAAAGAACAAAATTTAGGATAATGCTACCATTTGGGTTTTTGATTACTGATGTTTAACTCAATTTTGTTGTAATACTAAATGGCATTATACCTTCAGTGTACTCATGTTATTAAACCTGTAATGTTTCTGTGGCTTAACCTCAGCCATATTTGTGGTTCCATTACCCTTGATGTGCTTTACTAAGTCAAGCACTCTCCGAAAGCTCTTATCTTCAAAGGAGTAATTAAAGCAAAGTGGAAAATTGGAAAGCACTTATTATGTAAAATACAAAAATATTTTCATGCTACAGATATTTTACTAGGCAGAGAAAAAGCCCAAGTAATTGATAATCTGTCAAGAATTTAATATGTTTGATTATTTTGGATACCAAAATATATCAAAATGGACTATAATTCTCAGATATCTCAAAAGCTGTTATATTTGGGCAGTGATAAAACATGTATTAAAATAGCTTTTCCTTAGTACATATATTTGCCTAATACATAGCTAAATGACAAAATAATAGACAAAGAGAATTAAAGAGAATAAATACAGTTGCTTCTCTTCTATATGCAATTTGATACCTAATATACAATTACTCATATACAGCAATTAAAGAGTTTATTACTCCCATTCCACAGTATATAAATAAACACTCCATGAACTGACTTTGCAAGTACCAAATCTGACTGTTATCTTATGGCAAATATTCTGCCATGTTTATAGACAGTGGTTTCCAAACATGGTTAAAATGTGAGAACACTTTATTTTTGCCAATTTAATTCCTCCTGATTAAGCCCAATTTATAAAATATATAAAATCAGAACCACTTTACTTGGTCAGTGGGATTAAGAAGAAGAGAAGAGAACATAATGAACATATTTTATTGCAAAAACACATTTCATTAAACACTTCTCTAAAATTTCAGGTTGTACATCAGGCTTTTTCTCCCCCCTTCGTTTCTCTCCTTAAAAGAGGGTTCACTTGTTCCCAGTCACCTAAAAGCCCCTCAATCATTTACCCAGTAGATACACATAAATAGAATGAGATGAAATGGATCATGGAGCCAGAACTCACATAGAGTATCTCATTAATAAACTATAGGAAAATAAGCAAATGGTTGTTCCTTTGCCTATCTAGATTAATAATATCTGCTTTTTCTTAATGATTTTAAATTGTATGGATATCCAGAAAAATTGTTGAGGGAGGGTTAACTGACAAGCTAGATAATACTATTGAGCTAAATACCTAACTTTTAAGTATAAAATGCAGAATTGTAAATATTGTATGACAAGTCAAGAAACAAAATAAGGACAGAGGATATTTGGACAGTCTTACTGCCTTTGGCCCAAAGTCAAAGAATCACTATTATCCTGCCCTCATCAAAGTTATTATACAGCTCTACCTGTACACTAATGGGTAGTTGCTAGGAATAGAATACCTTATGACTGATGACTACACACTTCAGTATTTTGTGCTCAGGAAAGACAGATACAATTAAAGGACTTAATGCAAATGAAGACCCTCATGAATGGTACAAATGAGGGAAATACTTGCCTAGTCCCATTTCAGTTTGCTAGAGGAGATATATTTGAGACTTAAATATAGTATATTTAAGGCAAATTAAAATAAAATGTACATGATTATAGTAAATTGATAAGAATTTTTGAGATCAAATGTTATTTAAGAGAGAAAAGATGAATAAACTTAAAATGAATTAGAATGATAGTATATATAACATAACCATTAATGGCTTTGGATGCCCTGAGATAGAACTAGCTGTTGAAATTAATTCAGGAATGAAAACACATTGTGTCTCCTATTATAACCTATGGAGTTGCCTTTAGAGACAAGTTCAAAAGCTGAGCTGATTGGCACTTTTTGAAATTTCCTCAGTCTTCGCATATTTTATTGAAATCTGTATATACATATGTAAATAGAAATAAATCTAATTTCTATTGTGTTGCCAGGAGAACTCAATCTTCTTTCAAAACACAGAAGAAAGTCTCTCTCTCTATACTGTTCTTGTTTTTCTTGTACAGATGTTCAATGATACACACCAGTCTCTTTGCCTATGAACCCCTTAAGCATCCCTTAAGGTTCTAACAACTAATAGAGCTACTTATGTCTTATTACCTTAAAGTAATATGTATATTCATTATTGCTCTTGAACTTAAAATCTTTTTTTTATATAATGCCTTCTCCATATCTCTTCCTCTCCTTTATATTTTCTGTATCTTTCTTTCTCTGAACTATTTTCTCACCTATATTTATATTATAGATATACATATATGTACATGTGTATATATATGTGTAATTTAAAATATATACTCCAGTAAACAAATTATGTAAGTGGCTGTGCTAATTTGTTTTATACCCACCACTGAGCTTATATTGTAATTATATTGACGTTCCCTCTAATTGCTGTTTCTAACTGGATCTTTCTCAATATGTCTTGAGTACTTTGATAGTACTTTGTTTATTTGACATTCTCCCTCTTTAATAATGGTAAACATGTTTACATTCCTTTATACTGTATTTTTGATAATTAAGTTTCCTGTAAATCTACCCTTGATACTTATTCTTTCTGCTTGTTCTAATGATGAATCATTTCCTTTTGTGCATTGTAATTTAGAAGCAGCAGTTCATATTCAGTTGAGCTTTGTCTGTGGAAATCATTGTTGTCTGAGTTGGAGGTGTGTGCCTTCAAAGACATTTTACTTTCAGATTCTGTTGGAACATTTAAGTGTTATCAACAAAGATTGACATTAATGTGTATTTTGTTGCTTGTGGTTACTTGAATCGTACATCTTTTAAAATTCAAAACTCAAGGGCGCCTGGGTGGCTCAGTTGGTTAAGCGACTGCCTTCGGCTCAGGTCATGATCCTGGAGTCCCTGGATCGAGTCCCACATCGGGCTCTCTGCTCGGCGGGGAGCCTGCTTCTCCCTCTGACCCTCCCCCCTCTCATGTGCTCTCTCTCTCTCTCACATTCTCTCTGTCTCAAATAAATAAATAAAATCTTAAAAAAAAAAAAAAAAAAAATTCAAAACTCAAACCACCTAAAGTCAAAGTAGAGCATATTAATTCTCACGTGGAATTGTTTTTTAACCCAAGCAAGCTTTCCTGTTTCCCTGATTGAAAGTAAGTGAATTTATATAATTCTCACTTTCAATAATGACATAATCTTGTGTCCTTTGACATGTGTTTAAGTAATAGGGTCTTGGGTTACACATATTGGCAAGAATAAGACAAATGCGTATCTCTTTGGTTTTCAGTTATTTTTTCAATTTTGGACCATGGGAATTTCTCTGAAATTCTTATTTCAGCTTTGTACTAAAATATATTTATCTATCATTACAATGTGGTGTTTTGTTTTTTTTTTTGAGGGAGACTTTTTAGAAAAGTTAGTCTACAAAATTCTTGGCAAGAAAGTAGTTTAACTTCACTAACCTTAATAATCATTCAGTCATTCATGAAAATGCATTCATCTCTTTTTTTTAAAGATTTTATTTATTTGACAGAGAGAGACACAGCGAGAGAGGGAACACAAGCAGGGGGAGTGGGAGAGGGGGAAGCAGGCTTCCCGCAGAGCAGGGAGCCTGATGCAGGGCTCGATCCCAGGACCCTGAGATCATGACCCAAGCCGAAGGCAAACGCTTAATGACTGAGCCACCCAGGTGCCCCCATTCATCTCTTTGGTAGATAGCGCTGTGAACATTTCCGGAAATATGAAGAGTGGTTAAATGATGGGTAACTAAATGAATATAACGTATCATGACACAAAATCTGACTCAGTGGTGATCTAATTATCCTTTCTCTATGTGTGTATATACTTAGATTCATATAAATGTATTATGAATATATCTTGAATGTATATGATTATATATTTGAATTTTGTTTCGTACACATAAATATACACAAACACAAAAAAGGAAGAGATATTAATAACTGGATAGCATTTTTCAATGGCTGAGATTTAATTGAGATGGAGCCCACTATACATTGTCAGTTTTTTTAGTTATTGTTGCTTTTAAAAAAATACTACTGTTGTTTAACATTAATTTTTTTTACATCATCAAAACATCATTATATTTACCTTAAAGTAGGCATTAAATTCAGGCTAACCTATAGTTTAAGTTTTGAGAGTAGAAAATATGTATATTATGAGTAATAGTGACAAAATTCATGCTGAATTTAACTATAATTATATTAAAGAAACAATACATTACTGTGATAATGTCAGCTTCTAATGAAGGAAAACTCTTAAAATATCCAGGAAATATGTTACTTTAGCTTCTGATTATTTGGTAACCAAATTCGTTTGTCATAGTAAAACTGCCCAGCATCAGAAATCACCCCTGGGTGAAGGATTAGGTAAAGTTAATCAGAGTGCCCGAGCTGCCTGGCTATTTGTGGATTTCAGCCCACTGGTGAGTGGATAATCACTTCTTTCCCATCCTAAGAAATAAATGCTGCTATGCTGTCAAGAACCTGCAGTTCATTCTGATTTCTTGTTGCCATATCAGAACATATTTCACCAATTTAGTCCTTTGGCGCATGGGCTGGATTGTACTTCTGTGGGATTTAAAAATGAATTTTCCTTATACAATAAGATGAATAGCATTAGAAAGTGATATTTTAGTAAGAAGAATCTGGCCTGACTACTGTTAACTTGTTTGTTATTTTCACAAAATGTACAATTGTGCTTATAATATATACTGCTGTGTACTTTTCTTTGTAATATATTCAGGAAGTAGAAGAAACACAATTTGATATAGAAAGAAACAAGATGTTAAATGCAAGAGAAAGAGACAGCAGGACACTTACTGGAAGACTAGTGGAAAGAGATGAATATGGGCATCAAAATAACTCTCTAGCAAAATAATAATAAAAAAGAATCTACACAGAGTGATGGTGATCTTCAGCAAAAATATTTTTTCCTTCAACCTGAGCAAATAATTTGAGAGTTTCAAGCATGTTGAACCACTGTACCAGTGAATTGAACAGCATTTTGTGTGTGAATGGTGAATCCCAGAGTTGGAAGGAACTTAGCATAAACTTTAAGACTGTGTGGCACTGGGGCGCCTGGGTGGCTCAGTCGGTTAAGCGGCTGCCTTCGGCTCGGGTCATGATCCCAGGGTCCTGGGATCGAGCCCCGCATCGGGCTCCCTGCTCAGCGGGGAGCCTGCTTCTCCCTCTCCCTCTGCCTGCCTCTCGTCGTACTTGTTCTCTCTCTCTATCTCTCTGTCAAATAAATAAATAAAATCTTTAAAAAAAAAAAAGACTGTGTGGCACTGAAGATTCCTATGAAGAGATTATAAAAGCATTGTTAGGTAGATGATGGATACTCATAAATCTAGAAGTATTGCATTAGTAAATAGAAGGTTTACCAGTTTTAGATAGATGATAGAAAAATAGACAAATACATAGAAAAACAGTTTCTGGTAAAACAAAGGAAATGATATAAAAATTTCTGTGCCATAAATGAGATAATCTCAGCAGGATTATAAAAGGCAAATTGGTTAACATAATCATGTACCAAATATCAAATTGCATGAGGAAATTAATCTAAATATTAAATGGCAGGGCACCTGAGTGGCTCAGTCAGTTTAAGCCTCTGACTCTTGATTTCAGCTAGGGTCATGATCTTGGGGTCGAGCCCCACGTCTGGCTCCATGCTCAGCACAGTCTGCTTAGGATTCTTTCTCTCCCTCTCCCTCTGCCCTCCCCCCCACACCACTTGTGCTCTCTCTCACTCTCTCCAAATAAATAAAATCTTTAAAAATAAATAAACAAAATAAATAAATAAATATTAAATGGTGTCAGTGATGTCTTTTTGTTGTTTATATATAAACTTTTAGAGATGTAATAATCATTTGCCATGTTATTCAATTCTACCATCTCATACAAATATAAACTGAATTGCATAAGCTTATAATTATATAGTTTACTTGAAAAATAACCTGAAACAAAACATAGAATGTTTTATTCATATTCACTATGTGCTATTACTGAGATAGTGATTTATGGGGCCCTCACCTGTGTTTACCTGTGACTCTTAGTGGTTCCTATATGTCCATGAACCCTGGAAGAGCTTTATCTGAAGCAAGATTTAAAAGATAAAGCCTAAAAAAAAAAAAAAAAAAAGATAAAGCCTATATAAATTCATTCTAAATGGCAATGACTTGCAAACTCCATTTCAGAAATCATATATATATAATATTACAATTTGAAAAGATAACCAAAATAGACAAGCCTTTTGCTAGACTCATCAAGAAAAAAAAGGACAAAATTTAATAAAATTATGAATAATAAAGGAGCCATCATAACTGATACCACACAAGTACAAAGGATCATGAGACTTGTATGAACAATTATGTGCCAACAAACTGGACAACCTAGAAGAAATGGATAAAATCCTAGAATCATACAAACTACCGAGACTGAATCATGAAGAAACAGGAAATCTGAACAGACTGAATACTAGTAAGGAGATTGAATTAGTAATCAAATACCACCCAACAAATAAAAGTCCAGGACAAGATAGCTTACCTGGTAAGTTCGACCAAACATTTAAAGAATAATTAATACCAGTCCTTCTCAAACACTTCCAAAAACAAAACAAAACAAAAAACAGAAAAGGGAATGCTTCCAAACTCATTTTGCAAGGCTAGCATAACCCTTATACTGAAACCAGACAAGGACACTGCAAGAGAAGAAAATTACAGGCCAGTATCCTTGAAGAATATATAGATGCAAAACCACTCAACAAAATATTAGCAAACCAAATTAAACAATAAATCAAAAGGATCATATACCATGATCAAGTGAGATTTATTCTGAAGATTCAAGAGTGGTACAACATCTGCAAATCAGTCTGTGTGATACAGCACTTTAATAACAAAATGAAGGATAGCAATTATGTGATCATCTCAATAGATGCTGAAGAACATTTGACAGTATTCAACATCCACTCATGATGAAAACTCAACAAACTGGGTATAGAGAGAATATACTTCAACATAATAAAGGCCATATATGACAAGCTCTCAGCTAATATCATACTCAGTGGTAAAAAGCTGAAAACTTTTCCTCTGAAATCAGAAAGTAAGCAAGGAGTCCCCCTCTTGCCACTTTTATTCAACATAGTACTGAAGGTCCTAATCAGATAAATGAGGTAAGAAAAATAAAAGGCATCCAGATCAGAAAATAAGAAATAAAACTCTCTCTATGCACAGATAACATGTTATTATATATATAAATCCCTAAAGACTCCACCAAAAAATTGTTAGAAATAAAAAAACAAATTTAGTAAAGTTGAAGGCTAGAAAGTCAATATGCAAAAATCAGTTATGTTTATAAACACTAACAACAAATTATCAGAAGAGAAATTAAAAAAAACAACAACCCAGTTTCATTCTTCTGAATGTGGCTGTTCAATTTCCCTAACACCATATTTTAAAGAGACTGTCTTTTTTCCAGTGGACATTCTTTCCTGCTTTGTCGAAGATTAGTTGGCCATAGAGTTGAGGGTCCATTTCTGGGCTCTCTATTCTGTTCCATTGATCTATGTGTCTGTTTTTGTTCCAGTACCATATTGTCTTGATGATTACAGGTTTGTAATAGAGCCCGGAATTGTGATGCCACCAGCTTTGCTTTTCTTTTTCAACATTCCTCTGGCTATTCGGGGTCTATTCTGGTTCCACACAAATTTTAGGATTATTTGTTCCATTTCTTTGAAAAAAGTTGCTGGTATTTTGATAGGGATGGCATTGAATGTGTAGATTGCTCTAGGTAGCATAGACATTGTCACAATATTTGTTCTTCCAGTCCATGAGCATGGAATGTTTTTCCATTTCTTTGTGTCTTCCTCAATTTCTTTCATGAGTATTCTATAGTTCTCTGAGTACAGATTCTTTGTCTCTTCGGTTAGATTTATTCCTAGGTATCTTATGGTTTGGGGTACAATTGTAAATGGGATCGACTCCTTAATTTCTCTTCTGTCTTGTTGTTGGTGTATAGGAATGCCACTGATTTCTGTGCATTGATTTTATATCCTGCCACTTTACTGAATTCCTGTGTGAGTTCTAGCAGTTTTGGGGTGGAGTCTTTTGGGTTTTTCACATGAAGTATCATATCATCTGCAAAGAGTGAGTTTCACTTCTTCTTTGCCAATTCGGATGCCTTTCATTTCTTTTTGTTGTCTGATTGCTGTGGCTAGGACTTCTAATACTATGTTGAATAGCAGTGGTGATAGTGGACATCCCTGCCGTGTTCCAGAGCTTAAGGGGAAAGCTCTGTTTTTTCCCATTGAGAATGATATTTGCTGTGGGTTTTTCATAGATGGCTTTTATGATATTGAGGTATGTACTCTCTGTCCCTACACTCTGAAGAGTTTTAATCAAGAAAGGATGCTGTACTTTGTCAAATGCTTTTTCTGCATCTATTGAGAGGATCATATGGTTCTTGTTCTTTCCTTTATTAATGTATTGTATCACATTGATTGATTTGCGGATGTTGACCCAACGTTGCAGCCCAGGAATAAATCCTACTTGGTTGTGGTGAATAATCCTTTTAATGTACTGTTGGATCCTGTTGGCTAGTATTTTGGTGAGAATTTTTGCATCCATGTTCATCAGGGATATTGGTCTGTAATTGTCCTTTTTGATGGGGTCTTTGTCTGATTTTGGGATCGAGGTAATGCTGGCCTCATAAAACGAGTTTGGAAGTTTTCCTTCCATTTCTATTTTTTGGAACAGTTTCAGAATAGGTATTAATTCTTCTTTAAATATTTGGTAGAATTCCCCCCGGGAAGCCATCTGGCTCTTGTTTGTTGGGAGATTTTTGATTACTGCTTCAATTTCCTTAGTGGTTATGGGTCTGTTCAGGTTTTCTATTTCTTCCTGGTTCAGTTTTGGTAGTTTATACATCTCTAGGAATGAATCCATTTCTTCCAGATTATCTAATTTGCTGGCATATAGTTGCTCATAATATGTTCTTAAAATTGTATTTCTTTGGTGTTGGTTGTGATCTCTCGTCTTTCATTCATGATTTTATTTATTTGGGTCCTTTCTCTTTTCTTTTCTTTTTTTTTTTAAAGAATTTATTTATTTATTTGACAGAGAGAGACAAAGCAAGAGAAGGAACACAAGCAGGGGGAGTGGGAGAGGGAGAAGCAGGCTTCCCGCTGAGCAGGGAGCCTGATGCGGGGCTCGATCCCAGGACCCTGGGATCATGACCGGAGCCGAAGGCAGACGCTTAACGACTGAGCCACCCAGGTGCCCCTCTCTTTTCTTTTTGATAAGTCTGGCCACGGGTTTATCAATCTTATTAATTCTTTCAAAGAACCAGCTCCTAGTGTTGTTGATCTGTTCTACTGTTGTTTTGGTTTCTATTTCATTGATTTCTGCTTTAATCTTTATTATTTCTCTTCTCCTGCTGGGTTTAGGCTTTCTTTGCTGTTCTTTCTCCAGCTCCTTTAGGTGAAGGGTTAGGTTGTACACAAGGGTTCCCTTTTCCATGTCCTCAGAAATACTTGCTATCTCCTGCCTCTTTGATGACAGCCGTTTGTATTTCCCTGATGGTAGTGATGTTGAGCATCTTTTCATATATCTGTTAGTCATTAGTATGTCTTCTTTGGAATACTATCTATCCAGCCCCTTTGCTCATTTTTTAAATGGATTATTTGGAGGGTTTTTTGTATTGATTTGTGTGAGTTTTGTATATATTTTGGATATTAACCCCTTTTCAGATATATCATTTGCAAATATTTTCTCCCATTTTACAGGCTGCCTTTTCATTTTATTAATGATTTCCTTTGCCATGCAGATGCTTTTTAGTTTGATGTATTCCCACTTGTTTATTTTTGTTTTTGTTGCCTTTGTTTTAGGTGTCAAATTGAAAAATTCATTGCCAAGACCCATGCCAAGGAGTTTACCAGCTCTGTTTTCTTCCGGGAGTTTTATAGTTTCAGGTCCTAAATTTAAGTCTTTATTCCACTTTGAATTGATCTCTGTATATGGAGTAAGGCAGGGGTTCAGTTTCATTCTTTTGCATACAGCTGTCGAGTTTTCTCAACACTATTTCCCCACTGTACATTCCTGCGTCCTTGTGGTAAATTAATTAACACGTATGATTGGGTTTATTTCTGGGCTCTCCATTCTGTTTCATTGTTCTGTATGTCTACCTATGCAAGTACCATACTTTTTAAATTACTATAGCTTTGTAATATATTTTGAAATTTGAGTGTGTGATTCCTCTAGCTTTGTTCCTCTTTCTCAGGATTGCTTTGGCTACCTGGAGCCTTTTGTGCTTCCATACAATTTTTTTTCCCCATTTTTGTAGGCTTATTGAACATCCTAAACAAGTATAAAATAAAAGAAGAAAAGCCAAGGCCAAGTAGAGTTATGTGAGGGTAAATAATCATGGGCAAGGGAAGACCTTAAAATTTAATAATTTAAGATTTAGCAATACTGTGTTCCAACATCTTTTATTTTAATAGACATCATGGGTTTGTGTACTTTAAGACAAATAAAATTAACTGCTTTGAACCAAAACAAACAAAAGATGTATAAGGTCTAGGATCTAATGTATAACATGGTGACTGTAGTTGATAACACTGTATTGTGTAATTAAAATTTGCCAAGAGAACAGTAAAATATTCTCACCTATACATGCTTGTGTGTGTGCACGCACACACACACACGTGAGGTGATGGATGGATGTGTTAATTAGAAGGGAAGAATCCTTTCACATTGTATACGTATATCATTGTGATGTTCACTCTAAATGTCTTAAAATGTTGTTTGTAATTATACCTCAGTAAAGCTGAAAAAAATATTACAAGTCAACCGTTATTAGGCCTCTGCAAATCCAGTTGCCAATCCCAATTACTGGCCATCATAAGATGAATATTAAGCAGGTAGTATGTGCAGTGAAGTCTACGAACTAAAGAGAAGCAGAAAAATTATGTCTGTACCATGAAGGAATTTTAATCCATTAGAACTAAAATTCATTCCAATTAAGTTACTAGAGAAGACATTTTTTTTAATATGGAATTTATGTTTAAATTGAGTACTGGAAAAATGCTGAGTGGATGTTAGGGTAATCTAAGGAATAAACTATCAGTGAGTCCCCTGTGTCATAAATGTCCAGTGCATGTTAAAGAAGGGAAGGATCTCAATAATTAGGTGGAGGAAGAAAAATGTTTCAGTTAGTGGGATTGCTGTATGTGTAGACCTGAAGTGAAATATATGACAGTTTCATAAAATGGTTAAAAAGAAAGTAGCCTCCTCATTTGACTTTCAAGGGGAAAATAGCATACACAGTTTTTGACCTTTTAAAATTAAAGCTTATGAGTTTCTGTTTATACTTATTTATCATAGATCTTGGTTAGTCTATACAAATAGAAACATAAATTTTAAGTATTAACAAGGACTTATCTTTATCTGGCTTTGAGCTTTCTAAGCATTAGAATCTTGATTTTAATACTCAGATATTATCTAATCTGTTCATTAACTCTGAGTATTTTGTAATTATTTTTTAAACTGAGAAATACAAAAACAAAAGATTTGGTTGAGAATTGTATTTTTGTTTTTTGTTTTTTTTTAAGATTTTATTTATTTATTTGACAGAGAGAGACATAGCGAGAGAGGGAACACAAGCAGGGGGAGTGGGAGAGGGAGAAGCAGGCCTCCTGAGGAGCAGGGAGCCCGATGCGGGGCTTGATCCTAGGACCCTGCGATCATGACCTGAGCCGAAGGCAGATGCTTAATGACCGAGCCACCCAGGCGCCCTGAGAATTGTATTTTTATAGTGTTTTTTTTTGTATTGATTTATCAGTAGTCAATTTTAAATGTCTCGACCCTACACTGTTTTCATTCATTTGTTGTAAAATATTTATTGAGAAATTGTTATTTATCAAAACCTGTTGTGGGCATTTCAGGATCCATTAGTTAACAAAATAGAGAAAAGCTCCCTGACTTTGTGGAGGTTATGTCCTAGTGGGAAGAGACAACCAATAAATTTTATACATAATAATAGTGAGTAAATGATGGTGGTAAGTTCTATGTAAAAACAAGTGGAAGATCAGTAGGGAGTCCTGGGGAGACTTTATAAGCAGGGTTTTCGTGGTTGGCCCTGTTTTTGCAGCTTCTGTGGGGATGTTGCATTTGCTTTACTAGTGTTGAAAGTAAGTTATATTTACATTAGTTGCTTCAGAATGTTTTATTTCTCTCCAGTTTACTTTATAAAATATTGGTACCTTGCTTAAGTAGATCTGAAGGTAATGTGTGATACTAAAGTTATTTACCAAATGTTCTTTTCACTGTGCTCAGTAAACAGTTTGTTTATAAATTACCTAATTTTTCCAATGGATATATTTTTGAAACTTCTGATTATCCATTTATTCTTAACTTTCTATGGTGTTTATCCTTCTAATGTCTGAACAACAAAACATTCTGGTATCTTTAATTCCATAATTTGTTTTATTCATTAGTTGAATGTATTCCTCAAGGCATGCTTGTTTTCATAGAAAGAAAAAGGAGTATGGCCTCATACAGTTCACTGTACTGAGCCTACACAAACCTCAATGTCTTAAGGACCACAGTGACTCCTTTTATACCATCTGGCATTCACAGTGCTTTTCGTCTGTTTTTGTTTTTACTTTGTTGTTATTTTTATTTTTTTTTTAACATGGGACCCGAAGCTACATTTCCTCAGATTGTGTTTGCATGCTACTCGAGAGTGATCCTGAAGTTATTTTTTTAAATTTGTTTTTTTTTGTTGTTGTTTGGTTTTGTCTATTTGTTTTTGTTTTTTAAATAAGTTTCCCATTGGGGTCAGTATGTCAGGTTCTTTGCCCTGAGTGCTAGAAAAAAATATTGCTTATACTGATATCAATGCTTTAAATAAATATAACATAAATTGAAGATGTTTCAGGAAAATGATCCCTGTCTGTAATTATAACCTACACATCCCAGTATTCATCATTACAACTTGTTCTTACTTGATTAAAAACGTTAGGGTGAGTACTATGTCTTATTCTAATTGTGGACTTGCTTCATTTAAAGATTGTTAGAAATTGTTAGAATTGTTAGGAAAAAAATTAGACTTGTTTTAGTTTTCTCTCATGGCTGGGACAAAATATCACAAATTCAGGGCTTCAAACAACAGGAATTTATTATCTTACCATTCTTTAGGCTTCTGACAATTAAATACAAGTTTTACTGGGCTAAAATCAAGGGGTTGGCCAGGCTGCATGCCATCTGGAGGCTGTAGGGCCGAATCCATTTTCTTGCACTTTCTAGCTTCTATGGGTCACCTGCAGTCCCTGTTGTTAGCCCCCTCCTCCATAGCCAAAGCCAGCAGTTTCTCTCCCAATGACCTTTACTCCCCTTTTCCTCTCTCTCACTTCAACCTTCTGAACTCCATTTAACTAGGCCCCTCGTGATTAGACTGGACCAGCTGGATAATCCAAGATATCCTTTTTTAAGGTCAGTTTATTAGCAACCTTAATTCCATCTGTAACCTTCATCTCCTCTAAGTAGAATCCCTTTTCATGCCTTTTTAAGCATCTAGAGGCTGCCTGTGTTTGGTTTGTGGCCCCTTTCCTCAAACCAGCAATAGGTCAAGTTCTCATATGCCCCACCCTTACTCAGCTTTGGCCATCACGTCTCTTTCTCTGGTTCTCTCCTTCTTCTCCCTCTTCTACTTTTAGGGACCTTTGTGGTTATATTGGGCCCACTGGAATATCCAGGATAATCTCCCCATTTTAAGGTCAGCTGATGAGGAGTATTAACCATGTGCAACTGTAATTCCTCTTTGCCATTTTACCCAGCATATTCACAGGTTCTGAGGATTGGGATGTGAACATTGGGGTTTTGTTTGTTTGTTGCGGGGGGGGGGGGGCATTATTCTGCCTATCACATTGTTGTTACCTGAAACTGTA
Source organism: Phoca vitulina (assembly GCF_004348235.1). Taxonomy (NCBI): domain Eukaryota; kingdom Metazoa; phylum Chordata; class Mammalia; order Carnivora; family Phocidae; genus Phoca; species Phoca vitulina. The sequence goes on along the minus strand of NW_022589708.1, from coordinate 25,322,237 downwards.
TGTAGTTGTTTGGCACAGTAATTTACAGAATTACAAAGACAAAAGTTGATGTTTTTTTCATATGATTTTTGATGCGTGCATCCCTCTGCAGCTTTCTTGACTTTGGGTTATTCTGCGGCAAACATTTTGCAAATATGCATCATGTTAACACTATTTTGATAAAATTTAAATTCATATACTGAATTTTACAAAATCTTTCTCCTATCTTGACTCTGACTTTGTGTCTCCCTGCTTTATTCCCTCTGGCACCATTTCTTGTTCTTGTCAAATTATTTTAATAGAAATATTTATTTGTTTGAGTAAATTTATAACATCATTAATCCATAAAAAGTTCCAATGCAATTTTCCTTTATCATGAAATTGTAATATATATATATATATATATATATATATATATATATACTGAACTATTTTGCTAGAAGTCTGAATTCATCAATGTTTATTTATTTATTTATTTTTAAGATTTTATTTATTTATTTGAGAGAGAATGAGAGACAGAGCATGAGAGGGCAGAGGGTCAGAGGGAGAAGCAGACCCCCCAGCTGAGCAGGGAGCCCGATGTGGGACTCGATCCCGGGACTCCAGGATCATGACCCAAGCCGAAGGCAGTTGCTTAATCAACTGAGCCACCCAGGCGCCCTGAATTCATCAATGTTTAAAGATACATTGATCAGCAAGCTACCAGGAGTGGTTGGGCCCAGATTCTCTACTTCATTACTGTGATTCTGTAACTTAGTCCAAGTTAATTAAATTAGAGGTGGTGCCCTTCCAAAGTCATCCATCTTTAGTCTGCTTAGAGTCACTTATGAGGGAAAACACTTTGCTTGAAGGATTTGTCTGTGTGCAGTAGTGATTACCCAGTAAAACAAATCCTGCTTCTTGTGGAATCCGTAATTGAGAAACATAGATGGAAAGAGAGACAAGGTTGATAAAAGAGGTGGTGCAGATAAGAAGTGGTGACAAGGAGCTGTATTGGAAGGGCGACGGAATCCATAGGATACCCCTAAATCGGTAACCACAGAGTGGGGGGTGGCAGGAATTCTATAATCAGAAATTTGGATTTATAACTTTAAATTTTTTCACAAAAAAAGAAGAGCTTTAATTCACTAAATTTTAATGAATATTTACAAAGTACAAATCCATCTTCTAGAAGTATTCATATATATCAAACTTTATTCCTACAAAAACAAAGGAGATGGGCTATAAATACATATTTCTCAATTCTTCACTTTTAAATAATCTCTCCAATAGTACATAGTTTAGAGCTATATAGAGCCATAATTTGAACATGATCTGTTTATTTCTAGTTCAATGTTCTTATATTTTTAAAATATTACACATATTTCTTCACCAAAGGGGAGAAGCAAAATGAGAACAATAAAATCCTAAGAAAAAAGTAAGGGAAGAAGCTTCCTCACTTTGTGGAATACTCCAAAGAGCCATATTCACAAGAAAAGAGAAGGTTATAGAGGAAATGTTCTTTAATAGTGAGTCTCTCTTTATTCAGTATCAGGAAATAAATGAATCATGAGGTTGGTTTGTTTTAAGAGGACTATGTTGGAAATATCCTAGTATATGAGAAACCCAAGGGAGTATCCAAGAAAACAACACTCTCTTCAGTTGAAAGAATTTTAATTCTAACACCACTAGAAAGAGACTAGCATGTTTATTTCCTATTCAGGAAATAAAGCAGAAATTCTCTCATTTGTCCATGACTAGAAAAACTCTGTCTCACTCATGGTTGAACTTCAAAAACCAAGGTATCTATTTAGTAACAACTTATTGGACAAAGTAAATAAATTTACAGCATGTAATTACTTAACTAATGTCTCAGATGCAACATTTTCAATGTATATCATTATATTGTTCTGTGGATTTGTTCTTTTTCCTGATATGTCTTATTTAGGTAGCCATATGCACCACTGATCCAAGCTAGAAATCTCAATAGAAGTCTGTATTTTGGTCTCTATGCCCAAATCAATCTCTTTAATATTTGTAAATCTGTCCCTTTTATTCCACCTTCACTGGCTTAAGTCTTTATCATTTCTTCCCTAGCTTAATGCAGTAATCTCCTCAATTATTTCAGTCTTCTGTTTCCACCCTGTGCAAATTATCACTTATAATATTATCAGAGTGATCAAAATAAAAATCTAAACCTATACATTTGATACCTAAGCTTAAAAACTTTCAATGCAGGGGCGCCTGAGTGGCTCAGTGGTTAAGCATCTGCCTTTGGCTCAGGTCGTGATCCCAGGGTCCTGGGATCGAGCCCCGCATCAAGCCCCGCATCAAGCCGCGCATCGGGCTCCCTGCTCTGCCGGAAGCCTGCTTCTCCCTCTCCCACTCCTCCTGCTTGTGTTCCCTCTCTCGCTGTGCCTCTCTCTGTCAAATAAATAAATAAAATAAAATAAAATAAAAAAAACACAAAAAAACTTTCAATGCATTCCCTAATTCATAGGATAAAATTCAATATCATTGTATGAGTTCATAACCCACCGTGCTTTTCCTTTCTGTTCTCCTCTCCAGATGTTTCCTACCTTATTGTGCATTCTTTAACAAGTTTTTATTTTTATAATTCAAAGAGTCAGTCTTCTCCATAATTTCTTCTGTTACCTCCACTTAAATATATTACTATTTATTTTAAATCCTTTGTTTTCATGTATATTTTTCTCCATAGATTTTCCAAGTCATCCCAAAGTATAACCCATGTTTTATTTATTGATTTGTTTTTTGGCTGCCCCTCACACAATACCTGGCATGCGGTAGATGGACGAAGTTTACCTGAATGACACATGTTTTCCCTTGTGAAATGTTTTCAAAATGAATACTTATAGCTTAGTTGATGTTTTAGTCAGGGTTTTGTAGAAAACCAGTAAGAGAAGGGAGGGAGGGAGTGGGAAGATTGATTGATTGATTGATTGATTTTAAGGAATTGGCTTATGTGGTCATGGAGGCTGGCAAATCTGAGATCTGCAGGGTAGGCTGGCAACCTGGAGACCCAGGGAAGATTTGATGTAGCAGCTTGAGCCCACAGGCCGACTGCTGGAAGAATTCCTTCCTGCTAAGGAAAGGTCCGGCTTTCTCTTAATGCCTTTAACTGTTTGAATGAGCCCCACCTACATTATGGAGGTAATCTGCTTTACTCAAGGCCTATTGATTTAAGTGTTAATCTTATCTAAAAAAACACCATCAGGGCAACTTCCAGACATTGTTGACCAGATATCCATATACTGTGGCCTCACCAAGATGACGTAAAATTAACCATCTCAGTTGGCTAACACAGGGTACAACCAAGAACAGAAAGCATAGACCATGTCATACTACAAATTCTTTGTTCCACTTGCACAGATTAATTCCCTACCACACCCCATGGAGGCAAGAACGTGTAATTAAAATAGATGAATACATATGATTATGGATATGATTATACAGATTGTTCAGAGTAAATAAATTACTGCTATAGAATTACAAAGAAATATGCATGATTTGTGCAAGATGAATCTGCAAGTTGCCTTGATATAAAAACAAGTAGTTATAAAGAATTTTATGTCTAAATCATTTATTGCAGATAGTGTTATATTTAAGGTCATTAAAAACTCAAGGTGCCAGGATTTGTGAAAACCCTTATGAAGAAGAATTAAATATCATCAGATAATAAAGAAAGCAACAAAGTCTCACAAAAAATAGTTTACTGAAGTTTATCTGACTCCAAAACCCATGTAAAAAAACTCAGTTATGAAATTAATGGACTTTATTCCTATTCCAATTAGAGATAAGTCAACATTTTTAGAAGTGTTGAATAAACTATCACTAAATTTTGTTAACAGATTATCAGAATTTATTTAATATGCTACTAACTATTTAATAAACATTTGACATATTTTGAATAGTTTTAGGGAATTTAGATATTTGTCAGTTTGAGAAAATTTTTTCACATCAGTCCACTTGATAAACCACAAATAGAGTAAGCATTTGTTATCACAAAATAGTGTCTCCTTTTTTTCCTGAGAAAGCCTCTAAGCTTTTGGTTACTGTGCCATTATTGCTGTCCTGTAATTTTGCCACAGAATGACAAAACAGAAAAATTGAAACAAACAAAAAATATTTTGGCAGACAATGAATATAGTGTTTTATATAGATGTCCTGCCATTATAACAAAATGGTTTAACTGCTTGGTCTCTCTATGTACATTTACCATGTGCTCAGTTACATATAAATACCATTACAATTGCTTATATCCATGTGTATTCATCTTTTTATGGTAAATAGTCTTGCAGAAATATTCTCCTAAACTAAGTGCACATGGCTACTTATGTAGACACCATTTGTGTGAATTCAAATAATCTTTAATGAATGCTGGCTAATTATAGGTTGTAGCTAATTAAGGCTTTATAGTAATAGTTATTTTTCTGCTGCAAATGTTGTTGTAGCCTCAATTCATTTCAAGGTTCTATGATTTAGGAGATTCTGTACAAATGTGTTGCCTGGGAATAAAAGAACCATGGTGTTATTTATTTTTACATTATTATATTTCAACTGGATTTAAAATTGCTTACAAAAATGCACGTTATGGCAAAAATAAAAATGAAATTTCCTAGGTTAATAAATGAGGGTAAAAGCAAAATAAAGGTGTGAAGTTAGCTAAAGTCAGCAAAGAATTTAACACTCAAAATGTGTTCTCTGTGGTTTTTGTACAAGTGGTGGATAATTTTGGCTCTTTCAGAAGCTTCATGTAGGAGGAGCATGATTCACACAGAGCTCAACATGTGGCAAATATTAGCAAGTGGAATTAACATGAAGTAAGCATTTTTCATGTTTCCCATGATTTGTGCACATACTAATGTAGGTTGAACTTTATGCAGAAGAAGGACAATGACAAGGATGAAATTAAACTATTTTAAGATAGGAGGAATAAATAATTATCACATAGTTACAATGACTTTCCCTAAACAGAATTAGCCATGTCTTGTCGCTATTACTATTTTATGATGAAACCAAAAAATATTTCCTAGAAAACAATTAGCCATGTGAAGGTGATGCACATTTAATCTATTTTTGGCATGTTAGTGATAAAAGAAAATGATTTCAATCCTTCTTTCAGTTTTATTTACCACAAACTATATATCCTTCCCAGAGTCATTGAAAAAGTGGGTAGTAATCAACTGATTTTGCAGAATTTAAATTAATGTGTTTTACTCATTAACCTTGAGGAGTTTCCTGTAGGAAGATAAATGAGCAAAGGCAGTAAAGTGTGAAAAGAGACTGAACAATAGCAAATAGAATACTTTGGGAAGAATCCGAGGCATGAGGACTGGGTTGTGGGGCATAAGATTCCCTGTGGAGACCGTGCATAAGATATAGGTACTCTGATACCGAAGCAGGATAAAAACAATACAAGAACAAAAAAGTATACTTTGTCTGATATAAGTATTGCTAGTCCAGCTTTCTTTTGACATCTGTTTGTGTGATACATATTTCTCCATCCTGCCACTTTCGATCTGCAGGTATCTTTAGGTCTAAAATGACTCTCTTGGGGCACTTGGGTGGCTCAGTCAGTTAAGGGGGCCAACTCTTTTTTTTTTTTTTTTTTTAAGATTTTATTTATTTATTTATTTATTTGAGAGAGAAAGAATGAGAGACAGAGAGCATGAGAGGGAGGAGGGTCAGAGGGAGAAGCAGACTCCCTGCTAAGCAGGGAGCCCAATGCAGGACTCGATCCCGGGACTCCAGGATCATGACTTGAGCTGAAGGCAGTCGCTTAACCAACTGAGCCACCCAGGCGAAGGGGGCCAACTCTTGATTTCAGCTCAGGTCATGATTTCAGGGTTGTGGGGCTCTGTGCTCAGTGGGGAGTCTGCTTGAGATTCTCTCTCTCCCTCTCCCATGCCCGCCCCCCCCCACGTGTTGCATGCACTCTCTCTCCCTCTCTCTCTCTCAAATAAGTAAGTAAAACTTTTAAAATGACTCTTTTGTAGGCAACATATAGAGAGGTCTTTTTTTTTTTTTTTAAATCCATTCTGGCACCCTATGTCTTTTGATTGGAGCGTTTAGTCCATTTACATTCAAAGTAATTATAGATAGATACGTATTTATTGCCATTTTATTACTTGTTTTGTGTTTGTTTCTGGAGATTTTCTCTGATCCTTTCTAGTCTTTGTCACTTTTGGTCTCTCCTTTGCACTCAGGGATTTGTGCCAGTCTTCTGCGGGAGGGGGCCTGCTGGGCTTGGACTTCTATCCTGTTTGGTTATCAGGATAATACTGGCCTCCTAGAATGATTTTGAATGTGTTTCGTCTATTCCATTATTTGTAAGATTTTGATAAAGATTGTCATTATTATTATTATTTTTTAATGTTTGGTAGAATTCACCAATGAAACCATGTAGTCTTGGGCGTTTCTGTATTGGGAGATTTTTGATTCCTAATTCAACTTTCATTCTTCTGTATTGGTGTAAGAAGGTTTTCTATTTCTTGGATTCAAGATTCATGATTCAATCTTGGTAACTTACGCATTTTTAGGAGTTATCCACGGTTTTTTACCTAAGTTATCTGATTCGTTAGTAGATAATTGTTTATGGTATTATCTCACGATATATTTCTGTGCTGTCTGTTGTGTTGTTTTTTCTTCCATTTCTCATTTTGGGTATTTACCCAAAGAAAACAAAAACACTAATTCAAAAAGATATGTGCACTCCTATGTTTATTGCAGCCTTATTTATAATAGCCAAGACATGGAAGCAACCCAAGTGTTCATCAATAAATAAACGGATAATGAAGATGTGGATACACACACACACACACACACACACACACACATACATACAATGGAATATTACTCAGCCATAAAGAAGAGTGAAGTCTTGCCATTTGCAAAAATATGGAAGGATCTAGAGGGTATAATGCTAAGTGTGATAAGTCAGAAAAAAACATATACCATATGATTTCACTCATATGTGGAATTTAGAAACAAAACAAATGAACAAAGATAAAAAGAGACAAAAAACAGACTCTTAAATATAGAGAACAAACTGGTGGTTACCAGAGTGGAGATGGGTGAAATGGGTGAAGGGGATTAAGAATACACCTATCATGATGAGCACTGAGTAATGTATAGAATTGTTGAATCACTATACTGTACACCTAAAACTAATATAACACTGTATGCTAATTACACTGGAATTAAGAAATAAACTAAAAAAAAATAGATACTCTCTTTCAGAGCCTGATTTAAAGCTTCATTGAAATGGTAAACTGTAAGGGGCATATCTGACCTATAGTTTTTTTCTCAATAGAAATTAGCAAACTTAAAGCTGACCCTAGAGGAGACTGGGTACTAGTAAAAGTCTGGGAACAAAGCCAGATTACATATATGTACTTACTGATCTTAGATACTTCCTTTACCTTGTTGAATTTCATTTTGAATTTCAATTCTGGGTTATGGCTCTGTGTCATTGACTGTATGGATGGGGGATTCAAGGTGAGTGGAAGACACAGAACTGGCTTCAGATATATAAAATATTTTTAGAAACCTATTTATTGCTTTATGGAAAGTCAATTTGTAGCTGTGGCTATCAATAAAAACAAAAGTGGCTAAAATGATTGATATTCCTTACCTCCTATGAGTTTGGACATTTAAGTTGAGCATAAATTAAAAAATAATGGAACTTACAAGTAATCTTCAATTAAATATATAGCCTCTGAATAAAAATAATTATGTAGGGCGCCTGGGTGGCTCAGTTGGTTAAGCGACTGCCTTCGGCTCAGGTCATAATCCTGGAGTCCCGGGATCGAGTCCCGCATCGGGCTCCCTGCTCGTCAGGGAGTCTGCTTCTCCCTCTGACCCTCCTCCCTCTCATGCTCTCTGTCTCTCATTCTCTCTCTCTCAAATAAATAAATAAAATCTTAAAAAAAATAATAATAATTATGTAATTATGTATGTATTATGATATAATATATAACATATTGTAATTGACTATGTCTATTAAATTTAAACTAATATTGCTAACTAGACGATTACAACTAGATTTTTTGTTTCTTAACAAACCAATATGGGCTAATGAAAGTTTTGTAAATAAAGTAGCAATAGATCAATAAAAAATGTGATATATTTTTTGAATAGAAAGTATGTATTTACATTGACTTATCTATGTTATGATAATATTCATCTGTTTTTAAAAATCTTTATTTCATTGTTTATTTCATATTTAGGTATCTAATTAAATCTATGTATTTCAAAAATCTTAAAAGCTTTTAGAAGGTAAGATAATATTCCTTTTACTTACTTTAGTCATGCTTTATAGGCAGTAACACTTTACATTATTAGTTTCTATTTAGAAGGCACACATGCATAGAAAATATTGGTATATATAGAACACAGATTTTCAAAACCATGAAATGTTTTGTCATAGATATTTAGGAAAATATATATATATTTTTTAACCAGGACATTGTTGCTAAGACAAAATGCCTGCTGCGATTTACTGAGGAGCAATTCAGAATAAATTATATCACAGTATAATGGCTATAAGTACAAAATAAATAAATAAGTAAGTAAGTGATAATCACATGTTAATTAAGGGGGAAGAAACAAACTAGAATTTTGGATAAGAAAATTAAATATTAAAAAAGGAAAATAAAGTTCAGATTTTAAAAATCAAGCAATAATCTCCCATTTTATAAATATTCCAGTATATTTATGAGATAAATGCCTTTCAGCATGTATACTTCTGTGTAAAACATTAGAACTGTTAATCACTAAATATTTCTTAAGTATGAAATTCTCGAGTACTTTTAGTTACTTCTTTCTAATATAGTACCTGCAATTAATTTTGTCAGTATATGCTTTTCTTTCAGTACCTCAAAACATTGTTAAAAAATTTGGTATTCACAATTTTTTTGTGGTTCTCTTAAGAATAAATCGGGCATGAGCTTATAAAATTGTGTAAAAAAGAACAAGCAAAATTGCTTATTTTTTACCTTCTACTTCAGGTAAAGAAATGACTTTTTTTTTTCTTTTTGCTTGCAACTGAAAGAAATACGAAGAAATGAAGGAAAAAATTAAGTATATTTTGAATCCTTAATAATTATCTTGTTTTTTTTTTTTTTTTTTTTTTAAGATTTTTTTTATTTATTTGACAGAGAGACACAGTGAGAGAGGGAACACAAGAAGGTGGAGTGGGAGAGAGAGAAGCAGGCTCTCCTCTGAGCAGGGAGCCAGCCCTATGCGGGGCTCGATCCCAGGACCCTGGGATCATGACCTGAGCCAAAGGCAGACGCTTAACAACTGAACCACCCAGGCGCCCCTCCTTAATAATTATCTTAAATGCCTACCTGTAGCATAATTATAAGGTAGCATTAAAAAAAAGGGAGAAAAGGAGAAGGAAGGAAAAGGATAAAGAGAAAAAAATATAGATAGATAGCAAATAATATATTCTTTTTAGCTAGAGCTGTAATCCCAACCTCAATAAGATCCTCTAAAAAGGTAGCTAGATGGTCTGAGTGCAGAACATTTTTTTTTTTTTTTTTTTTTTGTCATAGACCATCCTAAGGTATGGAGCTGGAGGTGGCTGAAAGGTATTTTCATTTTTCCCTCCAGAAACTGTTATGGTCCATTTTTTCCTTCAATTGATACAGTGAGAAACTAGCAAAATAGCACATCTGCTAATGACAGTGAACTCACCTCAGGCACAGGAAAAAAACAAGCCTAATACCATTTCCCAAATGAAAGCAGTGACAAATTAAAGAGAGGGAGTCATGGCCAGGCTTTCTGTTTAGCAGGAGCAACTTGGGAGGCTTTACTAGTTTCCTGGGCAGGTTATGTGTCCCAGCATCTAAAAAATGTCACTGCCCAGACCCAGGTTCATTTATGCCACTTGGCTGAGTCTTCAGTCTCAACTGCTGCAGCAGTACTTTGAACTTCACTTACCCAGAGCACTCTTCTTTAGCTTAGGAGTGTTAAAAAGATGTGATGGAAACACTTAGCAACATGAAGATTGCTTTCTCTAGAACTCATTGCAATAAGGAAGTCAGGGTTATCTTATGACAATATAGGTTCATTAGTTGTAACAAATGTGTCATTCTGGTGAGGATGTTGATAGTGGAAAAGCTATGCAGGTGTGAGAACAAGGGATATATAAAAACTTTCTGTACCTTCTTTTCAGTTTTGCTGTGAACTTAAAAGTGTTCTAAATAAATGAAATCTTAAAAAAAAATAACTAGAGACTGCCTGCCTATTGCCCAACAGGAAACAAGATACAGCAATTTATTTTGTTCTTAAGATATAATAATAAGTACTATTAAGGAATAATAAAAAAAAAAAAGCAAGCATAAAATGTTATTTGTGCCTACTCATATCTATGAATGTTTTTTTTCTTCAATGTTAACAAAAGCAGTAATGGTTAATTTAGACCAATGGCTGATATAAAATGATGACTTAGTTTCAGATATGAGATTAGTTGAAGCAACTTCATCTTCTGTTTCATCAGCCTTTTAAGAAATGTTTATTTATTTTATTTTATTATGTTCTGTTAATCACCATACATTACATCATTAGTTTTTGATGTAGTGTTCCATGATTCATTGTTTGCTTATAACACCCAGTGCTCCATTCAGTACGTGCCCTCTTTAATACCCATTAAAAAAAAAAAAATGTTTATTTAAAATTTGCATGTAAAGTATTTCCAATTAGATAGTTTTCAACAATTTTGGGTATTGATATATTGGTATATTACATATCTCAATTTATATATATTACATATATTACCTAATCTCAAAAGTGAGCCTTTCCTGTTCTGGGAAAACAAAAACAAAAAAACAAAAATTACAACAAAAACAGCAAATTAAAATGAATAACAGTGTTCAAAGTATAGAAAGAAAAAAAAGAGGGGCACCTGGGTGGCCCAGTCAGTTAAGCATCTGATTTCAGCTCATGTCACGATCTCAGGATCCTGGGATTGAGTCCTCAGTCGGGGTTGGGCTCCATGCTCACCTGGGAGTCTGCTTGTCCCTCTCTCTCTCCCTGTGTCCATCCTTCACCCCGCTCATACTCTTTCAAAAAAATAAAATCTTTAAAAAGAAAACAAGAAAGAAAGAAAGAAAGAAAGAAAGAAAGAAAGGCAGAAAGGAAGGATAAAGCAGTTCATTATGCAGTGACTTTAAAATGAAAGGAAAGAAATGCAAAATAGAACATAGAAGACTAAGAAAAGTCTTAAATACACCACAAATTGGAATTCTGTATGGTATTAAATCTTTTGATAATTCTTTTTATCCAGGAATTTTAGCTTTCAGCTACACCCATGGCTTGGTTTTTCTTGTTCTTTTTCTCTAAGCTTTGGGAATAACATTTATTGTTAGTAATAATTTAATAAGAATCTAGCAGTGTCCTGTTTTATTTCTATGTGTATAAACATGCTCTCTATTAAAGCAGTATTTTCCCATTCACATATATAATCCATAATTTAGGCTTAGTTAAGGGCAAAATCAACTTGTTTTTCTAAAGTGAAGTTTTAGATGATTTTGTATAATAGGATACCAAGCTTCTCTCTCATAAAATTTAACCCTTTTTATAATTTATAAGAGTTTTCAGATACAAATATAAGTCAGAAAATATGTATTTTATGTTGAAATGACTTAGGATGGTACTGGATAATTAGTTCAAGGTTTTGAAAATGTTTATATTCATACATTGTATTTAATAATATATACAAGGCTAAGTATAACTGTTCTCCCTGTTGAGCTAAACTATAAAGTTAATTCATTTCCTAACTTTATTTAGACTTTAATCTCTTTTATAGTGGTGATTAAGTAAGAATAGCACACCATTAAAGTGAAGGACAAACAGAAAATGTATTTTCTTTTAAATTTGTTAACACTCTATAGTTTCTGGAAGATGAATTCCTTTTTTAAAATTTTACTTATTTATTTGAGAGAGAGAGAGCATGAGCAAGGAGGAGAAGCAGAGGGAGAAGCAGACTCCCCACTAAGCAGGAAGCTGAGGCGAGGCGGGGCTCTATCCCAGGAACCTGGGGGCTTGATCCCAGGACTCTGGGATCATGACCTGAGCCGAAGGCAGCCACTTTACCGACTGAGGCACCCAGGCACGCCTGGAAGATGAATTCTTATAAGAAAAAGCATTTACTGTCAAACCATTATGTTCAAAGTATCTAAAGGATGCTTGTTGCTTATTAGGCATTACATCAGAATGGTTTTGCAAACTTTTGTAGACAAGGGACATGCTGTGTTTTTTGTTTTTGTTTTTAAAGGATACAGTTCGAAAACTAATTTAGTCAGATGTACAAACAGCTAATAAAATCTAGGATTAAAAGAACTTCATTTTTTTTTTAACTTTTGTTTTAAATTCTTTAAGTATAAACTATGCATTCCTACCTTCTATGAGAAGACGTGCATAAATAGAGATCTGGAAAATTTAATATAATTTTAGCTGTGTTGTAACTATTAATGTGCTCTTTATTAAATCAATTCAGCTGTCTCAGTAAATGTATTTGTAAAATGAAGGTGAAAAACCAGATGATTAACACATTCTCAGCAATAAATGTTCTAATTTTAATGTACTGAGTGTACAGTTATCTTGATCCTAGCATAGAGTCAGGACTTCTTGTGAACTTGGAAAGAAATTCATTATAATTAATTTTATCCTGCATTTCTTGGTATCATAATATAAAGAAATTCATTCTATTGACTTGCATATTTTTTTAATTTAGTAAGCATAGACTAGGGATTAAAGTGGGATCCTAAGTAATTCTTATATTAATGCCAGATTCCAGAGATTATTAGCAGTATTTATTAACTATTTTCCATAAGAAAACCTTTTTTCAAGCTTTATATCTTAAAGGATAGATATACAGTACATTTTAAAAAAGATTTGTGTATTTTATTTTATTTTAAAGGTTATTTATTTGACAGAGAGAGACACAGCGAGAGAGGGAACACAAGCACGGGGAGTGGGAGAGGGAGAAGCAGGCTTCCCACCGAGCAGGGAGCCCGATGCGGGGCTCTATCCCACTGGGATCATGACCTGAGCCGAAGGCAGATGCTTAACAACTGAGCCACCCCGGCGCCCCTAAAAGATTTGTGTACTTTTGAGAGAGAGATGCACATGCCCGCGCACACGTAACTGTCGGGGGAGGGGCAGAGAGTGGAGCCTGCTGGGGCTTGATTCCAAGACCAACGAGATCTCACAACCCATGAGATCACCCCCAGGCTGAAATCACCAGTCGGTTGCTGGTCACTTAACCGGCTGAGCCACCCAGGTGCCCTAATACACAGTACATTTTTATTCTGCTGAAGAAACAGCATTGCCCTGAGAGAAAGTTTGCATGGCACAATGTCAGGGATGCCATGGTGATTGAGAAGTTAAGTTATTTCTTAACTTGGGAGATGGCTTGGAGAAATAGAGTATTCTCCCAAGGGAGGCAAATAGAAACATTAAACACTGTACAGTAAAGGGGGGGAAAGTGAAAATTAACATCATTCAATGTATTTGGTCAACAGTCATTTATTGAGATACTTCTATTTACTATAATTATACTTTTGGTAATAGAAAATACATGTTAGAAGTCCATGCAAAGGAGATTATAACCTATTGACTTGTTTTAATCTAGTGTCATAATATTTAAAAAATTACAAAACAGAGATATAAAAAGTCATGTTGTAAAGTTAAGGCAAAATAAAATAACTGGTTATTTATAGACTAATGTGAGCTATTCTGTGAACTAGATCTTATCTGTTTCTAAAGAAATATGTTTATCCCCATAAATAAGTTATGTCTAATTAAAACCAGACATATGCTGATAAAAAATGTTGCCATTTATATATTAAGTTATGAAAGGAAAGCACAGCTGCCAGTGAAAATAATTGACAACTGATTGCATTATTCCATCTTTTTTAATGTAAATTCTGATATAAGATGGACATCTATAATACAATTTAAAACAGAATAAAAGTTTATTATATTGCTGTCTTATTTTCCTTATCCTGAATGAATACCATGCGTGTGCATTCGCATAAATGATTTGTAATTTTTGTCACAGTCTGAAAACCATTCCATGGCCTAGGTGAAAACTTCAATGGGATCAGAAGTTATTTTGTAGGTTGCATTAATTAATTAAGGAATTAATATACTTGATGTTAAAAAAAGGAATTTCTAAAGGTGTAAAAATATATGCTATTAACATTCCCTTTCCATGTTTTTCACATATCTGTAGGGAATGACAATATTACTATTAGATGAAGAATTTCCTATTATTGGTTATCAACTAAAAATAATCATAGAAATATATTTTACCCTACTGTAATGTTAGATATTTCCAGCAATTACCATGTTTTTTTTTCCACACATCTTTTTAAAATCATGATCTCTGCAGGGAAGCTAAATGATGTCTATTGGAAAGATCTCATTTTTATATACTCAGAGTTGGAGGTAATTGCTACTCATGAATGTGAACTGTCATGGTACATTCTATATTTTATTAATATATTCCAAATATATTAAATTTATTCATGAATTTCTGATATATCAAAACATGTTCCATGTGTAGTATAGGCCCTTGCTACTTACAGTATGGTCCATGGACCATTGGCATCATGAAAGAGCTAAAAATACAGAATCTCAAGTCCTATCTCAGAACTACTGAATCAGAATATGTATTTTTGATAATATCCTCTTAGTAGTTTTTGGATACATTAAATTTTGGTATTGGTTATTGTAAGTAAAAAGAATCAAACTTTTATGTAGTATAAAAATTACTATATGTAGTAATTTATGAAGGAATGTTTTTGGTTGACCCAATTATTATAATTATTGTCAATAAAGTGATTAATTTACATATTTCTGAATTTAAAACCCTTACTATTAAGACCTGAGACTAATTTAAGATACATTGTTTGGGCGCCTGGGTGCCTTCAGCTCAGGTCATGATCCCAGGGTCCTGGGATTGAGTTCTGCATCAGGCTCCCTGCTTAGCAGGGAGCCTGCTTCTCCCTCTCCCACTCCCCCTGCTTGTGCTCTCTCTCTCTGTCAAATAAATAAATTTTAAAACTCTTAAAAAAAGATCCATTGTTTAATCAAAGTTCCAAGAAATATTATAAATAGGAAGGAAGAAAAAAAAGTAAAGAAAGGAGTAAAGATCAGTCTAAACTATTCTTCCTTTTTCTTAGATATTTTTGGGGACGTTAGAGTTCAGCAGATTCCAAATTATCTTGTAAGCAAAACAAACAAACAAAATGTTATTTGGTACTATGTCTTGATTCATTTCCCAAAAGATAGCCATCATTTTGTGAAACTTACATGGTAATATTAAGTAAACAGCAAGTAAAAGTTGCTTTTAAGCGATATCACTTACCGATCTAAATTAAATGATTAATGGCTATTCTTCAGGAAAATCATTTTGGTTATATTTAATATAAATATAATTAACTTAGATATATTTGTTATACATAAGATATTTTTCCACATACTGAATTGCACTTGAAAAAGTCTGCAAACGATTCCTTAACATGCCTGGTATATTTTAGGGATTCTGCTTTAATTTTATCCTCTATTTATTTATATTTTTCTCTCTGATATTCCCATGGCAAAATCTCTCACTTCCTTTCAGTATTCTCACATATTCATTTGCCTTTGAGGCCTGTCCTAACTAGACTACTTAAAATTGGAGATGCCAGGAGTCTTTCCCTGTCCTGATACTTTTTTATCTTCCTTAACCCCTATTCTATACACATTACCCTCTACAATACTGTATGATTCCCTGTCCTGATACTTTGGATCTTCCTTAACCTATTCTATACACATTACCCTCTACCATACTGTATGACTGACTTATTTCTGCTGTTGTACTTCTGTGTCTCATGCAGGAACTCTTAACTACAAGCAACCTAATCATTCCATGTACCTGAAAGACAGCCTGGCACATAATGACCTCTCAATAAATATATGTTAAATGAATGAAACAATAAAGACCCTTGCTATTTATTAAAAACATGAATACTACAGCTTATGCTGTGTTGTTAGACACATTATTTCTTTCATGACCTGTGTATATTGTATGAGGTCTAATTAAAATGGTGAACACAATATTAAACTAGTTTGACAGTTTCTACATGTCAAACACTGTGCTAAGGGATTTGTATGTATTTTAATCCTCACTACAACTGTTAAGGTTAGTATTATATCAGCCCTGTATTACAGGTGAGGAAAATGTGTAATTTATATAGTTTTCTTACCTTTAAGCAACTGAAATTGACTGTAGGAGACTTTAATAGAAAACTACCCAAAACAATATTGGATATCTCATAGAATCAATTGAACAATTTCAAATTAGTTGTGAAGCTGGAGAACCTTTTTCTCAGCAAATGGTAAAGAATCAGAGGAGTTCAGATCATAGAAAACAGTGCCAAAATGATGCCACAGAAATAGTCGGTGAAACATTCCTCTGCATCTGTTCCTACAGTCCTGATCTCTGCTCATGGCATTGCCATATTGTGGTTACTGGACTGAAATCTATGTGCCATCCTTGGTCATTACTACCCCTGACCATGAAATGCTGGTGCTACACAACAGATTCTCACAACACTGTAACAGTGTTATAACATATTTTGAGTCACGTTAGCTTTAAGGTCTTAGAAAGCCTTACTTAAATACACATGAAGAATTTCCCATTCTCATTAGTAAATAGAAGAAGGTAAATTAAAACAATGAAATAATTTTCAGTAATCAAATTGACAAAAAATAAAAGTATCATCCAATTTTATCAAGTGTGTGTAGGAAAGGCATGTGAAAATAGAGATGGGAAGATATATTGCTACAACCATTCTGGAGGACTAATTGCCTGGATACAAGGGTAACATTAGCTTGCTTTTCATCAATGGATTCCAATTAAAGTAGAATTCTGTAAACTATATCTTTGAAAAAAATATCCATATTTGAATAAGGTTAGATGTATAGGGATATTCGTTGTTCTCTTGATTGCAAAAGAAAAAAAATAGAAAATATAAAATCTTATCAATACAGAAATGATAACATAATTTTTGTTTCATTCTTAATATGGAAAATATGATGGCAGCTCTATTAATGTGGAAGCTTGTCATATAATGTTAATTAAATAAACATGATAAAAGATAAAATATAGTATCCATTCAGGGGAGGATATTTTAATAGACCTCTAACAGATTTTGCAGATTAGTAGATATTCTCCTTTCTCTCTTTATTTTTTTTATTTTTTTATTTTTTAAAGATTTTATTTATTTGAGAGAGAGAGAATGAGAGACAGAGAGCATGAGAGGGAAGAGGGTCAAAGGGAGAAGCAGACCCCCAGCTGAGCAGGGAGCCCGATGTGGGACTCGATCCCGGGACTCCAGGATCATGACCTGAGCCGAAGGCAGTCGCTTAACCAACTGAGCCACCCAGGCGCCCCTCCTTTCTCTCTTTAAAACTTTCCCATTCACACTCAAAGCAAGTAAGGCAGTTACTCTCTACTGAACAGCACCTGGGTGTACTTTTCTTCCTACGAAATGAGATGTATGGTCAGTATGGTAGACAGAATAATGCCTTTGAAGATGTCTACATTGTAATCCTCAGAACCTTTAAATATTACTAAAAAATATTGCAGATGTGTTAAGAATTTTGAGATGGGGACATTATCCTGGATTATCCAGGAGGGTGCAATTTAATCACAAGGACCCTTATAAAATGAAGGTCATAGGGTCAAAGTGAGAGAGAGAAAGGGTAAGAAACAAAGGTCAGAGAGGAGAAAAGACGCTGCACTGCAGGCTTTAGCCATGGAGGAAGTCACCAGAAAGGAATTCAGGTGGCATTTAGAATCTAGGAAGTGTAAGGAAATATTTTCCCTTAAAGCATCCAGAAAGAATGCAACTCTGCTGACACCTAGATTTTAGCTGTTAAGACCTATTGTGTACTTCTGACCTCTAAAACTTCAAGATAACTCATTTGTGTTGTTTAAGCCATTAAGTTTGTTGTAATTTGAAATAGCAATAGGAAAATAATATACTCAGTGTTCTTGGTTCTTAAACTTGTTAATGTCAGTTTATTTTATAGCTTTAATTATGTTATTTCATTAAACATTGCATAAACCAGTAAAATGTATGCGGAAAGAGAATTGCAGTTTTTATGCTTTTGATGACCTTGATAAATGGAAGAGAAGGAAAATATATTGAATTTGGAATGGGCATAGCAATGATAAAACTAGGCAAAACTAATAATCTGGAAGAATCCTGGTTCAGAATGTATTAAAAATAACACAAGTAGAAAATTATTGGCAAAAATTGTGTAATTAGGGGCACCTGAGTGGCTCAGTCGTTGAGCATCTGCCTTCGGCTCAGGTCAGGATGCCAGGGTCCTGGGATCGAGAGCCCCACATTGGGCTCCCTCTACTGCGGGAAACCTGCTTCTCCCTCTCCCACTCCCCCTGCTTGTGTTCCCTATCTTGCTGTGTCTCTCTCTGTCAAATAAATAAATAAAATCTTGAAAAAAATTGTGTAACTAAAAGAATGGAATAGCCAGTTGAAGAAGGTGACTCAGAAAATATTAAAAAAAACAAAAACAAAAACATGCAGGGCACCTGGGTGGCTTAGTCAGTTAAGCATCTGACACTTGGTTTCGGCTTAAATCATGATCTCAGAGTCATGGGATTGAGCACTGCATTGGGCTCGAGGCTCAGCACAGTCCGCTGGAGATTATCTCCCTCTCCTTTTGCCTCTCTCTGCTCCTCCCCCTGCTCGTATGCTCTTTCTCTCTACAATAAATAAATAAAATCTTTAAATAAATAAAAATTAAAAAAAAACACATGGTTTTCTAGGCAGAAAACACTGCAAAATGATGCAAGTGACAGGTGTCTGATTCCTATTTAAGGAAACTGAAAGGGGAATTCATAGATTATGCATCTTGGACACTGAAAGTACATATAGGAATCCACTTAGTGAAATCATATTAACAAAAGTCTTGGCTCTACATCATATGATTCATAAATTTAAATGATGAAGAAAGACCATCAATACCTAATTAATTATTAACCAGTAATAATTTGTTATAACTAGCTATTGATAATCATAAATGATTAATTAACAATTTCAATGCATAATAAATAAATAATAAAGTAAATTGATGAGTATTTAAATCAGTTTACATTTCCAGCTAGTATATGATTAATAATAGAATTTGAGAATCCAGAACATCAGTGAGGAGGTCTTAAAGTACAGAGATATAGAAGTTATTTATATAAATGATTACTTCAACAAATATTTATTGTGGGTCTACTATGAGCTAGGCACTACTCTGGGCAGTAGGGAGATGGAGCAGATGGGGACAAACTAGTAACAACACAAATAAGTAAATTCACTTATGATGGAAAGTGATGAAAAGGCTGTGAGGAAAGGAAAGAAAAAAAAAAAAGGCAGGGTAAAGTGATGGAAAGTACCATGAATGAGGATGTTGAAGTCCAATAAAAATATTGGTGACCTGGTGAGACATAGGTGGTGGTTTGAGATTTTGAAAACTATCTTTTGATTGATTTGTCTCAGTGAGGCACAGATGAGTGGCATCAGGTGAGAGTGAAGTTTGGGGAAAAAACAGAAAACTGAAATCATCCATAGTGATGAGATACCAAAATTAAAAGAACAGGGATAGGAAACTGAGAAACAACAGTGGACAAGGTTTGTATACACCCAAGAAGGGCAAGACATGACTGGTTACTGGAAAACACTAAATTTTTAAGGTAATTTCAAGTTATTGGTAAGATTTAGATAGATTTTATTGTAATTGCAATTTAATGTTAAATGCCAAGCTCCTTTTTCTTTTTTTATTTTTGAATGCATGAGGAGCCTGCATCATTTATTTTTGTGTTGCTACAAAATCAATCATCAAAGGCTTCCAAGAATGTTAGGAAGCATGACTAAAAATTGGCAATTCCAAGACAAAGGGGCCATGTCAAGATTATAAAAATAACAATTAGATTGGTGTAGTGATTCATAGAAAAAAATGATGATGTGTCAGTACTATTTTTACCCCCTTTATTTGTGAATAAATTAATTTTTTAGGTAACTGAAGTTGTTTATTACTTTCTGAGTTTCCTATTAAGCTCTGTACAGACATACCTGGGATATAATCACAGGTTTGGTTTCAGGCACCACAATAAAGCATGCATTGTAATAAAGTGCGTCAAATGAATCTTTCTCTTTCCCAGTGGGCATAAAAGTAATGGGTACACTGTACCATAGTCTTAAGTGTGTAGTAGTATTATGTCCAAAAGCCAGAGTACATATCTTAATTATAAAATACTTTGTTGCTAATAAATGCTAATCATTATCTGAGTAAAGTTTGCTGCATTGATTAATTCTTCCTTTCACCAACAATGTCTCGTAGCATGTGATCCAGCTTGATAGCATTTTACCCAAAATAGAACTTCTTTCAAAATTGGAGTCAGTCATCTCAAGCCCTGCTTTTGCCTGTCCTTTAAAGCTATGAAGACAGGCTTTGACTTCTTTTTTCTAGCTATGAAAGTCTTAAATGGCATCTTCTTCCAATAGAAGGCTATTTGGTTACATTGAAAATTTGCCATTTAGTGTAGCCACCTTCATTCATTATCTTAGCTAGATCTTCTGGATAACCTGCTGCAGTTTCTATATCAGCACTTGCTGATTCCTTTTGGACTTTTATGTTTTGGAGACAGCTTCTTTCCTTAAACATCAAGAACCAACCTCTGCTAACTTCAAACATTTTTTCCTTAGACTTCATAGCATTGAAGAGAGTTAGGACCTTACTCTGGATTAGGCTTCAGCTTAAGGGAATGTTGTGGTTGGTTTAATCTTCTATGCAGAAGACCAAAATGTTCTCCACACATCAGCAGTTAGGCTGTTTTGCTTTCTAATCATCCTTGTGTTCACTGGATAGCACTTCAGTTTCTTTCAAGGACTTTTCCTTTGCATTAAAAACTTGCCTAACTGGCACAAAAGGCCTAGCTTTTGGTCTGTTTTGGCTTTTGACATGCCTTCCTTACTAAGCTTAATCATTTCCAGCTTTTGATTTAATATGAGAGGTGGAAGTCTTCACTGGAAGACAGTGTCCATTGTAGGGTTACTAATAGGACTAATTTCAATGTTTTTTGTCTTGGGGCATAGGGAGTCTTGAGGAGAGGGAGAGAGATGGGGGAACAGCTGTTTGGTGGAGCAGTCAGAACACACACAATATTTATTGATTAAATTTGCTATCTAATATGGGCACTATTCATAGTGCCCCAAAGCATTTACTATAGTAACATCAAAGAGCAGTGATTACAGATTCCCATAGCAAACAAATAATAAAAAAGTTGGAAATACTATGAGAATTACCAAAATGTGATACAGAGACACAAAGTGAACAAATCCTATTGGAAAAATGACACTGATAGATAGGACAGGAAGATGGTGGCAGAGTAGGACTCTGGGCTCACTTGCCCCACTGACACAACTAGGTAAATGTCAAAGCATCCTAAATACCTCAGAAATTGACCTAAAGACTGACAGAACAAACTCCACAACTAAAGGGAGAGAAGAGGCCAATATTGAAGATGGAGCAAGAGACATAACTGGCTTTTGTAACAGAAGAAGCGAGAGACTTAGACAAAATGCCAACATGGAGGAATTTATCCCAAATGAAAGAACAAAATAAGGCCACAGCAAGATCTAAGTAAAACAGGTATAAGTAACATGCCTAACAGAGAATTTGAAGCAACAATCATGAGGATACCCACTGGGTTGAGAAAAGAATAGAAGACATAGTGAGACCCTTGCCACCCTTACCAGATAAAAGAGTTAAAAAAGAATCAATCAGAGATGAAGAATGCAATAAATGAAATTGGAAACAGGCTTGATGCAGTGAACAGCAGGCTGGAAGAAGCAGAGAATGGGTTAATGACCTAGAAGACAAAGTAATGGAAAGCAAAGAAACTGAACAAAAGAGAGAAGAAGAAAAAGAGAAAGAATTATGCAACATGAGAATAGACTTGGGGAACTCAGTGATTCCAACAAAGGTAATAACATTTATATTATAGGAGTCCCAGAAGAAGAAAAGAGAAAAGGGGACAGAAAGTTTATTTCAAGAAATAAAAGCAGAAAACTTCCCTAATCTGGGGAAGGAAATAGACATCCAGATCCAGGAGGCACAGAGGAGTCTCATCAGAATCAACAAAAATAGACCAACACCAAGACATACTGTAATTAAATTTGCAAAATATAGTGATAAAGAATCTTAAAAGCAGCAAGACAAAAGAGGTTCTTAACTTACTAGGAAAAACCCATAAGGCTAGCTGGAGATTTTTCAACAGAAACTTGGCAAGCCAGAAGAGAGGGGCATGATATATTCAAAGTACTGGACGGGAAAAATCTGCAGCCAAGAATACTCCAGCAAGCAAGGCTATCATTCAGAATAGAAGAAGAGATAAAGTATTTCCGAGACATACAGAAACTAAAGGAGTTTGTGACCACTAAACAAGATGTACAAGAAATTTTTAAAGGGGACTCTGAGTGGGAAGGACAAACCAAAAGTGACAGTATAAAGTCAGGAAACACAAAAGCAGTAAAAATGAATATTTCTGTAAAAATCAGTCAAGAAACACACACAGAAAGGACATAAGGGGGTGCCTGGGGGGGCTCAGTCAATTAAGCAGCTGCCTTTGGCTCAGGTCATGATCTCAGGGTCCTGGGATTGAGCCATGCATGGGGCTCCCTGCTCAGCAGGGAGTCTTTCTTCCTCTTACTCTGTGTGTTCAATGTCTCTCACTCTCACTTTCTCTCAGATAAATAAAATCTTAAAAAAAAAGACAATATATAATGACATATATTGGGGCACCTGGGTGGCTCATTCAGTTAAGTGTCTGCCTTCGGCTCAGGTCATGATCCCAGGGTCCTGGGATCAAGCCCCGCATCAGGCTCCCTGCTCAGCGGGGAGCCTACTTCTCCCTCTGCCTGCCGCTCCCGCTGCTTGTGCTCTCTCTCTCTGTCAAATAAATAAATAAATAGATCTTTAAAAAAAAAAAAAAAGATATAATGACATATACCAAAAAGGGGTTAGGAGAGAAGAAAAGAATGAGTTCAAACTTGAACAAACCATCAACTTAATATAGATTGCTATTTGCAGAAGAGGTTATATACAAAACAATGGTTTTGAATTACACACTGGATCAGATGTACTTAACATATATTCAGAATGTTCCATCCTGAAACAGCAGAATACACATTCTTTTCAAGGGTACAGGAAATAGTCTCCAGAATAGATCACATATTAGGTCACAAATACAAAATATAAATACAAAAAATATTGCAATCATTCCATGCATCTTTTGTGACCACAAGGCTATGAAACTAGAAGTCCACAACAAGAAAAAAATCTGGAAAGACCACAAATACATGAAGGTTAAACAACATGCCACTAAACAATGATTGGGTCAAACAGAGAAATCAAAGAAGAAATTTAAAAAATACATGGATACAAATAAAATGAAAACACAATGGTCTAAAGCCTTTGGAATGCAGCAAAAGCAGTCCTAAGAGGGAAATATATAGCAATACAGGCCTACCTCAAGAAGCAAGAAAATCTCAAACAATCTAACCTTACACCTAAAGGAGCTAGAAAAACAACAACAAACGGAGCCTAAAGCCAACAGAAGGAAGGAAATAATAAAGATTAGAGCCAAAATAAATGATATAGAAACTAAAAAAGCAATAGGACAGATCAATGAAACCAGGAATTGATTATTTGAAAAAAATAATAAAATTGATAAAGCCCAACCAGACTTCTCAAAAAGAAAAGAGAAAGGACCCAAATAAATAAAATCACAATGAGAGAGGAGAAATACCAACCAACACCACAGGAATAAAACTATTGTGAGAATATTATGAAAAATAATTTGCCAATCAATTACACAACCTGGAAGAAATGAATAAATTCCTAGAAACATATAAATTACCAAAACTGAAACAGGAAGAAATAGAAAAGTTGAGCAGACATATAACCAGCAAATAAATTGAATCAGTAATCAAAAAATTCCCAATAAACAAAAAGTTCAGGATCAGATGGCTTCATAGGTGAATTCTACCAAACATTTAAAGAAGACTTAATACTTATTCTTCTCAACCTATTCCAAAAAATAGAAAAGGAAGGAAGACTTCCAAATTCATTCTATGGGGCCAGCATTGTCCTGATACCCAAACCAGATAAAGACACAACTAATAAAAGAGAACTACAGGCTAATATCCTTGATGAACACAGATACAAAAATTCTCAATAAAATATTATCAAACCAAATCCAACAAAGCATTAAAAAAACCACTTACCACAATCAAGTAGAAGTTCTTCCTGGTTTGCAAGGGTGGTTCGATATTTGCAAATCAATCAATATGATACATCCCAATAATAAGAGAGGATAAGAATCAAACGATCCTTTCAATAAATGCAGAAAAAGCATTTGACAAAGTACAACATCCATTCATGATAAAACCCCTCAACAAAGTCAGGTTAGAGGGAACATACCTCAACATAATAAAGGCCATATACAAAAAACCCACAGCTAATATCATCCTCAGTGGGGAAAAACAGAGTTTTTCCTCTGTGCTCAGGAACAAGAGAGGAATGTCCATTCTCACCACTGTTACTTAACATAGTAATGGAAGTTCTAGCCATAGCAACCAGACAAAAAAAAACATCCAAATGAGCAAGGAAGAAGTAAAACTTACAGTATTTGCAGATGACATGAAACTATACATAGAAAAGCCAAAAAAAAAAAAAAAAAGCTAGAACTGATAAACAAATTCATTAAACTTGCAGGATACAAAATCAACATACAGAATCTTTTGCATTTCTATACACCAATAATGAAGCAGCAGAACGAGAAATTAAGGACTCAATCCCATTTACAATTGCACCAAAACCCATAAGATACCTAGGAATAAATCTAACCAAAGAGGTGAGAGACCTATCCTCTGAAAACTATAAAACACTGATGAAAGAAATTGAAGATGACACAAAGAAATGGAAAGACATTTCATGCTCTGGATTGGAAGAATAAATATTGTTAAAATATTTATACTACCTAAAGCAATCTACACATTTAATGCAATCCCTATCAAAATACCATTGACATTTTTTACAGAGCTAGAACAAATAATCCTAAAATTTGCATGGACCCACAAAAGACTCCAAATAGCCAAAGCAATCTTGAAAAAAGAAAAACAAACCTGGAGGCATCACAATTCCAGACTTCAAGTTCTATTACAAAACTGTAATAATCAAAACAGTAAGGTACTAGTGCAAAAATAGATCAGTGGAAGAGAATAGAGAGAACGGAACCCACAACCATATGGTCAATTAGTATCAATATCTTTGACAAAGCAGGAAAGTATCAATGGGGAAAAAGATAGTCATTCAACAAATGGTGCTGGGAAAACTAGACAGCAACATGAAAAATAATGAATCTGGACCACTTTCTTGCACTATACACACAAAAAAATCAAAATGGATTAAAGATCTAAATGTGAGACCTGACAACATAAAAGTCCTTGAAGAGAACACAGGCAGTAACTTCTTTGACATTGGCCATAGCAAATTCTTCTCGATATGTCTCCTGAGGCATGGGAAACAAAATAAAAAATAAACTATCAGGACTACATCAAAATAAAATCCTTCTGCACAGTGAAGGAAATAATCAATAAAACTAAAAGGCAACCAATAGAAAGGGAGAAGATATTTGCAAATGACATATCTGATAAGGGGTTTGTATCCAAAATATATAAAGAACTTAAAAATTCAATACCCCAAAAATGAATGATCCAATTAAAAATGGGCTGAGGACATGAATAGACATTTTTCCAAAGAAGACATACATTAATAAGATGCTTGAAAAGATGCTCAGCATCACTTATCATCAGGGAAATGCAAACCAAAACAATGAGATATCACCTCCCACCTGTCAGAATGGCTAAAATCAGCAGCACAAGAAACAACAGGTATTGGTGAGGATGTGGAGAAAGGGGAACTATGACACTGTTGGTGGGAATGCAAATTGGTGCAGCCACTCTGGAAAACAGTATGGAAGTCCTTCAAAAAGTTAAAAATATAACTACCCTATGATTCAGCAAGGACACCACTAGGTATTTACTCAAAGTATACAAAAATACTAATTCAAAGGGATACCTGCACCCCAATGTTTATAGCAGCATTATCTACAATAGCCAAATTATGGAAACAGCCCACGTGTCCATCAATTGATGAATGGATAAAGAAGTAGATATATACAATGGAATATTACTGAACCAGAAAGAAGAATGAAATCTTGCCATTTGCAAGGACATTGCAAGGACATGGATGGAGCTAAAGAGTACTATACTAAGTGAAAGAAATCAGTCAGAGAAAGACAAATACCATATGATTTCACTCATATGTGGAATTTAAGAAACAAATGATCAAAAGCAAAAAAAAAAATAAATGGAGAAAGACAGAGAGAGAGGCAAACCAAGAAACAGATTCTTAACTATAGAGAACAAACTGATGGTTACCAGAGAAATGGGTGGGTGGGGGGATGGGTTAAATAGGTGATGGGGATTAAGGAGTGCACTTGTAATGATCACATGGTGATGTATAGAATTGTTGAATCATTATATTGTATACCTGAAACTAATATTACACTGTATGTTAACTAACTGGAATTTAAGTAAAAACATAAATAAAAAACAAAAATGGCGCTGATAGACTTGCATGACAGTTGCCATAAACCTTCAATTTGTAAAAAAAACACAGTATCTGTGAAGTGCAATAAAATGAGGTATGCTTATATTTAGTAAGATTTTGTGATTTTGTTGTGTTAATATTGATATTTCAAATTTATTTTAGACTTTATGGTTAAGAGTATTTCAAATGTATAATATTCTTTTTAAGTTTTTAAAGCCGTTATAAATCTAAACATAATTGATTTAATTAAAGATTTGCATTCTGCATCCATATACAGAGCTTTTAAGTAAATAAAAGCAAATTAATTTTTCCACATTTCATTTTTCTAAGAACACATTTTTGTGACATTTTACCATGAAAGAATTTTAGTGAGAGGCAGTGCTTCCAGCTTATGTAAATTTTTAAACTCTATTATGTCTGTGACCCATTTTACTTTATATAATTTGATAAATACTCAAATATGTAAGATAGAATTTTTAATGAAACTTTAAACAGAGAAAACTTTTCTTTAAATTAAGGGTGGATTCAAGTACTTAGCTCTAAAAGAACATGTGGAAAGTGTTCTTTTGAACACTGACTTGGCTCTTTTAGCTTTGATCTGTGGAGAGAATTTTTTTTTCTTTTGTAATTTAATTGCAATAGAAGCCACAGTTTTCAGTGATGTGAAGTGTCAAAATGGAAAAGAACAATTGTTTTGAAAGTGGATGCAGGGGCGCCTGGGTGGCTCAGTCGTTAAGCGTCTGCCTTCGGCTCAGGTCATGATCCCAGGGTCCTGCGATCGGCCCCGCATTGATCTCCCTGCTCGGTGGGAAGCCTGCTTCTCCCTCTCCCGCTCCCCCTGCTTGTGTTCCCTCTCTCACTGTGTCTCTCTCTGTCAAATAAATAAAATCTTAAAAAAAAAAAAGAAAAAGAAAAAAGTGGATGCGAAAGTCCGATAACTTTCAGCCATAGAAATAAAAACATCTCACTCCCTAGGAATTCAGTTTGCTGAACTTTATTTTATTTTATTTTATTTTTTAAAAGATTTTTTATTTTTTATTTGACGGAGAGAGTACAAGCCAGGGGCGGGGGGGGGGGGGGGGGGGGAGCGGCAGGCAGAGGGAGAGGGTGAAGCAGGCTCTCCACTGATCAGGGAGCCTGATGTGGGGCTCAATCCCAGGACCCCGGGATCACGACCCAAGCCCAAGGCAGACGCTTAACCATCTGAGCCACCCAGGTGCCTCCAGTTTGCTGATTCTTAAACATGAACTTTCTCCTGTGGCAGTAGATGATTTTCTACAAATTGGGAAAATTTAATAACCTAGTTGGTTATTCCTGCCTTCATTATGAGGCAGTTGTTAGAGTCATCCACTGCTGCTTTTACTGATGTGTTTCAAAAACCTTTGTCCTTCTTCTGAGACAAGGCTCTCTCTACTTTGTTTCTTTCATTCTCATGGCCTTTAGATCTTAACACTGTCCACTCACCCCTGATTGACAGATATCAGAGGCTCTGTTAAGGCTGTTGGTCCCTAAGGCCGTCAAACTTTCATTCAACCTTCCAGTGTCATGACTACATCCCAAAAAAGTTCTCCATTTCTGTTAACTTAGCTGGAGATCATGTTGTCCTTCTGTAGTCCTTGGATCTTTTATTCTGTAAGTGGCTGTATCTTTAATACAATCAAAATGTGTTTTAATAAAAATAGCTTCAATATAGATTTTGTTTCAAATTTTTCTTACCAAAATTTACATGGTGGTCAAAGCTAAAACATAACAAATAGCAAATTTATTAGGAAAATAAGCATAATTATAAGATTAGTTGGTTTACACTATAATTCTTTATTACATTGGTCTTTGATGTTGCCCAGGATTATACAGTGTGCCTAGGGATAAAATAGAACATATAAATGCTAATGATTTTTTTTAGATAAATTGTGTTTTATGTAAATATTCATAAATAGATGAATGAGGATGACTAATTACAATACTTTTTCAAATGTGTTTTTAAAAATGAATATAACTTTGGGTGATCATCAAAATTATAAAATTCATTGATGGATCTCAGTTGGATATGGGTTATCTCTGTGGTACCTTCAATAGGTGAACCAAAAATAATTCTCAGTATTAGAGGTTCAAGTAATCTTTGGTATCCAAATTATAGTGCTTCCATTTGCTATAAATGCAAAGAAAATAGGTTGGTTTTCTTTTGGAAATTAACCTATAATTTAATTATCCATTGGAAAATACCCTATAACTGCTAGTATAAGACTTTTCTGATAAATGTTTCTGTAGCATGAGGCATTAAGCCTGAAAGTCTAAGACATTTAATTCAAAGAATAGTAATCAAGTACTTCTGTACAAGGCACTCTTCCAATGCTTGGGTTACATCCAGAAACAGAATGAAGGTCCTGACTTCTTTAGGGAGTTTTGTTTTGTTTTTTAAACTTTAAATGAGCCTTGATCTGCTCTCTTTTCTAAAATGGATTCAATATTTGGCCGAAACTTTTGATTTATATCCATGCAAATAGCCTCAAAGACAAGGAATTTGGCCTGTTTGGTGGAAGACAGTCAGAGTAAAGTATTAGCAAAAGACCCTGAACTTCTTACCAATAAGTGCAGCAGAAGATTAAAACCATAAAATTATATTTTCTGTGCTTTTCCTTAATTAATCTAAAAAATTTTTTAAATTATTTATTTGACAGAGAGAGAGACAGTGAGAGAGGGAACACAAGCAGGGGGACTGGGAGAGGGAGAAGCAGGCCTCCTACTAAGCAGGGAGCCTGATGCGGGGCTCGATCCCAGGACCCTGGGATCACAACCTGAGCCGAAAGCAGATGCTTAACGATGCCCCTCCTTAATTAATTTTTTAAACAATATTCAAACCTTCCTAAACACTAGAGAAAAATATTCAAATTGTATTTTAAGTATTGTGAATATCAGGATAAGTCACATGATATTTTCAGGATATTAGTATAGTATGGACTCATGTACAAACACTAAAAATGGAAATACTTTTTATAAGTAGGTTGATATATATATAGTTTCAATAAAGCATGGGACTGAGAAATCTGATATTTAAATTAGAGATTAATTAATTTTGAAATTTTAACTCATTTAATATGAAATCTCATATAGTTTAAATCAGGGAAGTTTTCAATAGAATTTTATCAGGGTATTTAAGAAGAAAAATATCTTAACTCTTGACTGTTTGACAGCCAAAAAGTGGGAGAAAAAGAAAATATATCCTGGACTAGTAAATGTTTTATCGTCCTCATTTCTAACTTCTGAGGTCCTCTCTTCAACTGAGACCACTGATAACCCTACCCCAATCTTCTCATTCATCATTAGGACCAGTTTTGAAAATAGAAGTATATATTTAAAACAATTCAATGAGTCACACGTTGTAGAACTTGCCCTGATACTATTGTCCATTAGATTGTAAGCCTTCTGACAGCAAGTACAGGTTTTTATTATTTTATTTTAAAAAATATTTTATTTATTTATTTATTCATTTATTGAGAATGAGAGAGAGAACACAAGCAGGGGAAAGGGCAAAGGGAGAGGGGGAGAGAGAATCTTAAACAGACTCCATGCTCAGTGCAGAGCCCGACCCGGGGCTTGATCCCACAGCCCTGAGATCTTGACCTGAGCCAAAATCAAGAGATGGATGCTTAACCAACTGAGCCACCCAGGAGCCCCCAGGTTTTTATTATTTATCACCCTAACAGTTTTCACAGTCTGTCATATGATAGGCATTGACAATATTTTGATGGGTGAATAATCTACTCTTGTGCTGTCATTTCCTGCCATTACTCAAGAGGAAGTAATTATAGAGTGTCAAGGTATTAGAAACCAGAGTTTGAGGTTAAAACGTGCCGATGTCTGTTTCTATCATGATTCTCTACGTCTCTGCATTTGTTGTTTGGAGCCCATCTAAAGACAGATTGTCAAAATGAATAAAAACAATCATGACTCAACTGTATGTTGCTTACGAAAATCTCAATTCAAATTCAACAGCATGAATAGTTGAAATAAAACAATGGAAACATGTACACTATGAAAACATTAATTTAAAAAATAGGAAAGCAAGAGTGGCTATAATAATATCTGATGGGGTATATTTCAGAGCAAAAAAAATTCTAGATACAATGGAATGCTTTCTAATTTCAACTGCATCTTTCACCTGAAATAAAAGCATACTTTCTATCCCTTTGTCCACCTTGAGAACATTTATGTTTTCATTGTCACAAGATCCCATGTCCCCGGTGTTTTATTTTTGAAGATAATGCTGGCATTCCTCTGAAGACATACAAATTTCCCCTCTGATTTTTTTCCATGTGTATACCATCATTATAGACTTGTCTTTATTTCTGTCATCTTAACACCATATATCTACTTTTTATACTATATTGACAGTAGTTCAGAATGGTATCTATATATCTTTGTGCCACCAACAGTCATTATAGTGTCACAATTGATAAATATTTACTTAATCACTTAAAAGCTAGATATATTATTGAAGTAAAGAAGCATTCATTGTTTTGGTAAAGGAGCATGTGTGCATAGAAATCAAATCCATACTTAGGCAATCTTGGTTTTTATTTTGTTGAGGTCATCTGTTATTTAAAGCTACCCAATATGTTTTGCATACTCTGTCTACATCTTGATAATTTTCCACACTATGAGCCTTACATTCTCAAACAGAATTGGAAAGACTATATTCACAGGATCCCTTTCAAGTAGAACGTGTTCATTTAATCAAAGTTACTCCAATGAAGGACAACCAAGCATTCTTAGTTATAGAAATAATCAACACCTAAAAGGAAGTCAGTCTTTTGGCAACCACTGTGATAGAGTGTCTGTGGCAATAATAGAATTTCTGATGCCAATCATTGAATGCCATAGGAGCCAACTGATAATGGCAATGAGGTTTAGGAACAGAAATCCCTGTGTTATGTGGGGCATTGCTGCTGCTTCTGTCTGGCTTGTTGACCTTACCAGAGATTCTGGAAGCTGCCAAGCATCCTTTAATGAATTTTGTTCCTGATTAAGTAACTCTGAGAGGATTGCATTGTTTGCAGTCAGGAGTCCTGACCACGAATCACTCTGATGTTAACAGCATGTGTTTGTTCTTAGTTGTTTTTGATGGTAAAGACAATAAACTATAAACTTTTACAGAAATCATCAATTTTTAGCCCATATGCTGTAATAGGAAAGTCAGCCTACCTGAGACAATCTGCTTTT
The DNA here is from genome assembly GCF_004348235.1 of Phoca vitulina. Taxonomy (NCBI): domain Eukaryota; kingdom Metazoa; phylum Chordata; class Mammalia; order Carnivora; family Phocidae; genus Phoca; species Phoca vitulina. The sequence continues at coordinate 25,290,290 of NW_022589708.1, read as the reverse complement.
GGTGGGATGTACTGTATGATTGTCTCATGACTCATATATTTGCTTTGGGTACAAAGTTTGCATCAAAGAATTTGCCAGCAGTTCAGGCAGAGAGGGGTGACTATATATAGTTCACTTTCTAGAAAAATTCGTTTGTCTTAGACTAAAAATAAAGAGAGATTCCTGCTAAGCGTGTGAAGATGTAATGTTAATGCTCTGAGTCAGTCTGGAGGTTTGAATAGTGTGAGTGCTCAGGTGAGGTTTGCTCCTGTTTCTAATATTTGTGACAAATGCACATGAAGATGGCATTTCTTGTCAGCTCGTTCTCCATAAGCAGCTGTAGATTTACAGGTGCCTAGGCAATTGAAGTAGAAAAATATAGCGAATAGAACAAATATTTATCTTTATTTAATAAATAAAATTCCATAAATATACATATTAGTGACATGAGTGTTGGCTACAGTTTTTATTTCTATATCAATAGCTTTTTGTAGCTCTCTACCATCCAAATTTTACAACCAGCTCAGTTTAGCAAAAACTGATTGGAAATATCCTAAATATGACAAAGTACATAGTGAACTATGTAAAGATGAAAAAGACAGTTGGGAAACAAAAGGAAAGAACAAGAGAACTCATATTTTATTATATACTTGGTGCTATGGACTCTGCAGAAATTTTCACCCATGTTAACAAGCTTACTGCTCATAGTAGCCTTTTATTTATTTATTTATTTATTTTTTATTTTTTATTTTTTTTAAAGATTTTATTTATTTGTCAGAGAGAGAGAGAGAGAGCACAAGCAGAGGGAGTGGGAGAGGGAGAAGCAGGCTTCCCGCGGAGCAGGGAGCCCGATGCGGGGCTCGATCCCAGGACCCTGGGACCATGACCTGAGCCGAAGGCAGACGCTTAACGACTGAGCCACCCAGGCGTCCCTCATAGTAGCCTTTTAAATGAGCTTTCAAGAAAGCTCAGTGATTTGTCTACAGTCATATAAATAGTGGATTATGTTGTGGTTTAATGAAGGAACAGAGATTCAGTTTATGTTTAGTTGATTTCCAAAACTTAGCCCTTTTATTCTCATAAGTAGTTTTTACTCTTTTGTTTATAACTATGAAGTGTATTATAGAGTATCATATGATTTTAATTAGATTTTAACATTTATGTAATATTAAAATGCTATAAATTAAATAGCATGCTATGATGAGTATGTTAATAATACAAACATATATATATACATATTTGAAAATTAATTCATATATGCAAGCAATATTCCATTCAGTTATATAGACAGTATTCGATATTCATCTGAATTTATGGATATTTGCAGTAATTCAGTTGCCCTGAAATCCAATGAATTTGTTAGAAACCACTGTTTCACTCTGAGATAAAATTATTAATTCAAGGTAGAGCAACTATCTGCATTGTTTTTATAATATGCTCCTCAGAAGAGTAGTTAACAATAATAATAATTTATCTTAGCTGAAACAAAGATATTTGTGCTAAGATAAACTTGTGAAATTATGAGTTAACCAAAGTTTAACTGCAGTACTCCCCAGAAGCTGTATTTTGCTAAAATTCATATGGATCTCCAAGAAGACCATATAAAATAATGTGCTCTCTGAAATTATATTACATAACATTTTCCTCCCATGATACATAAAAAAGACCAAAATTCAATGGAATATATTTTGGAAAATATTTTTACCTATTATTCTGACATCACTGGACAACTGACTGATCAGTTACAGGGCAAATATTTGGGAGATCACTGCCATAATCCAGGGAGAGTTTATAAGGTTATTGCTAAAAAGGAACAGGAAGCCTAACACAGTGACAGGCTATAAAATATAAGTTAGAATGGCAACTGACACTACTTAGAGACAGACAAAAACATCTATACATATAAAAATAATAATAGCTATCATTTGTTGATAATTTACATGCTTTCCACTAAATATTTCCCATGGTTGGCTTATTTAGTCATTATCCTGTAACCCCATTTACAGATGAAATCTCTAAATCCATGTACATAGAATACCTCGAAGAAATGAGTTATGGGTATAAGAAGTAAAAGCCTTATTTTATAACACTGTAATGTGTTCTATATAAATATACAGTCATTCAAAATACTTACGTATTAAAAATACTTAATTCATCCAATATAATGTAACTCTGATCCTATCTGGTTTCAAAGGCTGTTTAAATCCCTTACAGGTAAAATTACTTAAATTACTGAATTATGGGGCACCTAGGTGGCTCAGTTGGTTGGGTGTCCAGCTCTTGATTTCGTCTCAGGTTGTGATTAGGGTTAAGGTTGTGGGATCGAACCCTGCATTGGGCTCTGCGCTGAGCGTGGAGCCTGCTTGAGATTTTCTCTTTCTCCCTCTTCCTCTGCCCCTTCCCTCTCTAAAAAAAAAAAAAAAAAAAAGAACATATTAAGCACCCCTGTTGACTCTTTTGTGCTTCCTTCCAGTCACTCAAGCCCCAGGGAAAACCTCTCTTCTTCTAATGGCATAGAATAGTTTTGACAAATTTTTTATGTTACAAAAATGAAATCATGTATTTTGTATTCTTTGCTGCCTGAATTCTTTTCCTCAATATTATATTTGCAAAATACATCCACATGGTTTTGCATAGTTGTAGATCATTCGTTGCCTTTGTTGTATACAATTCCACTGTATAAATATATCATAATTACTTATTATTGTATTGCTGATGATGGACATTTGGCGCTATTATGAATAGTTCTGCTAAGAAAATCATGACATACGTGTTTTGGAGAAATATCTATTTATATTGGAGGATAGAAAACTAAGTCATAGAGTATGCCCATGTCCCATTGTAGTACATAGAGCCAGTCATTCTGCAAAAGTGAATGTACCAGTTCATATCCTTTGTACCACATCTAAGGGTTCTGTTTGAACCATACTCACCAGAACTTGCTGTCTTTGATATTTCTAATCTAATATTTGGTATGTGATGGTAAAATGTTTGGGTTTAATTTCAATGTTTATAATGGCTAATGGTATTGCCCAACTTTTTGGTGCCTAGTAATTACTTAGATATGACTTACGTAAAGTGTTTGTTCTTGTGTTCTGTCAAATTTTCTATTGGTTGTTTGTTTTTAAGATAGGTTTGAAAACGTGATATTAACAAGTTAACCTGCAAAACAAATTTGATAATAACAAATTTGTAGATATCTATGGAATTTTTGAGCAACTCCATATTGCAAAATTATGTTTGATGTTTGAAAAAATATATTCCATAGTCCGAAGAATGGGATTTGTCCTTTTAAGGATGAAATTTGGATTGAAAGTATAATGAAAACTAAAAAAAAAAAAAAAAAAAAAAAGATATAGCAATATATATTACCAAGGCCCTTCTACCATCTGAGATGAAATGAATCTGCTGATGATTTACACAATATTCTGTTGTTATTGAAAATAAGTAAACTCTGATTGAGTTTTAAAAAAATAAGTCAATATGCAACTTACTGTTACTTGCAGCATTTATCTTGAATCTCCATAAACATGATATATGTATATTGGTTTTAAATCAGGCAATGATTTAATCATCATTTTACTTTATTTTTTTAAGACTTTATTTTTTGGAGTAGTTTTTGGTTTACAGAAAAATTTAAAGTACAGAAATTCCCCATATACTCCTCAGACATAAATAGCCTCCCCTATTATGAAAATCCCCAACCAGAGTGGCACATATGTTACAACTGAAAAACCTACATTGACACCTCATTATCACTTAATTCCATAATTTTTACGAAGAGTTCATTCTTGTTATAGTGTATTCTTTGGGTTTAGACAGAGGTACAATGACGTGTGTCCATTATAGTATTATTATATAGATAATTTTCACTACCCTGAAAATCTTCTTCAACCTTTTGTTGACTAAGGTAGTACTTAACTGCCATTAAAGATGACCATAAACTATCTAAACTGGTCTAATCTGCAGTTTAAATATAATACTTTTATCTATTTAATCACCTTAAATATAACAGGTTGTAGGTAGAATTGACCTGTTACATAACATAAATAAATCATTTAAAAGTGTGTGTGTGTGTGTGTGTGTATTATACATACAAAAGTTATGCAGGTGTATACAAATATAGTATCTGATAATAAGTTTTAACATTGCCTTCCAAAAGAAAAATATCACCAAAAATCCTTTGCTTTTAGAATAAAACAATTGATAGCTATAATTTTAGTTGGGCAGAAAGTATTCACTTATAATAATTTCAAAATGCAATCCAGTGTTGATAAAAATAGAGAAATTTTATAAAATATAACTGTCAAATACAAACTTGTTTTCAAAATATGTTATTTTTTCTGCCTTACTTTTGTGCTTGGATTAAAATTATAAATGGCACATTTTTTTCCAGTGAAAGGAACACACACACACACACACACACACACACACACACACACACACTTTAACCGCATCATATGCTGACTTTCTCTTGCTAACATTGACATTTTATCAAGGTTGCTGTAACATTTTATCTTAAACTAACAAATGACTTCTATGACTCTTGTTTGCTTGTAAAAATATTAAAATTAAACATGAAAGTGAAAGGACTTTCTTGTCTTCTCATATTTTGTCTGGTAAAAATGACACTGAAAGAATATAACTTAGAGACATTAATATAAATCGAATAATTCGGAAAGTATGATTCTAACACAACTTTGCAAAAGATTTCAAGTTCTCACACATTCAGATAAGTTTATTCTCTTCTGTATTTAAACAAATTTTTTTCAAAAATAATTATGGACCTTTTTAAAATTTTAATTCCAGTGTACTTAACATACAGTGTTTTTAATTTCAAGTATACAATTTAGTGATTCAGCAATTCCATATATTACTTAGTGTTCATCAGGATAAGTGTACTCTTAATCTTCTGCACCAAATTTACCCATCCGCCCACCCACCTCCCCTCTGGTAGCCATCTGTTTGTTCTCTATACTTAAGAGCCTGTTTTTTGGTTTGTCTCTCTCTTTTTTTCCCTTTATTTGTTTCTTAAATTCCTTGTATGAGTGAAATCATATGGTATTTGTCTTTCTTTGACTGGTTTATTTTGCTTAGCATTAATACTCTCTAAGCTCCATCCACGTTGTCGCAAATGGCAAGATATCATTCTTTTTTATGAAACATTTTTGATGCATTTTAGTTTCTTCTGAAATTTGAGAATGTGTCAGTTTTTTCTTCAGGTTATATTAACAACAAATATAAAAATATAACAAGTACAAAAAAATTTTTCACTATCTTTAGGCAAGGTTGAAAAATGAACTCTATTAGTAAATGACTAAATTTAGTAATATAAAAATGTAAGATTTTTTTTGGAGTTGTAACAACAAAGAAAGACACATGGTAGTTCCAGAAACAATGAAGACTATATCAGGGATACAATAAGAAAATAAAAATAAATGGTACTAATATTTATATCATGTTTCATAATGAGGGGGCCAATAGCTTTGAAACTACTTTAATAATAATGTTTTTCAGTTCCCCATATGTAGTTCAAAGCCTCTAAAAATACTATTTCATTTTGTTATCTTTAAACCTTATAAATAGTACAATATAGTGGACTTGCAAAATTTATTTCATACTACAGTGCTGATGTGCCTGGAAAACCCCAATGTGTGGGGAGAGAAAAATAAGTTAATTCTGTTCTATAAGGTTAAAAAATTGGATGATACATTATTTATGGCAATCCTTTTAAATAGTGTTTAGTACCTATTAGATAAAATTGTGTAGTCACTTAGCATCTCTTCTCTCCTGCTGTAATTTCATTGGCAAAGCCCTTGGAACATATCAGCTGTCTATGGTGGCCTTCTGACTGATTGTCCAAACTGGAATACTTTGACAGTAATAGGAGTTGATATTAATAATAATCACACCTAGGCAACAGGCATAACCGGGAACATGCTCCAAAATACCTAGCTCAGCCTCTCTTCCATTCTTGGTGAATGCAAACTCTACATCCTAACAAATTCTCCATCTAACTCACTACAATAGCCCACTAGTTTTTGCTCAGCATTTTGTCATAATTATGTTAATATGAGCCATGTTGCCGGTACACTAGTTTTCAATTCTAAACCCTCAGGTTCTGAAAGGCTCATAACTCTTTATACCTAAGCACATTGAGCTTTCCAAGGTTCTGTGATGATATCTGTGCACCAGATTATTGTGTGGAAGCTTTCTAAGTATCCACTTCCTTGGTTCTTCCTTAGCAGACAGTCACTATTTCTCCAGTCTCTGCCCTTACAGCATTTTGCGTGATACGACACAAATTCCCCCTCTTTTGAGCTAAAGACTATGGAGGGAAGAAACAGGACTCACATTCAAACCTGATTCTCTCTCTCTCTCTTATTTTTTTCGTTCTCACCACTCAAATATCACCTGGTCAGAAAAGGACTCAATCTCATTCTATCAAAAACAGGCATAGTGACACATGTAGGGGATGCCTACCCTCTACCCCACGGGAGAATATCCTTATTTGTTCCCCTTTTAGGTTCATTATTGACATACTAATGGGAATGGTGGTAAAAAAAATCAGAAAAACCTCTCTCATGATAACCTGATAAACATGGTTATCCTCCCCTCTATGTAATTTTTCATATAAGAACATAAACATTATCTATTCCATATACATCCCTCTATAATACATCTCAACATTCCCATTCCTTCTATAATTTATCTTAATCTCCTCTCATGAGTTGAAGGTATTAGGCAGTTGGGCAAAAAAGAAAAGCACATTTATAATAAATAATCTTGTATTAATAATCACAATTTTTATTTTTTGCATAAACAAGAAAACTTATAGAAAAAATGCTGTATTGGCCATATAGTATTGGTTTTAACAAATTTCCATATTTTCTGTAATCTGTTTTTTCTGTAATGATTTTAAAAAGTCATCAACATAAATTATGAGGATTTTCCTAACATGTAAAATGAATATAATTTTATAATACACAAAATATTTTTAAACATATTTTCTAATATATAAAAGGGATATAAGTTCCAAAATTTTACAAGTTACTGTTCCCCCATTGCATTATTTTAAGTGGAAATCCACATTCTAGTTGAATCAAAATTTTAAAAAAATAACAGACAATACAGTACTAGCAACTCTAGTTTTCAATCTTGCCAAGAAATTTTGTCCTTGGTGACAGTGGGCAGCTCACATTATATAGAAGGAATTTTATAATCTGGCTTGCAACATGAAGTGTTCTTTATAAAGTAGCTAGCCTATTAGTAATTTCCACATTTATCTTGATGTGTAACTTGGTGACTTTCATGTTTCATATTAGGAATAGTTTCCTCATATCAAACAATTTAGATTGATATTTGAATCTAATTGGATATATTATTTTTCTATGTGTAATTGGATATATTATTTCCTATAATATATTTATATGTATTATAGTATATTTCCACTAAGGCTTATTTTTTTTTTATATGCTAAGCATGTGGTCAAATTTTGGAAGCAATGTATTCTCATAGCAAAAATTACTGTTCTCTTGATATTCATAGAATGAAAAAGAAAAAATAAGAATAAAGCCATATACCTTTAAAAAATATTTGAAGGGATAAAAAATAACTGAAGTCATCCAACAAAATGGACCATGAGGTTATGGATATTTTTAGTCTATGTTCTACAAATATATTACAGAAATTAAGAAATTACCAATATTTGAAGATCACTAATTCAATAATAATTACCCTCTTGACAAGCATATTGTCTTTAGATACATTTTAATGTGTTTGATTAATTAGTCTTCACTTACACAAGAGAATGACTACAATTATAATGTTAAACATGTTATAAAATTGTCTGAATATGTGTATATATGAATTTTATTATAAAAATGAAATACCCAAGTGTGATTATCCTATAAAGGAAACCTGTAAAGCAATCTTAAAAGAAATACGGGGGTTTCATATAACCAGGTCTATGTATTTAGGTATTTAGTGTTTAGACTAGAATTATGCTAATATATAGGAAAGTAAGATCAGTATATTTATGTCTATATCTGCATTTATATGTCTGTATCTATATCTACATACACACAAGCATATATATTTATACTTTGCTATCTATATCTACACACACACACACATCTTGCTTTGAAATTGTTTTTCCTTTTAATTGACCAGATCTATAACACAGCAATCAAACAAGTATTCCAAATTGACATATATTACTAGAAACATGAGAAATATGATTCAGAAACTGGAGTCTGTACAACATTATCACAAGCTTAGCTCATTGGTAGAATGGCAGTGTCTTCCTTTGAGCTCAGTAATTAACCTTCTCATACCAATGTAATGTAAGAGATGACATTTTTGTGTTGTATATAAGTAACTTCTAGACTTTTCTTTTTCTTAACCACAAAAGTACTACATTTCCTAGTAACATCACAAGATAGTCACATTTAAAAATAAAGAATGAAATGATTTTTATAATTTTCTATCGGTTTATGCAGATGTTATCTTTTGTTGTACTTTTTTTCTTCTAGAAAATCTCTGGAGTGATTATCTTGTAACTATATATAATTTGGAACAATTCTACATTTTATTTTGTTTAATAAATTTCTTACAGAAACTTGTATTGGTGATATAATATTCTACACATAGTAAAATTCAGTCATTACATGTGATCAGTGACAGTATCCTTTAAAATATGTATGAGATATTTGCTTCAGTCATTTCATCAAATTAAAGTCAAATTAACATTTTATGGATGAATTAATACTCCAGTGTAATTTCTCTTGGTAGGTGATTGATGCAAATAGCAACTACCTGGAATACAAATATTTCATATTTTTAAACTCTGAGTATGATGTATTTACAAAACAAAAATAATTTTTCTCTGTGTGCTTTTTGCAATATCCTATGGAACCACATAAATTCAGGACCTTGAGATTGTCTCATTGCAATTATTTTTTAAATTAGGCTTTATGAGTTTTGAAGTGAGGATACATTTCCATATGTCTGGATAAATAAGCTCCCGTACACAAAAGTCAAATTGTAACTTATTTTCAATTGAAACCACAGAGTATGAACTATGAAGGACAAGATAGATACTTTTGTGAATTTGCAGACAAAAGTTTTTTAAAATGCTATATTGACATTTGGGCTGCATTGAAGTATTTGAGGAATTCTGTATGAAGGAGAAGGTTGTATCTGCTTGTTCTCATAGAGTGTAGAAGGAAGAATCAGGACTAGCATGCAGAGATAAAAGGAGATGTATTTGTCTTGCAAATGATGATGAATTTCCAGTAATTAGTAGGCAGAGATCTTGTGCCCATTATTCCTGAGAGTAAATTAATTATCCCTGCCTTGTGTCAGAGTTTGCACCAAAGATCTTTGCAGAAAACTCCTGCTTATAGGATTATGTTAACAGCATCAGAAACACTAAAGTTAAGGATGTCTTGTGGGTAAGAGAGGAGGCTAGCACAAACAGGGAACTCTAGGTGTGTGGTGCCCTTGAAACACTCTGGTGCTGTTTTCTGGCACTCTGATTTCATGGCTTCAGAAACCTGACTTTGATGGCAGCAATAAATTTGCTAGATTTAACATTCAATCCAGACAGATAGATTTCCTCACATTTACTTTGAACCCTAATAGATGTATCTGTAATTATGCTAACGTGGAAAAGTACAAAATGGTGCTTTGAGGACAAACACGCTAATTGAGGCATTTTTATTATTATTATTATCATTAGGCTTGAAATATGTTTCTTCTTGGACACATGATCACACAGGGAAGAGTGAAATTAAATGAGAACCAATTATGTATTTTTCTTTTTAAATGGAGGTCTCTGTATTTCCATCTCAAATTTAATTCGAGGAATGTCTTGGAAGTCATAGTCAAGATCCTCTGAAGTTAGAAAGGAAACTTTCGTTTGGAAATTGTAAATGGGGAAATAGACCTTCTAGCTGAGGTGATCATGTCAAATTAAATACTTCATTTTATGAGAGAAGCAAATGGAGTGGTGAGTACAGAAGAGGCACTTAGCCGGCCAGATCAGCGGAAGCAGTATATTAGTTGTCACAGCCAACTTGTCCTCAGATCACATATGTCAAAGGGTATCTCCATAATTTTAGCTGTTGGGCTCACCACTACCTCTGGCAAATTAAATCAAATAGTATCACTCTCTCAGTGTATTCATTTTGAACCAATATAACAGTTGGCAGAGATAAGAGGGATGGATTCCACAGGGTCCCATTATAGAAGTATCATTAAATGAAAATAATTAAGTACTTTCAGTATCATGCTATGTACTGTCTCACTTGACTGTTTGCTGATATATTGGGAACTGAGTGTTAGGGTAATTGAGATTATATTTCAAATGAAATGGTTTATTTGGAACCATGAAGTAATTCAATTAAAAAGTTTATTTCAAATATATGTTTTCTTTGCATGGGGCTCATTTGTCATCTTGCACTGTGATTTTGTAAAGGAGAGGTAATAAATATCTTGAGCCTCAAGGACCATTATGCTTGGTTTATTTCTTCCCACCTAAAAGTCCAAAGTGTATATTTTAAACTGTGAGTTGTAATAGTGCCAATATAATTAAAATTACCTACAGTATCCTGATATTCAAGAGAAGTAGGAAAATAAATGAGAGGCTATTATTAGAAAACAAGTGAGCATATGAATATTCATACATCCACACTATGTATGTGTATTATTTATTCACACATAGTATTTCCTTGTTTTAATGGGTGTTTGCTCAAATGGGAGTCAGTAAATGATGACATCAGTGATTATTATCATTATTGTTATTTCATTGCAGTTTTAGATAATAAATGGAATTTAATACTTGTCTACTGAACAGACAGGTGGGAAAATTGAAGAACGAAAATTTAATTAGGTTTATTAAGAAGAAACAGCTAATTAATAGTAATATGTAAGCCAGAACATAATTCTTCCGATTTTGTTCTCTGTGATTTTTTTTACTGTATCATACCATTCAAATTCTAAGTTCATTCTATAGATTAATTATGAATTATCTCACCAAACATCATAAGTTCCTCTGGCTGTATGTAATGTATTGTATGATCTTTAATTTCCCCTAATCATGTACTAGAGGACTACACATGAATACGTGCCAGATTCACATCTCTGACAGACACTATTTATTTGCTCCATGTTCATAATATCTTTCTTTACAAAGAGAACACTGGTATTATTAATCCTGGCATTCAGCCCAAATTTTAAAAGCCTGTCATTTATCCTAGAGCTGCTCCTTTTTTTTTTTTCCTGTGCCTCTGTATGAGAAAATAACTTTAGAAAGAAGGAAGATTGGGGCACCTGGGTGGCTCAGTCGGTTAGGCATCTGACACCTGATTTCGGCTCAGGTCATGATCTCAGGGTCGTGAGATCGAGCCCTGTGTCGGACTCCACGCTGGGCATGGAGCCTGCTTAAGATTCTCATTCCTTTCTCTCTCTCTGCCCCTCCCCTCCCCCAAAAAGGAAGATTAACAATGGAAGGAGGAAAGGGAGATGAAGGAGGACAATGAGAGCAATGCCATGTCATTCTCCAGTTGAACATCTACTTAGGCAATGGTTTGATGATTAATCTTTATGCCTGAATTAGCTGTATTAACAACCACCACCACATCACCTACAAAAATATAGGGAGAGATGACAGGACTGAGACAGAGTTCAAAAATAAGCAGCCACATTTCCATGTTTTGTTATGTTCAAGAAGACACTGTCAGCATTTGTTCAACGTAAGCTACCCTACTTACCATGCTTACTCAAAAAAAAAAAAAAAAAATATATATATATATATATATATATATATTGCTATTTTAAGGGATCAGAAGAGCAAGTGAGTTTGGTGAGGGCCTCAGAGGAAGGAAATGAATAAGGAGATACAAGGGTAAGCAGAGAGTTCAGGAAACTGGAGAAAGTAACCCCACTGAACTATCTAAAAAAAATTTAGTTTCCCCATGAGGGAGTCAGCATTTAAGCTGTTTTGAGCCACACCAAGTACACTGATCAGACACTGTTGGCCTGAGAATTAGTAACACTGAAGAAAGAACACCATTAAATGGCCAATTAGGTGAAGAGCCACATAAAATTCTGCTCTTTGCAGTCAGAAAATTAAGTTTTGGAGAGGGGATGAAGAGAAGATAACTTGGAACCAGATAATAACACTAAGTTTCCCAACACCAGCACTTAGCGATCCAGGTCAGGCCTTCAGAGGAATGAGAGGAGCATGTGAGCTTCAAATGAAGATGGAAATGGAACTGTGCTTGAAAAACACAGAATGGCTGGCAAGATACAGAATCTGTTCAAGGTACCACTAAGGGATTAGACAGAGATTCAGCATGGCATATACAGAAGCAGTGACAAAAGAAAAGTGAAAACTCTCCAGGGATGATTTACTAAGTTGAAACAGAGGCATAAAAACATATTAAGAAGTTAATTAAGAAAAATGGTCTGGTAATGTTACACTTCCTCACTTCCTCATAGAGAAATTCAATTAAAATGCCATGTATAAATGACTAATAATTATTTTGATCCAAAGACTTTGGGAAATAGGAGTAAGGAGAAAGAGAGTGAGAGAGAGAGAGAGAGTGAACGAGAGCACACAGAAACTGTCATAGACCATAGGAAACAAAGTTAGACATGATGACTAAATGCAATGTCATATACTCTATTTCACTCTTGAAGCAAAACAAGACATTAATGGAAAATTGGATGAAATCTGAATGAAATCTCGAATTTAGTTAATAATAATAATACACTAATGCTTATTTTTTACTTTTGATTATTGTACCGCAGTATGTAAGATGTCAGCAGCATGGGGAAATGAGTGAGAGGATGCCAAAAGTTTCTGTATTATCTTTGCAATTTTCTTATAAGCTTAAAGTTGTTCAAGAGTTTTTTTTTAAGTTTACTTAAAAAAAGATTAAAAAATGAGTAAAGGATATACAGACGATTTACAGGAAGATAAAAAACATAAAGAAAAGAAGATGAAGTTCATGAACAGAAAATATCATGGTCGAATTCAGGTAAAACAAACTTAAAAACTCTATGAAATGTTTATAATTACAATAATAAAAAAATGTATTTCAAATGATACCTCTCCTTCTGCTAACCCCAAGTTAGGGACACTCTACAAAACACCTGAGGAGTACTTTTGAGAAGGATCAAGCATAGATGAGATACCAGAACAGTAAACAATACATTAAGTGAAAACTTAGGGAATATTGATAATAATGGACCAGTTAATAATCATGTATCAATATTGGTTCAGTAGTTCTGACAAATTACCATAGTAATATATGATTTTAACAATAAGGAAATCTGGGTGCAGGGTATATGGGAACTCTGTATTATCTTTGCAACTTTTTTGTCAATATAAACTATTCAAAAATAAGTTTATTTGTGTTTGTATATACACATTTTTGGTGGAAGAGACCATAAACATACGCACATCACATGTACATACATACATACATAGGAATATATTAAACATAATTGAAAAAGAGCTAGAAGGAAACAAACTAAATTGTTAACCTATTTATCTCTTGGGAATAGAATTATGAATTATTGTTATTCTTTTATAATGTTTTCTAAGTGATCTGTAATAACTACATTTTCATTAAGCTATTATTAAGATAATACTAAATATTACTAAAGACTAAAACATAAGAGAAAAAAATCCTGTTAGATTTTTATATAGCTGAGTGGTGGGCATTATCAAATAGATTATTCTAAACTAGTGCCTCAGACATAGCTATGTCCTGAATGAGAAAAAAGTGGAGTCAGGAAGGGCAAACAACATGTTTGCACAATAATCTGTATCATTTAGGGCACCTGGGTGGCCCAGTCGGTTAAGCATCTGCCTTTGGCTCAGGTCATGATCCCAGGGTCTTGGGATCGAGCCCCGCATCAGGGGAGTTTGCTTCTCCCTCTCTCCCTCCCCCCGCGTTTGTGCTCACTCTCTCTTTCTCTCTCTCCTCTCTCTCTCTCACAAAAATAAATAAAATCTTAAAAAAATAATCTATATCAATTAAACTCATGTAGATAATATTGCTACTTAGGATATTTATCTTTAGCAATGCAAATTTAGAAGGCACTCATTAAAATTAGTACTTAATCTGAGATATGTACCAGGGAGAGAATATTTGATTCAATAGCTGGATGATGGTATGTGTGTGTGTATGATACAGGGGCAATGCAAATAGAATTGGATTTAGTAACATGATCTAACTAGAACATCCTGCAGTAAACTAGAGAAGATCCTCTAGTTGGAAATAAAGGATTTCCATGAACATTTTACCTATGTAAAGTCAATAAAGCAGTGTACGTACCCATGTGAAGTCCTCTCCTTCAAGAAATTATGCAAAAGCAGGAGAGTAGGAAACAAAGTATAATGTCCCTTTGCAATGAAACTTAAAGACATAACTGTTCATCATCCTCCTGATTATATGAAAATGTTTTTTAGGCACTGGATTTGGGCAGAAGCTGTGAGGAAGAGAGCCGAAATAGAAAGAGAGAGGGAAAAGAAGGAAAAAGAAGGGAGGGAGGAAGGAAGAAAGGAGAGAGAGAGAGAGAGAGAGAGAGAGAGAGAGAAAGCAAGAAAAAAAAATCTCAATAGAAAGGCTCCTGAGGGACTTGCACCTCCTCTCACCCTACAGAAACTTGTAAAAGTGTTACCTGGTAAAGCTTGTGTGTGTTCCCGCCACCTTGTGGTGGTAGCTTTTTTTTTTTTTTTTTTTTCTTAAATTCCTCAAAGTCTGTAACTACCACCTGAAGTAAGTTATCAAAATATATTTGTTGTCCTTAACATGTTCTCATTTCCTTCATCAATAACCAGGGTCGCTATTCTTGGCTAATATGTGATGATGAAACTAAGGGTACAGTGTCTAAGTGTTCCCTAAGGGTGCTAAGCAAGAGATGACAAAATGCCGGATAGGAGAGAATTTGGCAAGGTAGCATTCTCTCACAAATTTAGGCTTAACATCCTCATACAGTATTTCACACTGATTCTAATAGCCTATTCAGTGGCCCTTTAGAGTTTGAACAGGATGACTAATTAGAATAAATGGTGGATGTGTAATAAGTGCTTTGTCAGAGTGTTGGGGAAAAAATGAGAAAGATCATAAAAATGGGAATGTTAAGATGGATTTAATTTGAGACCAGAGATTCCACTGTATATATTCTCTGGATGGCACAGAACGCCATCATTTCATCAAGGCAAAAGGCGGTGAGAAAGGTGCTCATGCAGGTGGCACCCTGCTTCTTTGGAAGGTTGAGGGTTGGTGTCCTCTGTAGATGATGACTAACTGTAGGAGATGTGATCATGGAAGTTTGCTACCTGGTCTCAGTGGGTACAAGATTTCAGGAAGGCAGGTATTTGGTGGTGATGCTTACACACAGAGGAAGAGTGAAAATTATTATGATAGGAAATAAGGTCAGAAAGGCAACAAAGGTACCTTGACCTTCAGGAGTCTATGGAAATTACTAATGGATCATGATGTTCCTAGAGGGATAGATGAACAACTGAATACAGTAAGAGTATGACTTGAATTGTGGAGCAAGGAAAAAAGGAGGGAAGCAAAAATTGGTGAGTATAGGCTGGCAATAGATACTCAGTGCAAAAAATTATTAACCTAAGTCAATTGACAACCCCAAGGCCTACCAATTAAAGAGACTCTTTACAGAAAGATCTAGTAAGGATGTGGCAAGTATACACAATAAATATTTCTCCATTTCTTCCTTTATGGGGCCTATAGTGATTTACTATAGTAATTAATTGTTGGGGGAAAAGGACCATCCAAATATTAAGAGTTTTTTAGCTTCGGGATCTAAGCTGTTACTGATGTCAGGGTACTTGAAATGTAATCACAATCACTGCCCTCTGGGTTAAAGTGGTGATTTATAGATGCTAAATGATGAATAGAACCCAAGTGCATCCTATAGTGGATCTAGTGCATTTAGAGACTCAATAGCATCCTCCCCATCTTTCAGAGTATAAATAGTATACATACATTTAACATCTGAAAAAGCGCTCACATTGGTTACCTGGATTTGAGGTTAAGATTCAGAGTAGGAGGAAGAGCCAAGGGAAATGCCCTGTAATTCCAGGCTCCAGCCAAGACAGTGAATCCAAAGTACTACTTGATCCTTGGAGGAGCTGCAAAGATCAATGTCATCTTCAAAAACTTAAAAAGACAGGGATAGATACTGTCATTCTCTAATTCATTAACCTGTTTGATCTTTTGGGAGGAAATGTATAATAGCGTTTGTGGACTATACTAAAGTTAGTCAAGTGATAGTCATAACACCAGATGTTGTGACTCATGAGGTATCCTTTTTTTTAAGTTTTAAAAATTTTTTATTCAAATATGGTTGACATATAATATTAACAATAGAGCAGTTCAACAATTATACACTTAACAAAATGTTCACTGTGATAAATGTATTATAATATTATTGACTATATTCCTTGTGCTGTACTTCTCATCCCTGTGACTTAACTTATTTTGTAACTGGAAGTTTGTCCTAATTCCCTTCACCTATTTCGCTCATCTCCTGCCTCCTTCCCTTTGGTAACCACCAGTTCATTCTCTGTTTCTCTCTTTGTTGTTATTGTTTGTTTCTCAATTGTCAGAGCTCAACAGAGCCTCGGGCAGATGGCATTTGTCTCTTATCTGTCAAATCTGTTTTTTCTGTCTCCAACAATAAGTAGGACCAAAACCAATTGACTTTTATGTGATAAAGAATGCCGTCCACATTCACTGTCCTATTTCAGGAATTATTAACCATCCTGATTCTGTAATGATATGGTCCACCAAAAACTTGATCATCTTGTCATTCATAAAAAAATTCACCTAAGTCCACATCATCAATGACACTCATTGGATCTAATAAGCAGGGGATTACAAGTAATCTAGGTTAATCAGTAAAACAGAAATGTGCCAGATGGTAAGAGATAAATGACATGAAGACTGAGGTACTGATCACACTTATGAATTTTTAGATATCCAATCATATGAGGCAGGACAGGATATTCCCTTTAAGATAGACACCCTTGTGCATATTGTATTCCCTACCACTAAGAAAGAAACCAGAACTTGGTGAGTTTCTTTTAAATATTAGAGGAAACACTTAGGACACCGGGATATATTGCTCAAAACAATTAATGAGCGACTCAAAGGACTGCTAATTTTAAATGAGTCCTAAAGCAAGAGAGCTCTTCAGCAGCTCCAGAGTATGGTTTAAACTGTCCTGCTATTGAAGCTATGTGACACAGCTGACAAAATGATAGTATTAACAAGAGACCAGGAATTTGCTGATTATAGGACATCAAAGGACTTTGTAACTGGGACCACCCGTCATGACACAAATGTTGCCACATGCAATAAATCAAATGGCCATGTAGGCTGAGCAGTAATCCATCGTATGACTGGATTACTGGATATAACTCACAGGATCAGCCAAAGCAGACCAGGAGGCCATAAATTACATGGGAAGGTAGTACAGACTCCCATGTCCTGTATTTCTTTTGAACTCATGTCTCTTCTTCTATTGACATGTACTTACGCTGGGTTTTCTATAATGAACACATAGAAAAGAGGAAAACTAACTAAAGGCCTGCTATGCAAATGGGCTACCTAAATATTTCGAGGTCAGCTAAAGTCCTCTTCAAGAATGGCTTGAAGGAGATTCATGAGGGCAAAATCCTCCCAGTATCCAGAGTGAATGTTCACATTTATATTGTATGGAGGGAGAAGTGGCCAATGCTGTGTATATGCCCTGACTCTTAGAGAAAATGGTTGAGTTTGTTGGTCAGTGATCTAAAAGGAACTAGTTCATAATTTCACATTCAAAGGTTTGGGGACAAAGCATGTAGATTATTAACACATGGGAGTAGACACAAAGAACACAGATTCTTATGTTTCCTGATAAAGTTCAGCAGAAAACATTCATTGCTGAGGAGACACTAAACAATCAAGTAGAAGAGGGATTTTTTTGTCTACATGCCAGCCAGACCCTTTGACCACCCGGGGCTGCTACGATAGGTTCGCAAACACAGTGGTCATGGTGACTGTGATTGAAGTTATGCATTTGACTGAAAGCACAGGGCCCCATTTTCCAAGGCTGCTCCAGCTCCTACGGCTGTTGAAAGACTTAGAAACTGACATTTAACAGTAACTGGCATTTAGCCCTCAAGATGGTATGCCTTAAGAAGACCAGGTAGTCACTTGGTAGCAGATTGATTACATCTAACTCCTTCGACCAGGGGAGAGGACAGTAATTTATCATTACTGGAATTCACACCTTCTCTGAATACAGATTTGCCTTCCTTGTTCACAGTGCTTCTAACAATATCATCAACTGAAGGTTTATAGATGGCATTATTTCCTGGAATATGATTCCCCACATCATTGAATTAGACAAAGACACCTATTAAAGAGCAGAGAAGAAGTGACAGAGAAAATAATGATAAAATCAACAACAGATGTTTCTACCACATAATCCATCACTCAGATATTGGCAGGTGAGCAACATCCTGTGTAGTCTCAAGGCTCTGTCTTGTAGTATGTAATATATAGGTTGAATGAACAATTTATGTAATATGTTAATGGCTCTAGAAAGGATCCACCATACATGGGTCTAAGACCAAGTGAAGGAAGGAAATTGTCTCCTCTTTCTTATAGAATTTGTATTCCCAAAACTTAAACTTTGCTAGCATGGAAGGTCAGGACTGCTTTGCTTCTACTGGATATAGGAAGAGGTACACTGGATTTGAAACTATCATTTGGTGTTTGGACTAGCAGGAAAATAAACAGGTTAATATACTGAAGGTTAGCCAACCCAGATAACCACTATGAAGTACTGTAACTTCTACACAGTGGGATTAGAAACAAGTAAGTTTGGAATCCCAGGTATTCACTGGGGCATTTTTTTTTTAATATTTTATTTATCTATTTGACAGAAAGAGACACAGCGAGAGAGGGAACACAAGCAGGGGGAGAAGGAGACCTCCCGCTGAACAGGGGGCCTGATGCAGGGCTGGATCCCAGAACCCTGGGATCATGACTGGAACCGAAGGCAGACACTCAATGACTGAGCCATCCAGGCGCCCCTGGGGCATCTTTTAATGATTGTAAAACACAGTGATAACTAAAAATGGGCATTTGCAGCAACTGTGACCATATAAGGATAAAGCAACTAAATGTTCATATACTTTGAGAGGGAGGTCTCATGCATGCTAAGTAAACTTGCTGACGTTCTGGCCAAGGGTAAATAAACCTAGGCTTGCTGGTTAAGGAGAGAGGTGATGAATATTATTTTCAATGGGTCTAGCTGTGGCAATTAGAATTAGCTTCTTCCACTAACCATCATGTATTGATTTTATTTTTGGAATTAAAAACAGCATAATCTATGGTAGTCTTCATAATGATCTTGACTTAATAAAAAGTTCTGAATAAGCTAAGGGAAAAATGTATGACACCTACCCCCCCATCTCATATCATCCTTGACTGTGTTTTACTCAAGCAGTTATTTTTGGTATTCAGCTTCTTGCACACATTACCTGAACGCACCTCACCTCCCTCATCTCACCTACACAACATAAATTTTACACTATGCCTGAGTGGCTTCTTTTGAAATGCCTGCAAGAATTGGTCTGGTACTCCTAGTGCACAACCTGGAATTTGGAGGGATTTATCCTCTGTGGAGAAATCTTTGACTAATAAGGAATGGATGTCAGTGGCTAAATGCCCCCTCTTGCATCTCTCAGAGAAATAATTTGAGGCATGTTTTACATGGTCCTCATCATACCAGAATCAAGTTACATTTATCTAAGTGGTAACAAAAGTATGAATACATCCTTAAACCAAAGTTTTCTCCCTTGAGGTTTTGCACTCATCAGTACCCACTTTTCTTGGATCACTTTCCACGGTAAACCATTTGCAAGTACTTGATTCATGTTCTGCCTTAGTAAGTAGACACAAGCGAAGACTCCCACATTCAATAGGGTTGGTGCTGTGGCTTTGTAAGGACTGTGCAGCAGGAGAGGATAAGGGCATTAAGAGTGTAGGCAGGGGAATTACTATAAAGACTAAAGATGCAAGTTAAGCAAAAATGAGAGAAAAGATTTGGTTGTCAAAGGCATTGGATGTTTCCGCAAGGTTAAATATTGTTGAACTGAGAGCACTTAAAAGGAGTGAACCAGAAAGGTAGGAAGCAATAAAAAGCTTCTTCCCTGAATCTAAGTTTTTTCAAGTATTGCTGTTATTGATAAGGTTAGTTGTAATCCGTCTAGGCTGTTTGCCATTGAGTTGAAAGGATTGTATTGCTACAAAGAATGAAAGTGAGCCAGAAAAATGAATCATTATGAAGTGAGAGAATATCTCTGGTCAGTACTGAACAACAAAATAGGGGGGTTAGTCTTATATTTTGATTGCATGATATTCAAAGGTAGTTAATATTAGAAAGAGAAGAAAAATAGTTTAAATATGACCAAAAGAAAAAAAAAAAAAGGTGAAGAAAGAAATCAACCTCACTTCCAGACCACTATACGGGTCTTGTGAGAAAATAATTGCTAAATGTTAAGATGATGTAAAAAAGTGGTATTCTCAGGAGACAGCCTGGATACCATTACATGCTGAACAGGGAAGAGTCTGGGGATATAGGGAATTTGGTTGACTATGAACCATAAATTCCAGAGGGCAGAGTGGTAGGTTGTCAAGAGTTTGGGAGGTGTAAGTGAGACAAAATAGGAAAAATATAAAACTTTGTGGAGATCAGACTATAAGGCAAAAGGTAGGATCTGGGAAAAACAATGATAGAGAACATAAGATCATACATTGTTGATTTAAGGCATTTAGCAGTGATGAAACTGATAATGTTCTAGAGCTAGGGAGAGATAGGAGCTGGAGTTACCTCTTGAACTCTGCCAATAGAGGTAAAGAGACCTTGGGAAACAGGGCCATAGGTCCAATGTGGGAAACCCTTGTCGAACCCTTAACAATTGCAGTGTAAGAGGTCATTCTTTGCCTGCTAGTGTGCTAATATGAATTCTTGATGCTATTGGTAGTTTGTGGACCCAAAATAGGAAGGGATCACAGAAAATAACTATATATAGAAAGAAAATTTAAGAACTCATTAGACTATTTCTGCTCAAATTAATATTTGATATCTGTATAAAGTGACTATCTTAGAGATATAATTACCAAAACTGACTTCAGAAGTAATAAAATATCTAAATAGACCAACTTCATAGCATAAATACGGATATTTGAAAGCATATTTCTCACCTCTTAAAATGCAACATATCCAGATATTTTCACAAGGGATATTGCTCTAAACATTTATAGACCAGATATTTATAATAGTAATTAAATTTTTCTAGACCATGGACAAAGAAGAAAATTCTCCAAATTGTTTTTATGAAGAGGATATAATATGGACAATACATCTAAACATTTCTCACTCATATGTAAAAATTCTAAGTAAAACATTAGAAAATGTAATCATGCAGTATTTTTAAAGATACTATGTCATGAGTAAGTAGAGTTTATCCCAGCAATGTAATATTAGAGGCACTATATTAAATAATTCAACAAATCAATAGACGTAAGAAAAAAAATTTCCTAGTCCTCAGGGCAGATACCTAACACGCACTTAATAAATATACATCCTTTCCTAATTGAAAAGGAACTCATTAAAATAGAAATAGATAAATATAAACCTTTAACAAAATAAAATGTGACTTTTCACTCAAAAGCTTTTGTCATATCTGATAAAGACCCATTTGTTAACATTATTGAATTTTATTAATAAAAAAGAAATACAGTTACAGGTAAATTGCTGTGTTGCATACATGAAACTCATATAACATTGTATGTCAGCTATACTTCAATTAAAAATAAAAGCTTTTATTTCTCTATTTTTTTTATCTTTAAATTCATTTTGAAGGCATTTTTCTTTATTGTGCATAGATATAATAGCTGCTTTTAGGGTCCTTGCCTAATATTGTCAACATCTGGATTATTTCTATAGTGTATCATTGACTCTGCATGTGTCAATAGTTTTGGATTGTATTCTGGACATTGTGCTGTTAAATATCATAGACTATGAATTTTGAGAATGGTAATAATTGTATTGAGTAGGAAATTAAATTGGTAAGGTAAAAAGAGCCAACTCTTGCTATTAAACTGTGGATGGAAGTTCAAATCTTAATTCAATTCTTTGAGCCCTAGTTTGGCATCATGAGTGCTATAAATGTGAGATTCAGGGTTCAGCCTGGGAATTGATCAAGTTTAAATAGAAAAATTGGGGCTCTCTCTTTCTGGGATTCCCATCTCATATTTCTGCTGCAGTGGTCAGCCCTTGCTTCGTCATCTGATTGTCAAGTCAGAATGATGGTGGGGTCTCTTTGGGGCTTCAGCCACCAAGTACCAGTAGGCCTTGCACCTCTTGCTCAGGCCAGCACCCCAAATTTAGGAAATTATCTTTGTCTTCTTCCAAGTTTCAGCAACTTGTAAGGTGCCCTGCCTTTGGTGCAGGTTTTTTTTTTTTTTTCCAATTTGTGTTGAGTTTCTTGTCAAGAGTAATTGTTTTTCCAAAAGAGGTTTGTCCATTAGGACTTGCTTCATTATATTTAATGTGCCAACCTCTGGCAATGCAAGATTTATTACTTCATTTTCGTGATGAATTGTCATTGTGTTTTTGCCCTGAATTATCTCATGTATACTCATCATAGCACCTCAGCTGAAAGATGCATAGCCCTTTTTACTGAAAACCAGTAATTACAATAACAAAATTTTCCATACCATTTGGAAATAGTTTCATAGTTAAATTCATTGTCTCTATGTTTATTGATAAGCGTCAGTTTCATTTGTTCACTGTTGTCTTCGCTGTCACTGTAAACTGTCTTTTTCATCGAGGTCAAATTATTATACAGTAGTAAAAAGTCAACATGTTTATGTCTGCATTGTTGTGTTGACAAGCAGTGTGCAAAAAAGCCAGTAAAGTGGTTATAATACAAAAGAGTTAATTAGCTTGATGTCACCTAATCAGAAGGAGGGAGAAATAAGTCTGCATCTGAAAAGTGGTGGCCTAAATTAATTGAATAAGAACTATAGGAAATCTATATTTATAGCCTACTGGGAAGAAAAAAGTTAATCCCATTCTTGAAGGCATTATAAGAAATACCTTTTGCAGCAATAAAAAGAAAATACAGAATTAGAAGATATGCAGTATACATTTAAATTTCTTTCAAATTTTGAATTGTGATCAATCTGAGCTCTTTAAGTAACTATACATACTTAATTTTATGTGACTTTATGCTTAAATCTAACAATTCACGGAGATCTACTCTTCTTTGCACCAAAATATCAGGAATATAAAAACTCAAACTGCTCATACTTTGACTACAAACAACATAAATTAGTTAAAATCATAATTATTGAACATTTTATAACTGTACAGCAGTTATCTGCAATGAATCAGTGTCATGTCATCTAGGAAAGAATACTTATTGAAAGTTTTTTTTTATATAATTAGGTAATTTGTTGGCTACATCAAGAGTTCACCATTTAGCTAAATTAAAATTTGTTAATATAAATTTAATACTATGTTTATGTATGATCAATATTGATGTCCTGTTCTTCTTTGATTTAAATTCATTTTTATAGTGTAAAGACTCATATATAACTTACTAATTTTTCCTGACTTTAAAACAAATAATTATTGTCCTCATGAGTGGAAACAAGTAAAGAATATTCTCATCAGTTTGGGATTCATATGCACCAGACAACTTTAATTCATATCCCATAGCTATGCAAATAGCTAAAGCTGTTCAAGAATATACCAACAAATCCTTAAATTGGGTAATGCACCAAAAAAGGCATATTAGTCATGGTTGACAGTTTTGAAAGGGAAAAAGAACAGTTAAAACTTATTATTTCAGAAAGCAGTGCTGCTCTTTCTACTGAAACTGACAGTTTGTAACTCACAATTTGATCATTCATCCATTATTATGTTACACAACTCTTCAAGTTGATAGTTGGAAACCTGTTAACTCTACAACAAAAATAAAAATACAACTTCTCCTTTTTGATATAATAATGTAGTTATTGGAGAACATTGTCTATATTATATTTTAATTCTGAAAAAAAAGTATATGTTTAAAAGTTTATAAAATTTCAAATTGACAATAGGTTTACTCCTACATGGTTGGTTATAAAAAACCACTACACTGAGCTTCATACTTCAGCTTATATACTTTTATTTCAAGATACTTGTATGATAGATTTTGAAACTTATTTATAGATATATGAATAAATATTGTTTTTTTTAAATCCCACAAGGTGGTTAACATAAATGTTCTTTTTTTTCTTTACACTTGTTTTTTTTTATTGAAGTATAATTGACATACAATATTGTATTAGTTTCAGGCATA
Organism: Phoca vitulina; assembly: GCF_004348235.1. Taxonomy (NCBI): domain Eukaryota; kingdom Metazoa; phylum Chordata; class Mammalia; order Carnivora; family Phocidae; genus Phoca; species Phoca vitulina. The sequence continues at coordinate 25,265,854 of NW_022589708.1, read as the reverse complement.
CTAGATAGTGATTGGTATTTGTATACATTGCAGAATGTTCATCACAATAATTCTAGTCACCATCTGTCACCATACAAAGTTATTACAATATTATTGACTATCTTGCCCATGCTGTACATTACATCCCCATAATTTTTTATTTTCTACCTGGAAGTTTGTACCTGTAGACCACCTTCACCCATGTTGCCCAACCCCAGCCTTGCCTCAGGCAGCCAACAATCTGTTCTCTGGATCTGTGAATTGGAGTTTTGTTTGCTTGTTTTGATTTGTAGATTCCCCATATAGGTGAAATTATATTGTATTTGTCTTTCCCTGTCTGGCTTATTTTACTTAACATATTAACTTCCAGGTCTATCCATATTGTCCCAAGTGCAACATTTCATTCCTTTTTATGGCTGAATAGTATTCCATTACATGTACATCTTTTTTTTTTCAAGATTTTATTTATTTATGTGAGAGAGAGAGAGAGCATGAGAGGGGGGAGGGTCAGAGGGAGAAGCAGGCTCCCCGCTGAGCAGGGAGCCCAACACGGGACTCCATCCCAGGACTCCGGCATCATGATCTGAGCTGAAGGCGGTCTCTTAACCAACTGAGCCACCCAGGCACCCCATGTATAATGTCTTTAACTATTCATTTATCAACGGGAATTTAGATTGTTTCTATATCTTTGTTATAAGAAATAATGCTGCAATGAACATAGGGGCACAGATATCATTTTGTATTAGTGTTGTTTCTTTCTTCAGATAGATACCCAGCAGAATTGCTGGATCATATAATAGTTCTATTTTTAATTTTTTGAGAAACCTCGGTACTGTTTACCATAGTCGCTGCACCAATTTACATTCCCACCAACAGTGTACTAGGATTCCCTAATCTTCTCATCCTTGCCAAGCACTTGTTACTTCTTGTCTTTTTGATAATGGCTCTTCTGGCAGGTGCAAAGTGATACACCATTGTGGTTTTAATTTGCATTTCCCTGATGATTACTGATGTTGAGCACCTTTTCATATGCCTCATGGCCACCAGTATGTCTTTTTTGGAAAAATGTCTATTCAGACCCTTTGCCTGGTTTTTATTTTCATTTATTTATTTTTTTTTTTCTTGCCTTTTTTTTTTCTTTTTTTCTTTTTCAAGTTTTTATTTAAATTCCAGTTATCATATAGTCATATCAGTTTCAGGTATAGATTTGAATGATTCATCACTTACATACAACACCCAGTTATAATCACAAGTGCCCTCCTTAATGCCCACCATCCATTTAACCCTTCCCCCTGCCCACCTCCCTTCCAGTAACCCTCAGTTTGTTCTCTATAATTAAAATTCTGATTGCAAGTAAAATTAAAGTTGAGATGAGATGATTGAATATCCTATAGATTTTTTCTTATCAAGTAGCTATTAAATAATACACAGAACATTATTATGTCGTTTTGCTGATTAAACCATTTGTAAATATTATTTAATACAAATATAGGCAAATTACATTATTTCCTTTGGTCAATAACAAACACTTCAAAGTTTAATGGTCTTTAAATAGATTCAGATTTATTGAGCTCCTTATAGTATCTCGGCCAAAGAGTAATAAAATTTTAATTTGCCACATATAATTTAATTTTTATCCAAAATCTTTTAATATTGTGTTAGTAAATTCTTATGAATCCCTACATTTCTAGCAGTTTCTGATGAAGACCATTTTCATCAAGTAAAGGACATCAGGTTGTTTCTGTTGCCATCTATGGCAAGCAGTGGGCTGAATCTGATAAAAGTTAGTAGTCCTATTTCTGTGAGCTCCTTGCAGTTTGTTCTCAGTATTGGATACTTATAGTGCTGACATTTCGAAAGCACAGATGGTGCAGAGGAAGTCCTCAGACGTCACCAGAGGGCGGTTTTCAAATCTTTGTCACAGGTTTAGAGAGCTACAACTTGAAAGAGACAAAACTTTTTCACTAAGCTTTCTATTTGAAATGCAAAAGTAGTTACCTTCCAAAACACATAAATCAAACTAATTCCACCTGAATTAGTCTAATAGTTTACACCTTATATTTTCTTTCTTTCTTTTTTTTTTTTTTTAAGATTTTATTTGTCAGAGAGAAGGAGAGAGAGAGAGCATGCACAAGCAGGGGGAGTGGCAGGCAGAGGGAGAAGCAGGCTCCCTGCTGAGCAAGAAGCCCAATGTGGGACTAGATCAAGGACCCTGGGATCATGACCCGAGCCGAAGGCAGACACTTAACCGGCTGAGCCACCCAGGTGTCTCACACCTTATATTTTCTATGATTTGAGGAAAATATTAGATCTTCCAATCTTCACAACAAATTGTAGATATTTTCTATAGGAAGGTTTATATCTCTTGCCATGGAAGATACATTTGTAACTGCCTGTCATGAGCTTTGTACTACAACAATACTTTTTACTTATGGTATTAATATAGCTAGTATATTTTATTATAATTATTGGATTATGGATTTGTCTCAGAGTTAAGAATTTTCAGTTCTTCTATTTTTTTACAGACCACTGTGCCTAGTTTAGTGTTGGGCATATGGATGGTGCAAAATACATGTTCATTTAATGTTTGAATGAATGGATATCTGATCAGTTATGAGACTAAAATTATAAGTTAAAGAGGAGGATAACATGTCATTTTTATAAGGCACAGATTAAACTAAAACTAAAAAAAAAACACCTTAGAAATTAGGAATAAAGTGTTCTGCTTCTGTCATCATAATGTGATTAATCCCTCATTTAAAAAGAAAAAATACCCCTGCAAATTTAGTTTATAAAGGACATACATGTGCAGAAATAACAGAAGTATATTTTATACCATCTTACTATATACTTTCATATTAAGCAGGTATTTCTGTTTTTTTCAAAAGTTAAAAACATCTTTAAAGAATGTCCATTTCCAAATCAAGACTTTTATTAAAGGTAAAGAAAATAGAGTTAACATCCAAAACATCCAATTCTTTGAGGTATTTTTTTCTCATATATTTAGAGATAATTTTCTGTATGTTTGTATGATTTATGTATATCTTTTAGAGAAGTAAATTCTATATAATATTCTATAAAATAGTAATAAATTACTAAAGAGCTTCTAATGCCAATATAATCCAGGAGAAGAACTTTTAAATTCCTCATAATAACCTTAAAAGTAATGCATCATTGGGGCACCTAGGTGGCTCAGTTGGTTGAGCATCTCACTGTTGATTTCCGCTTGGGTCATTATCTCAGGGCTGTGGAATTGAGCCCTGTGTGGGGCTCTGCGCTCAGTGCAGGGGTCTGCATGTCCCTCTCCCTCTGCTCCTTCCCCTGCTCATGCACATGCTCTCTCTCTTTAATAAAAATAAAATAAAATAAATAAATAAATAAATAAATAAATAAAATCTTTGGAAAAAAATAAAATAATGCATCATTTATTTTAGATATTAGTGTTAAAACCATATGGCACTGTATTGTTCTGATAATTATGTATGTACTGATAAATAATAATCATATAAACAAAAATACATTCTTAGCTCCACTTTAATTTTTACCCTTTAATTAATAAAAGAGATTTTTGAAAATGGCAGATGCATAGCATCCACAATTTAAATCATATAGTAAAGGACGTAGAAGAATGTAATCCTTATGTGAAATTCAGCCTTTCAGAAATAATCATGTTTGACATTTTGATGAACTTTGCTCCACTAAATGCATATATTTACATAATACACTTTTCTATATAGTTTCAAAGCTGAGATAATATTATGAATGTTTTTCTGTATATATTTGTATGTTTATATTTATTTATATATATATAAACAATAATTTTAAAGAAAGATTATCTAATCATGTTGTAGTATTTATTAACTGAGATAATGATTCATATATATATTATAATTTATATTACTAGTCCCCTCTTGTTGGATATTTAAGCTGTATTCAAATTTTTATATTATAATAAAAGATTTGGATAAATTATTTTCACATAAATATTATTTTACATTGCAGCCATATCTGTATGGAAAATTTTTAGAAGCAGAATTGCTGGACCAAAGGTGAAAGATATTTCATATTTAATAATAATTAAAACTAACATCCAAAAAGATTGCATAAAATTATGCTCAAGCAACATTAATGAGATTCTGCTGACTATTGATTTCCTTTCCAAAAGCAAAATACCTCATTTTACATCAAGCTTTACTTTGTCCTTTAGTAATTTTTTTCTTTTATCATAGTTTTTGGGTGGCTCTTGTTTTTACTCTACTATAATTTATATTTTTGTTGTCTATTTTAAAAATATATTTTCTACTTATGTATTTTTGTTGTAGAAAGCTACTTCTGTGTTATGTCTTGTGTTTTGTATGGAATTTTCTAATAAGTTAAAGATGCATTAACTTTTGATCCTGGGCTTTCAAGTCTAAAATCTTTTTTGCAAGTGATTGTAATTTTCTTTTCTTGCCTCTGCTTCAGTATATATACTTAATTGATTCACTGTTAAACTGCAGTGGCCAGATCTTTGAGAATAATATTAAAGTACCAAACATTTATTTATCATCTCTATAGTTGTTCTTATAAAAGCAGTCTAACACTTAAATAAGAAAAGTTGTATTTTTTTGCCTTTATTTCTTTTATATTTTAGGACATAAATTATTCACATACTTGTAACGTCCTTTCCCCAAAGCAATCAACTTCTCATCTAAATTTCAGAACTCTTGAGTCAGAAATCATTAAAGAAAAACTGGATGGTAGAATAATAGTATGGTCAACAGGCTAGCATTTTAAGATAAAAACAGATTAGAGTACTAAAAATAGTATAAACATAAATCTTGCAAGGGAGGGAGAGAACATCCTTGTCATTGGATTAACTTCTCATCACATTTGCTATTATTAGAGAATATTGAACATGATGGACTAATTTGTACTTTGCTTCCAGGCTATGCTGTTAAGAGCTATTCCATCTTTCTTTAACAAAACTTTTATGCTTGTAAATTAGTTATGTTAAAATGTATTAGTTTCCTGTGTTTCAGAAAAAGATAGTAAGGCATCCTCACAATATGTATAATAAGACAGTGGATGAAATATGAAAGGTTAGTAAAAACGTTTAGAGTAACAGTTATCAATAAATCTCTAGAAATCTTGTGAATTCTCTCCTGACTTAAGAAAGTTTAATAAACTCAGATGTAAAAGTAGTAGAAGGAAAACCTAAGTAATTATCTTGTGAGACTTACTTTAATCCCAGGTAATGGTCTAGAAAATATGATAAGGTAATCGATCTTTTGGAAGAAGGAACTCAAGAATTGAGTGAAAAGTTGTCCACAAGTATTTCTGAGACACAGTTGCAAACCAATGTAATAAATAAGTTATAATAGAGTAATTGATAAAGTTGACAAGGACAATGTGCCTTGCCTTGTGTAGTGTAACAAAGTTAAAGTCAAACCACACATGCCATTTTGTTGCCTGCTTCTTTCAACAAATGCATCATGAGCATCATTCAAAATGGCTTACTATGGATGAAACTATGATAAAGTTATTATAATTACTGGAAATATACTATGTCCATCATAAGTTTTCTTGAATATATTATCTTCATTCTTTGGATATTTCTAAGTATATGTATTTTCTTATTTTATCAGCTTTCTGGATTCTAAACCCCTAGTTGATTTATTTCACAATACTTTTTTTTTAAAAGATTTATTTATTTTAGAGAGAGAAAGAGAGAGGGAACACCAGCAGGAGGGGCAGAGGAAGAGGGAGAGAGAGTCTCAAGCAGACTCCATGCTGAGTGCAGAGCCTGTTGCGGGGCTCAGTCTCACGACTGTGAGATCATGACCATGAGATCACCACCTGAGCCAAAACCAAGAGTCAGACCCTTAAATCAACTGTGCCACCCAGGCACCCCAATTTCACAATGCTTTTAATAAAACTTCATTTTATCACATAATTTTAGAAGACACAAAGTATTATGCATCCCATTATGCATTACAAAGCAAATACTTTCCTTCCTCCCTCTTTCTTTCTTTCCCTCCCTCTTTCCTTCCCTCTCTCTCTCTCATTCTCTCTCTCACCTCTATGTATACAGGATCTCAATCATAATTTGCTACTTCCAGAGAAGTAGGTTGTGATTCATTCCCCTCTTTTAAAAAGATTACATTAAAACAGCTCTTTGTAAAACAACCAAACAAAAAAACTCATTATAAATATTAGCAATATAATTGTCCTAATAATTCCTGCTTAAAGAAAAATTAGGAAGATAGTGACACTGAATTAAAAGTGAACTTTTTTATTTCCAAATTTTAATTGTTACAATTATTTATTTTGATCCAAGCCTTCTTTCTAATTATTATTGTGCCATTATTTCATAGCTCCCTAAATACTTAGCTGTAAGTTTTTGGGTAAAATTGATCTTAAACTCTCTAAAGAAGAATACTCTTAAATGTGCAATCAAACATTCATGAATTTAACAAAATTAAAAAAAAAAATCTATGAGCCAAGCACTGTTCTTTGGGGTTATGGCAGATAAGAAGATTGATGAAATCCTTGCCATTGTGGAACTTTCATTCTAGTTGCCAGAGATAGCAAACTAACAAACAATGTAATTTTAGGAAGTAATGTGACAAGATAAGAAAATGAAAAATGATAGGTGGTAGGGCCATTTTTATAAGAATAGTCCTGGAAGGCTGAGGCATTTGAGCAGACACTGAATGAGGTGGGAAGTGAGTTGGAGAGCAGTTCATTCCTGGCATGAAGAACAGCAAGAACAAATTTACTGCTGTACTAATTAATTTGTTATTAATGAAGAAGAGCAAAGACATAAGTCTTCCTAAGTGGACTGAGCTAGGAATAATATGGTAGGAAGTGACTTAGAAGAAAAACCTGGGGCTTGTTAATATTGTCTTATTGTTGTTTCTTCTTTTGCTTTATGTTCTCTTACATAAGAGCAAAGGATTTGGATTTTGTTTTTTTGTTTTTTTTTTTAAAGATTTTATTTATTTATTTGACACAGAGAGGCACAGCGAGAGATGGAACACAAGCAAGGGGAGTGGGAGAGGGAGAAGCAGGCTTCCCGCCGAGCAGGGAGCCCGATGTGGGGCTCGATCCCAGGACCCTGAGATCACGACCTGAGCTGAAGGCAGACGCTTAACGACTGAGCCACCCAGGCGCCCCTGGATTTTGTTTTGATATGATCCAAAAATTGGCATCGTGATGATATGTTTTGATCTGTGTGGAAAGTAGATGGTGTCCACTTTGGATACTGTTATGGTAGTCTAGGTGAGATAATTTCAGATCCATTATGAAGATCTATCCCAGGAAATATGGTGTGTGAAAGAAGGATAAGGTCAAGGTCAGATTTACAACATTTTATTTGCACAGTGGTGTTGATTTAAGTGACATCTACTGAGGAGGGTATCACTTGAACAAGAATCATTTTGAAATTTTTTTCAGACCATCTATAGATGATTTTGAGTAGGCTTCTAAAGATAAATTTATTTATAGATAGATGCAGATATATATAGATGTAATTATGAAAAAACAGTGAGCCCTGAAAATGTACAGTTAAAACCATATGCATATAAAAGGCATGAAAATACACTTTTCTATAAAATTTACTGTTAAATGCTAAATTATTATCTGTATATTTTATGGGATATATATATTTTTATATTTCTAACTAGAGAATAGCTGTGTGTGCTATAATGTGATATCTCTGTTCTGTGTGAAATTCTGTGATATTTACATGTAAATAGGCTAACATTTGTTAATACTTTAGGGAATGTTTCTTTTACCTAAACTCAGATTTTCAGGGGCTGGAAATCATGCTTTACTGTCTGCCTATGAATGCAAAATCTGCCTTATATAAGGAATTCTTCCATTTGTTAGTGGCTTGAAAGAATTCTTACTCTCTCACCAGATTTCCAGTGTCCCTGGATTTAATTTAAACCAGTGAAATCTGTGAACATTGGGTAGTCCTTCCATTGCAATTGTGTCCACATTTGGGTAGTCTGCTTATTGGCCTTCACTAGTTCCCATTTCAAGTCTGTGAATTCCCTGGAAATTCAGTTGTAGACCTGTTAGATGGAACATCAGATGCCTTACTTGTTTCTTCAGATCTCCACATCATAATAGTAGAGTTTATGCTGTCTCTCTTACCAATGAAGCCATTTTCCTCTATGGGATGGAAAGAACAGCTGAGACATTCTTCAAATCTTCTATTTCAGGGTGGTGTTATATTTGAGTAGGGGAATCAAATCATGGACAAGCTAATAGGAAATTAATATATTTTCATAGCTATTTGAGTGTCATCTTCCCATTCGTATATAACATTGTGTGTTTGTCTTTTTATCTGTATTGAATCTGCACAAAATGGGATTTGTTTATAAGTTTATATTTGTTTATAAGTTATTTAGTAAACTTCAAGATAATGAGTTAAGGATATATTCAATTTATTATGATTCCTCACCACTGTACCCTGAGCTTGAGTAAGTCCTGAATTCTCAAAGACATCCCATCAGTATTTCCTTGGGTATGAAATAAGTATTAGTATTCTAACCAGTCCCATCTACAAATGACAAGCGTATCTCACTGATAGAATAAATAAAATTTGTTACAAAGCCAAGAATACACTCTTGGTCAGAATTTTGTACTAAATAATTCACCAGATAAATATGTTCTCAAATTATCTAAATATAAATACTGAATTTTATTGGATTTTGAGGTATTTTTCAGGATACACTTAGGACTTGAAACTCCTATGGTTGAATAATATTATTTAAAGTGGTCTTCTGAAATGAAAGAAAAACTGAAGTTTAATAAACTGATCATGTTTTGTGACAACAACCAAATAACAATTTAAATTATTATTTAGCATTTCACCTATATGCAAAGTAATTGATTTAAAAATTATCATATAGGAAAGAATTTTCTAATACATATTTAAATTAACTATGTTTATTATTTATGTAGGCTTTTTTATTTTTAGAAAAGAATTTATTTTATCAGAGCACTTTTATGATTCTCCATTTATTTTGTGGTACAGGTTAATAAATTAACTTTCTTTCATATCTGGAGGTGGATGTTTAGGCAACTTAAATTTTAGTGTGACTTGCCTCCTTGTTTTATGTCCCATTAATAGGGTCTTGTAAATCTGACAGGCTTTATTTTTCTAACACGGTTTCTAGGATATGCTATTTCCACATACCATAATTCTAACCATGTGGATTTACCATGGCAAATCCTTTTAACATTCCCTAACAATATCTTAAATAGTGGAGCATAACAAAAATTTGCTGCTAGGGAAATGCTAACTTTCTGGCATGAGTATATAGGAAGGATTTTCTTTTTTGTGATTTCTTCCAGCATTTGTAAGTATGGTTATCATGGTTCAATTCATTTGAATGATGACGGACTTAAAATCCAACGAAATATTTTTCTTCTGAAAGAACTCAAGTAAGTTATTCTCTTTCCAGTCCCCTTTACCTATGGAATGCTGGCATTTTAGAATTTTTCTCACCAAAAGCAATGCCTCATGTGATGCCCAAAATAGTGTTTATTCAGTTCATGTTGATGGTGGATTAAGCTCAATATTAGAGTACTAAGAACTATTATAATTCTAAGGATTTGGCTTATAGAGGAATTAGGGAAGTACAAGAAGAAACCACTTAACCTAAGGATAAATATTTCTAACAGCAGTGTTTTCTAATGGAATATGGATTATGTGATAATCCTGTAACTCAGGTGTTACTCTGCAGAGTAGAAATCTGTGCTGGTGAAGCAGGACATTGCCATATATTTGAATCTAATAAAGGCACAGTTTGTTCAAATAGATATGAACATTTAAAACATATCTTACATAATCGATAGCCTGGGGCACCTGGGTGGCTCAGTTGGTTAAGTGTCAGACTCATGGTTTTAGCTCAGGTCATGATCTCAGGGTCTAGGGATCAAGCCCCGCATCGGGCTCCACGCTCAGCAGGGAGTCTGCTTGAGAGTCCCTCTCCCTTTTTCTCTGCCCATCCCCTGCCTCTAAAATAAATAAAGAAAATCTTAAAAAAAAAAAAAAAAAAAAAAAAAAGCCTGAGTGATTTCAAATCATCATTGTACATTAAACCAGGTTGCTATTCCTTTGGCTCTAATATCTTGTGTTACTATTATAAATTCAAATAATCTCAGAAATGAATACCCATTTATTGGATAACACTCTCAATAAACTTAAATCATTTTCAAAATGGTGAATATTATCCACTTGGATATTGATTATTATTAGACCATTTATAAAATATTAAATTATGTTTATCTAACTTCAGTAACTCTGTTGCTTGAATATTAAGAAGGCAATTGATGGAACATTAATTCCCTTTACTTTAAATAATCAAAGTTAAAACATTTGCATACTCACTCAATTTCCATCATGCTCAAGTGTGAACTAAGCTGACATCATAAAGTGCTTTAATTTCTTTAGAACAACATTTTCAATAAAATTATAAAATTCTTAAAAATATTCATGAGGGATTAAATTTCTAATAATGGCAAGCTAAGTTGCTTAGGTCAAAGCAAAAAAAATATGCTTATTAAATATAAAATAGCAGATGCTTGAGATCATTAATAATCTGAAAAAGATAGTAAGAAACCCCTGGGTAATATATATATATATATATATATTTTTTTTTTTTTACGTAAAACCTATAGTAAGAAAAGGGGGAAAAATTGTTCATTAAAAAGGTACATTTGCCCTCATGGCATTTACCCATACTCCAGTCAGCTCTATTTTGGTTTCCTGGTTGAATCAGACCAAAGACATAGATCACAGCCCAGAGTTTTGTCACTTTCCCTTGCCTTGAGCTAAAGAGCTAATCTTCAAGTAAGAGTGAATAGATGTTGAGAAATGCAGAGAGAGTTTCCTTGGCACAAAGTGGAAAAGAAGAGAAAAATTTAAAAAAAAATCATCTTGGGGAGTTTATAGTCACAGACTTGACCTTGTCTTGTGTATTTATGAGTATGCTCAGCCTGGGTGAGCCAGGGACTTTTGCATCTTCAGTCTGGTTTGAGACTTTCTCAAACCTATGGTGGCAGAAAGGAAGAAAAAGAAGGAGGGAAGGGATGACTCTCCTTGACTTCAGAGAACACTGATTATCATTTAAAGACAATGGCCAGTAAGCCATGAAATATTACAAAGCATACAAGGAAATAAGAAATGCTGAACCTGTGTGAGAATCAACAGAAACTGCATACCAGCCATGTGTAGTCTACAGATAATAGATTTATATGATGTGGTGGTTAAAATAATTCATGCTCAACCTGTTTAAAGAAATAAATTTTTAAAAATATTGGAAACCCTAAAAAGTGACATAGATTTTCAAAACAACCAAACAAGCAAGTATAAACTTCAACTTCCAGCCTTGTTGGAGTACTTGGTACAAGACTTTTCATTTTGTTTTCATTTTTATTTTTTAATTATTTCATTTTTTTTCATTATGGTAAGTGCACTCTTTAATCCCCATGCCCTATTTCTCTCATACCCTACAACCTCCCCTCTGATAACCATCAGTTTGTTCTGTACAGTTAAAACTCTGTTTCTTGGTTTTTTTTTTGTTTTTTGTTTTCTCCTTTGCTCATTTGTTTTGTGTCTTAGATTTCACATGTGAGTGGTATCATATGGTATTTGTCTCTCTCTGACTGACTTATTTCACTTAGCATTATACTGTCTAGCACCATTTGTTGTTGCAAATTGCAAGATTTCATTCTTTTTTATGGCTGAATAAAGAAGATATATATATATATCTTCTTTATTCAGCCATATATATACACATATATAAAATCAGGTCCCAAATGACAGACATGATCGATCGATCGATCTATCTATCTATCTATCTATCTATCTATCTATCTATCTATATATCTTTATCTATCTATATATATCTTTATCCATTCATCTATCAGTGGACACTTGGCTGCTTCCATAATTTGGCTATTGTAAATAATGCTGTAATAAAGCAGTCAATACAGGGGTGCATGTATCCCTTTGAATTTTTGTATTTTGTGGATAAATACCCAGTAGTGTGATTATTGCATCATAGGGTAGTTCTATTTTTAACTTTTTGAGGAACCCCTTTACTGTTTTCCAGAATGGCTGCACCAGTTTGCATTCATTTCATTTTCAAATAGGAAGGAAACTGAAAATATACAAGAAAATAGGGAAGCAAATAGCACAGGACTGTATTCCTTGAGTGAAAGAAAACGAGTGATGTGAGTTTTAATACAACCTCAAGTGTCTCTGTGAAGAGGTTTTCCTGGAATGGTGTAAAACTGAGTAACCCAAGCAAAGCACAATGACTATAGTGAGTTGAGGAACAAGAAATCAGAATTTTTGACAGCTGAGGCAGCTGGGATTTGTACGGAAAAAACTACAATATGCCAAGAAAAAATTTAAAAGTACATTCATGGCATCCCCTTTAGTCTTTTGCTGGATACCTATTTTCTTCATATTTGTATGGTGAAAACCTGAAAGGCTGATGAACAAATTTCAGAGACTACTCAGAGCTGAGAGACATATGCATTCCCACTACCCAGATATGGAGATATGGTTCAACATGTGTATTCAGTAAAGCCATCTAAAGGATCAGGATATATAGTAGGTCTTAAATTACTCTTGAGGAAAGGCTACTCTCTAGATACACTAAATAAAACTTAAAAGAAGCCTCAAAATGTTAGCTTTTTTTGTAAGCAACTTATCTTTCCCAAACAATAATAATATTCTTCAAAATACAGATATTTAACTCTGTACAGTAGTCATATTTCCAATTTAAAAAAGTACTAGACTTTGAAAGAAACAGATGAAATAACAGGAAAAATAAATAAATTCAGGTCCCAAAATGACAGACATGATAGATTAGTAGACAATTGCTGTAAAATAGCTACTATAAATAAGATTGACCTTTTAAGGGAAAACATGATTATAATGAGTAGACAAATGGAAACTGAGAAATAGAATCTCTGAAATGAAAAATTCACTGGATCAACATGAGAAATTTAAGCAATGTAAAAGAAAGTATCAGTGAATGTAAGGCATATAACAATTATCTGGCAAGAATAAGAGTAATATAGAGAAGAAGGGGCACCTGGGTGGCTTAGTCATTAAGCGTCTGCCTTAGGCTCAGGTCATGATCCCAGGGTCCTGGGATTGAGCCCCGCATCAGGCTCCTTTCTCAGCCGGGAGCCTGCTTTACCCTTTCCCACTCCCCCTGCTTGTGTTTCCTCTCTAGCTGTCTTTCTCTCTCTGTCAAATAAGTAAAACCTTTAAAAAATAATAATAATAATATAGAGAAGAAACATACAACAAATATGATGAATAAAAATGGGACAGGATTAGAGGTGCTTCAGACAAATAATGATGTTATATTATGATAAATTATTTATTCAATAAATTTGGAGGATTAGATAGGATAGAAAAAAATTTTAGAAAAATAAAATTCACCAAAACTACCTAAAAAAATTAAAAACCCATTCATGTTGCTTTATAATTACCTTTTTACATATATAACATATACTTTTATTATAACTATTTCATATGTTTATTTAAATTATATTCTAAAACATAATTTACATATTTGTATTTATAAGTTAATAATCAAGTTGTAAATAATTCATAAACTATTAAATTAAATATTTAAATATATATCTATTTTTAATTTTATTTTATTATGTTATGTTAGTCACCATACAATACACCATTAGTTTTTGATACAGTGTTCCATGATTCATTGTTTTCGTATAATACCCAGTGCTCCATGCAGTACATGCCCTCCTTAATACCCATCACTAGGCCAACCCATCCCCCCACCCCGCTCCCCTCTAAAGCCCTCAGTTTGTTTCTCAGAGTCCATAGTCTCTCATGGTTCATCTCTCCCTCCGAATTCCCCCCCTTCATTTTTCCCATCCTTCTCCTAATGTCCTCCATGCTATTCCTTATGTTCCACAAAAAAGTGAAACCATATGATAATTGACTTTCTCTGCTTGACTTACTTCACTTAGCATAATCTCCTCCAGTCCCATCCATGTTGATGTAAAGTTGAGTATTCATCCTTTCTGATGGCTGAGTAATATTCCATTGTATATATGGACCACATCTTCTTTATCCATTCATCTGTTGAAGGGCATCTCGGCTCTTTCCACAGTTTGGCTATTGTGGACATTGCTCCTATGAACATTGGGGTGCATATGGCCCTTCTTTTCACTACATCTGTGTCTTTGGGGTAAATACCCAGGAGTGCAATTGCTGGGTCATAGGATAGCTCTATTTTTAATTTTAAAAAAAAAATTTTAAGATTTTTATTTATTTATTTGAGAGAGAGAGACACAGAGAGAGAGGGAACACAAGCAGGGGGAGTGGGAGAGGGAGAAGCAGGCTTCCTGAGGAGCAGGGAGCCCAATGTGGGGCTTGATCAGGATCCTGGGATCATGACCTGAGCCAAAGGCAGATACTTAACAACTGAGCCACCCAGGCACCCCTATTTTTAATTTTTTGAGGCACCTCCACACTGTTTACCAAAGTGGCTGTACCAACTTGCATTCCCACCAACAGTGTAAGAGGGTTCCCCTTTCTCCACAACCTCTCCAACATTTGTTGTTTCTTGCCCTGTCAATTTTTGCCATTCTAACTGGTGTAAGGTGGTACCTCAATGTGGTTTTGATTTGAATTTCCCTGATGGCTAAAGATGATGAACATTTTTTCATGTCTCTGTTAGCCATTTGTATGTCTTCTTTGGAGAAGTGTCTGTTCATGACTTCTGCCCATTTTTTGACTTGATTATTTGTTTTTTGGGTTTTGAGTTTGAGTAGTTCTTTATAGATCATGGATACCAGCCCTTTATCTGTAGTGTCATTTGCAAATATCTTCTCCCATTCTGCGGGTTGCCTCTTTATTTTGTTGCATGTTTCCTTTGCTGTGCAGAAGCTTTTTATCTTGATGAAGTCCCAAAAGTTCATTTTTGCTTTTGTTTCACTAGCTTTTGGAGATGTATCTTGAAAGAAGTTGCTGTGGCTGATGTCAAAGAGGTTATTGCCTATGTTCTCCTCTAGGATTTTGATAGATTCCTGTCTCACATTGAGGTCTTCCATCCATTTTGAGTTTATCTTTGTGTAGGGTGTTAAGAGAATTGTTGAGTTTCATTCCTCTGTATATAGCTGTCCAATTTTCCCAGCACCATTTATTGAAGAGACTGTCTTTTTTCCATTGCATATTTTTTCCTGCTTTGTCGAAGATTATTTGACCATAGAGTTGAGGGTCCATATCTGGGCTCTCTATTCTGTTCCATTGGTCTATATGTCTGTTTTTGTGCCAGTACCATGCTGTCTTGGTGATCACTGCTTTGTAATACAGCTTGAAATTGGGCAACGTGATGCCCCCAGCTTTGTTTTTCTTTTTCAACATTTCCTTGGCGATTCGGGGTCTTTTCTGATTCCATACAAATTTTAGGATTGTTTGTTCCAGCACTTTGAAAAATGTCATTGGAATTTTGATCGGGATGGCATTGAAGGTATAGATTGCTCTGGGTAGCATAGACATTTTAACAATGTTTATTCTTCTGATCCACAAGCATGGAATGTTTTTCATCTTTTTGTGTCTTCTTCAATTTCTTTCATGAGTGTTCTGTAGTTCCTAGAGTATAGATCCTTTACCTCTTTGGTTAGGTTTATTCCGAGGTATCTTATGGTTTTTGGTGCTATTGTAAATGGAATCGTTTCTCTAATTTCTCTTTCTACAGTTGTATTGTTAGTGTATAAGAAAGCAACTGATTTCTGTGCATTGATTTTGTATCCTGCCACATTACTGAATTGCTGTATGAGTTCTAGTAATTTGGGGGTGGAGTCTTTTGGTTTTCCACATAAAGTATCATGTCATCTGCGAAAAGAGAGAGTTTGACTTCTTCTTTGGCAATTTGAATACCTTTTATTTCTTTTTGTTGTCTGATTGCTGTTGCTAGGACTTCTAGCACTATTTTGAACAATAGTGGCGAGAGTGGGCATCCTTGACGTGTTCCTGATCTTAAGGGAAAGGCTCTCAGCTTTTCCCCATTGAGGATGATATTCGCTGTGGGTTTTTCATAGGTGGATTTTATGAACTTGAGGAATGTTCCCTGTAACCCTATACTCTGGAGAGTTTTAATCAGGAAAGGATGCTGTATTTTGTCAAATGCTTTTCCTGCATCAATTGAGAGGACCATATGGTTCTTCTCTCTCCTCTTCTTAATTGTTCTATCACATTGATTGATTTGCAAATGTTGAACCACCCTTGCATCCCGGGGATAAATCCCACTTGGTTGTGGTGGATGATCCTTTTAATGTAGTGTTGGATCCTATTAGCTAGGATTTTGTTGAGGATTTTGGAATCCATATTCATCAGGGATATCGGTCTGAAATTCTCCTTTTTGATGGGGTCTTTGCCTGGTTTGGGGATTAAGGTAATGCTGGCCTCACAGAATGAGTCTGGAAGCTTTCCTTCTGTTTCTATTTTTTGAAACAGCTTCAGGAGACTAGGTATTATTTCTTCTTTGAATGTTTGGTAGAATTCCCCAAGGAGTCCATCAGGCCCTGGACTCTTGTTTTTTGGGATGTTTTGATCACTGCTTCAGTGTCGTTACTGGTTATTGGCCTATTCAGGTTGTCAATTTCCTCCTGTTTCAGTCTTGGGAATTTATAGGTTTCCAGGAAGGCATCCATTTCATCCACGTTGCTCAATTTATTGGCATACAGTTGTTGATAATAATTTCTAATAATTGTTTCTATTTCCTTGGTGTTAGTCATGATCTCTCCCCTTTCATTCATAATTTTAATAATATTTAATAATTTAATAATATTCTAATAATGTAGAGAACAAAATACAGATATTTAACTCTGTACAGTAGTCATATTTCCAATTTAGAAAAGTACTAGACTTTGAAAGAAACAGATGAAATAACAGGAAAAGTAAATAAATTCAGCTCCCAAAATGACAGACGTGATAGATTAGTAGACAATTGCTGTAAAATAGCTACTATAAATAAGATCGACCTTTTAAGGGAAAACATGATTATAATGAGTAGACAAATGGAAACTGAACAAATGGAAACTGAAAAATAGAATCTCTGAAATGAAAAATTCACTGGATCAACATGAGAAATTTAAGCAATGTAAAAGAAAGTATCGGTGAATGTAAGGCATATAACAATTATCTGGCAAGATTAAGAATAATATAGAGAAGAAACATACAACAAATATGATGAATAAAAATGGGACAGGATTAGAGGTGCTTCAGACAAATAATGATGTTATATTATGATAAATTATTTATTCAATAAATTTGGAGGATTAGGTAAGATAGAAAAAAATTTTAGAAAAATAAAATTCACCAAAACTCGTTAAAAAAATTAAAAACCCATTCGTATTACTTTATAATTACATTTGTATATATATAACACATGCTTTTATTGTAACTATTTTATACTTTTATTTACATTATATTCTAAGACATAATTTACATATTTGTATTTATAAGCTATTAATAATCAAGTTGTAAATAATTCATAAACTAAGTTATTAAATTAAATATGTTTAAATATATATTTTTAAAGCCATTCTCAGAAGATACGAGTAACTTAGAAAATTCATAAACATCTGCATGCAAATGATTAGAACCAATAAGACTGACAAAGCCACTAGATATGAATTTACTATACAAAATTTAGTTGCCTTTGATAGTCTAAAAACATAACATTTTAGATTTATACAATTTAGAATAACACCAAAAATATGAAATATCTATGTGTAAATTTAAATGATAATGTATAAAAGTTATATGGAAAATTCCCTTAGATGTGTTAAAGAAATAATGTGTTTGACATAGCATATTTACAATTTTAACACTAGGTATTGTAAAGATGTCAGTTGCTATCAAATTATTTAATACATTCATTTGGAAACCAGCAACCAAAAATTTTTATGGAAATTGGCAAGCATCCTCTAACATATATACTGAGATATAAGGACTAAGTATAGTGAAGATTGTAATATAAGATTAAGGATTTTCTTTTGAGATATGTAATATGTATATTGTACATATATATTGTATCAATTGAGTTTCAACTATTGTATTGCTTGAGTTTCATAAATTTCAAACCTTTGATTAGGTTTTTTTTAGATATTTTTCATTTTGCAACTCTGTGGAAATTGTAGGCATGTATAGCAGGGTATCTTCATAAACCTTGTACATTAAAGGGCCAGGTAAAAGTGAAGCCTGATTGTCTAATAGTTGCCAAAACCAAATTCAGGTTAAAACACGAATCCAGTTTGGAGAAAGCTATATATTGCACTTTAGTTGCATACATACAAACTCATATAAAAGTGCAAAGACATTCTCTTACAGTTGTTCTTTGAGTTGCATGGATTTGTATTTGAAAGAATGCTCATCCTTACCAAAAAAATGCAGGGTGTGGCAATCCACTGTTAATAGAACAGGGCTTATTTCAAAGTTAAAGTTAAAAAAACAAAAAAGCAGATCACTTTATTAGCCCCTCTCTTTTACCTAGTTATTTCAAGATTAACATTGTCTAAGTCACTGTAGATTTAGAATTCAAAATTCCTTCTCAAATTATTTTCAGTAGTTTTGAAATGTAGACGTCTTGTTAAATGCAAATCATTGGACAATTCTATGTAAAAATCTAATTTGAAAATAAAGGAGATGTGGATACTGGCAGGAGAGCACACAGTAGTTAATTATTTAAAGTTACTTGATTGATTTCCTCTACCTTTTTTTCCTATTTGATACGCATTTGAAGGAAAAAAATAATAATAGCAAAAATGAAAGTACATACAATATGTTCAGATAGGCTGGCTGGAATCAGGATATCTATGAATAAGAGACATGTAGGTTTAACACGGAAGACAGAAAATTTTTTTTTTTTTTTTTTTTTTTTTAAAGATTTTATTTTATTTATTTGACAGAGAGAGAGAGAGACAGCTAGAGAGGGAACACAAGCAGGCGGAGTGGGAGAGGGAGAAGCAGGCTCCTGGCCGAGCAGGGAGCCCGATGCGGGGCTCGATCCCAGGACCCTGGGATCATGACCTGAGCCGAAGGCAGACGCTTAACGACTGAGCCACCCAGGCGCCCCCAGAAAATTTTAATAAAGGAAAAGAGAAATCTTATTTGCAATACTAGTAACAGTTAAGGGGAAGTTTTAGATGTTTGGGTTGGGGGAGAGGTGGAAGCATCATCAATAATTCTCGTGGTTCATTACACTTAAGCCAGACGTTTATCTCCTCTCTCAGTAGCATTTAGAGAAAGAAGGAGGGACAGGAAAGAGTTCATGTTTACAGATCATTCCTGCCTGTTTCTGTATCTATTCCATTTATCTGTAAGCTGATTTCTTCAGGTAGTTTGCAGCAGCACGTGGTGCAAAAAACTTTTTGATGACTTGTTCTGAAGGTTGAGAATAGGGGTTTTCAGCTGAGCACACCTAGATTGCATGCTCTATCTAGCTTCTGCAACATGCATTTGTATGGCAAAATGCCTTTCCTTGTCATTTTTCTATGTTATTTAAATATCTACAAAATCAATTCAACTGCAAGGATTATTATCAGTTGCATAGATGACAAAATCAGTTTTTTATTATCTGATAATATAAACTCATGTAAGTAAATATGGCTGGGACCTAAGGTATTATCATACTACTGTTTTACACCAAAAATAATTCTTTTGACATTGTGAAATTGCTTTTTTAATAGACTGAGTGAAGTAAAAAGCATTTTTATTATGTGAGTGTCATCTTCAAGAAACTATTATAATTTTTCATTTTTATATACTTTTAGTCTTGTATAAAAGGATATGTTATGACATAAACTTCTTTGACTGAAATCTAATTCAAGTTTACATTTAGTACTTATCTCAGATACATGGCACTATAGAGTATGTGACAACTTTTCTTATTTAAACAAGATCCTGTCAAATGTCGACACACCAAGTACAGATGTGAATTTATCTGAAGGCAATAGATGCCATCCTCTGCTTCAGTGCAGTCTTTTTCTTTCGTCTTTGTTCCTTTCTTTAGATAGCTTCATAATTTTGTGATTATTAGTCACAGAACTGAGTGAAAATTATGGACTCAGAGATCTGGGCTCAAAACTTTGTGTGCGATTGAACATGACATTTCTCTCTTTTATAATTTTTTACCTTTGTTCTGGCGTCTAACACACATACAGGAAATTACACATATAATCAATTAGTGTTCAGCTCACTAGATTTACACACACTGAATACCCCAGTGTAGCGACGAGCCAGATCAATAAACAGAAGACTGCCAGGACCACATTGCACTTTACCTGCTCCCTCTCAGCCTCTAAATACTCCCTCAAGGATATCATTACTAACTTCTAACATCATGGAATAGTTCTTGGCTATTTTTATATTCCATATGAAGAAAATCATACGTTATTAATCATTTGTATCTGGCTTCTTTCAACTCAATGTTATGTTTAGGAGATTTATCCATATTGGTGTATGTGGATTAATCCATTCATTCTCACTAGTGAATGATATCATGTGTGACTATATCATAGTTTATTTATCCATTTAATGTTGAGGGTATTTGGATATTTTCCATTTTTTTTTTACTTTTTTATTAGAACTGTTATGAGCATTTTTGTATGCACTTCTATTAAATATTTAAACACTCTACAGTAGGTTGTCTGTTAAGGACAGGAATTACTGAGTTAAAGAGAATGCATATATTCCTTGTTAGTGTTTACTACCAAATAATCTTTCAAGGTGATTATACCAATTTTTATGCTCACACTGGCAATATATGAGGGTTCTGGTAGGTCCACATACTGACAGACACTTGGCATTTTCATTTTTATCTTCCTTTTCTGGCCCTTAAGTGTTTTCCCAACTTCTTTGGCTTATTTTCCTTCTCATTCTACATGTGCTCAAATTGACACAGATTCAACTCTATATAAATTCTAAGACATAAATATATATTTGTAGCCTAGATCACTCTTAAAAATCCTGGATTTATACCCACATGCCTCCTGAATCATTCAACTTATGTGAAATTTCTCAGAATTATAATAAAACCTATCTCTCTAGATTTGCCCTTATTTTTCTTATATTATTTATTGACTAATCTAAAAATCTGATTTTTATACTTTAGGATTATTCATTTACATATTCAAAATATGAGTAGAAAAGTCCTTTTATTTTTGCTCTTAGTTATCTAAAACTATAGCTTTCTCGCCGACATTACTGCCTTTGCCATTATTCAAGGTTTATTATCTCTCATCTCATTTCTTTCACTAAATGTATATTTTTTTCCCCTTTGATTTCAGGCCATTTACTTCCCCAACTTCCAAATTGTTTATTCTAGAGTTGTCTTTTAAAATGTAGTTTGCTCGTTCATAGCACTATCATGGTATTGTCTTTTTTATGGTTTTCCTTCTTACATTCAGATTTTTTTAAAAAATTAGTTCCTTAGACTGGCGAGCAAGGTATTTTGTGCTCAAGTGGAAGATCTGAAGACCCATCTCTTTGGAGGAAACACTGAATTGTAGAAAGAACAAGTGTTTTTTTCAGACAGACTGTAATTAAAACTTATTTGAGAGATGATCAGGTCACCAGTGTGTATGAATTTATTCTCCTTTGTGAAAGATTCTTATGTCTACCTACCTCAGAACACAGTTTTATGGGGATTATATTAAATGGGGTATCATGTGAAAGACTGACATCATCTGATTTGTAATAGCCTCTTAAACTAAGCAATTAGCTCCTGACACATCTTCAAGAATGTTCTTATCCCTTGCCACATAGGGTACTTCAGAACAATGAGTAGATGATGCTTTAAATCTCTCCGTGTCTTTGCTCATGCTAGTCCGTCTTCCTGGTATGTAATTCTTGATTTAGTGGGGATGAAGGGGGCTGGCAAATTCATTTTCTTTAATCAAAAAATGGTTCATTGTCATTTCTTTTGATTATTATAACTTGCAGTGGTGATGAAGTTTTTTTTTATTGAGGTATAGTTGATATACACTATTATATTAATTTTTTGGTGTACAACATAGTGACTTGACATTTATATAAGTCACAAAATGATCAGCATGATAAGACAGTTACCATCTGTCACCATACAAAGTTATTATGATATTATTGACTATATTCCCTATGTTGTACTCTCTATCCCTGTGATTAATTTATTTATAGCCACAGTCTTTTTTACATGCATTTTTTCTCATATTCCATGTTCTACGTAAATAGCAGCTTCTGCTTCACAGCTATGTCCAAAATAAAACACAACAAAAATAATTATATAGCCTATTACTTCATCATATACAGAAATGTGAATTTATTTAACTTTAGTACAGAAGTACTTACCAATGTATCTGGCATCTTATGAGTTCAGTATATATGTAACTAAACACTGACAACATTTCACTGATTGACCTAATGAATAAATGAGTTGGTGAGTTATTGAAGTTTATATTAATTAAGATGTTAGAAAAATGATTTGAAAATATATTACATCACCATATTTGATGTTAAAATGTTATCATTTACCTACAGAGCCTAAAACTTTCTTCTTAAATCCATAATAATTTGCATTGTCTATATATTCAGTTGAAATAACAATTCCATTCTTAAATACTTAAATTGTGATGGAAAGTTAATTTAATTTGGTGGATTGATTCATGGGACAAGAATTTACTGATCACTAATATACTCAATGTGGTATCAAGCAATAATGGTCATATCATTTAGTTTAATCATAGCATCCCATTTACCTTTCTAGTTACTGTAATAACTGGTTCCTAAGTGCTTAAATTATGAAATATTTTGTTCATTGGAATGTATTTCTGATTTAATATTGAAAGTGTTATGAAAACCATAAATGATATATTGAATTTTATAATAGCTAAATTTTCACAAGAAGTATGGGATGTGTATATATAAAAGTATTTTAAGACAATCTCCTTAACTATGGTTTTTATTTTTACTTAAAGCCTGAACAAAAATAGGTTCAATTATATTCAAATACCTCCAGATTTGATCTTTAGAAATTGCTTCACATATCCCGAAATAAACAGAGTTAAGCAAAGAATATTGGTTACTTTTAAAATATTTATAAGGCAATGAGACATTTCTTGTGAACTATAGGAGTTTTAAAGAGAATACCTGCCAGCAGAATTGCAATGCATTTTTCAAATATCTAGTTTCTTATGACAGCAACTACCTTCACGTTGAGCCAAAGGGATTTCCAAATCAGAGATCTGAGTCTGACACTTCAGCTAAAGCGACTATTCATAATGCAGTTTTAGATCACATTTGGGGTTTGATAATCTTCCAGAACATCAAGTTTCTATACGCTTTGTGTTCATCTGAATTTAATTGAAAAAATAAAACCTTTTAATGGAAAAAAAAACTAATAGGAAAAATGACAGTAATTCACTATGAATCTTTTGGAGAATATAAGTATTTTATTCAGGTTGATTTCCTGCAAGCATCAGTTTGAACAAAGATAATTTTGCTACCACTGCACACACTTTGATCATTTTGTATCATTCTCTTTTATATATCTTTTGTATATCTTCTCTTTTTTATTTTTTAATAAATTATGTTCCATATGAAGTAAACCTTTTTTTCCTAGATTTATAAGTGAAATTCCATCCTTTGAAATTGTCTTCAGAAACATCAGTAAAACCCTTTTTTGTTGCTATTACAACCATTGTGCATGTTTGACCTTTAGTGTCCAGTTTGGCCTCTCCACTGCAAAAATATTGTTAAAGTCTTTATTTTATACAAAAAAATCGAAATAACGATCCTAATGTATTTTGACCAATGCTGTTATCATTGCAAGGAATAAGTATTATCTTCAAAGTAATTAAAGGAGATTCTGAGAGTTTTATAAAGTTAGTTATTCGTGCTGTTTACTTTGTGGGTTTGGTAAAGATACCAACTTCTAAAGAAAAAAAAAATCTGTAAGTATATCAGGAAAGCCAAATAAGTAACCAAGGTGAAAACTATGCAAATTAACATTAGGTTTTATTAGAGACAGCATGAGGATGGGGCAAGGGATACACTGTAGCATTATTAATAGGGATTTCTATATTCATTGAACCTGGTCTTACAAGATATACAATGAGGAGAGATAGGAAAATTAGTAAAAATGCAATTATAAAAGAATAAAAATATTTTAGCAGCTTGGAATTTCTAGAAAAACATATTTGAGAAAAATGGAAAACCTGGATTTCACCAGGGAGGAAAATTGCCAGTAAGGATAGAGGTGCCAAAAAAATAAAATGTCCTCTTCAGAACAAGGGGAAAGGATGGAGTTCTTATAATACCTGTTATTATCCTCAAAATTAGAGGACCAAAGTAACCAATAGCTGACCTTACACATACCTCCCGTTGAAGTAGTACATTTCTTTTTGATAATATAAAAAATGTTTTTAAAAAGTTTTCTAGTAGAAAAATATGAACATTTGCTGAAATTAACCTCCCACATTTCCCCAGTGATAATGTTTATTATTCTGTCATCCTGTTGAAATTCATCTTAACCAATGCAAATAGTTATGGTGCCTTGCCTCAATTTATTATTTGTTCATACTTTCTTTAATTTTTAATGGATTTACAGGAATGAGACTTAAATTACTTATATTATTTTTTATAATCTAAGCTTAAGTATTCTAAAATTATTACTCCCAATATTATAGAAGTTGTATTATATTAGATATTTATAATCATTTTTCTTATCTTAACAATTATTAATAAAGATCACTAATATATCATAGTTTGTATTATAAAATATTTTCAGGTATAAAAAAATATTTTCAGGTATTTTTCAGAGTAGGAAATTGTGTTCAGCCCAAATAGATATTTTTCTGGCCTTACTTTTTTTTTTTTTTTTCTCCTTTTAATAGTCCCTCCCTCTGTAAGAATGAAGGTACTCCACTTTATTTAGAAAATTCTGGATCATTGATTGTTTTGGTTATTTACTGGTGTATTAAAAACTACATTAGAAATTTGTGGTTTAAGGCAACAGTTTTCTTTTGCTTAACTTTTTATGAGTCAGAAATTCAAAAAGGACCTCACTTGACACTTGATCTCTATTGTCTGCGGCATCAGATGGGGAGGTTGACTGAGGCTGGAGGATTGCCTGAATCTGGCTTACTCCTAAGGCTGGCAAGTTTGTATTGGTTGTCAGCTCAGAGCTCACTGAGAAACTCAAGGACTTCTCCACTGGAATGCCTAAACTTTCTCAGAAAATGGAAGCTGGGTTTCAACACATAAGTATCAGGTTGCCATTCTCTTTAAGTCATGGGCCTAGAAATTGGCAATATTGTAACATCTTCCATGTGCTATCTGTCAAAGCAGTCTTAGGATCCACACAGATTCAAACAGAGGAGGCACAGATCTTACAACTAATAGAATGTTAGAGAATCTGCCCAGTTTCATAGGGATCATACATGGATGAGAACCAACTTAATTCTCACATTAGTCTGATTTCAAACACAACAGTTGTGTTGGCAGATATAAAAATATTTGAATGATCAGCAGAAAAATTATTGAATATGTCTGCCTTGCAACACTCTACTTTTTAAATTGGATCACTGACATCAATCACTAGCAGTGCCCTTGATGAAACTTTTCCATTTCTCCCCGCTTTGGTAAGCCTTAGAGTACTTTTAAGATACATTAAAGCAGGGAGATCTAGACATAAGAGACATAAAAGAAGAATCAATGCCTGTGAAGAGAAACTGAGAATATTAAAGAAGAAATATCTTCCTTTCTTCTTTATTGCTTAAAATGTTAACAGATTTCTGAGACAGGATGAGACTTTTAACCCAAGACCTGAGCAGAGCATTTAGTGTTTAGACCATGCCTCTACTTCTGACCCAGAGATAATAAATATGCATTGTGTTAAGCCACTAGGTCTGTGGTTATTCGTTACATAACAATAGAATACTAATACAGTGATATATTTCAATGAACAATAGCTCTTATTTTCAGTTCAGGTCAGTATACTTATGTTTCCTTTATTGTCCATGTTCTATGTCCTATTTATGAAATTACTGGCTAGGGGCGTCTGGGTGGCTCAGTTGGTAAAGTGTCTGCCTTTGGCTCAGGTCGTGATCCCAAGGTCCTGAGATGGAGCCCCACATTGTGCTCCCTGCTCAGTAGGGAGTCTGCTTCTCCCTCTCTGCCCCTCCACCCCTCTCATGCTGTCTGTCTGGCTCACTGTCTCTGTCTCAAACAAATAAAACCTTAAGAGAAAAAAAAAAAAAAAAAAAGAAAGAAATTACTGGCTATTCCAGGATCCTGGAGATTTTTTCTTATTCTATTTTCTAAAACATGTATTATTTTACCTTTTTCATATAATCTATTTAGAATTGGCTTGAGATATGGTAGAATTCATAGTTTATTGTTTTTCATATATCTATTTAG
This sequence comes from Phoca vitulina, assembly GCF_004348235.1. Taxonomy (NCBI): domain Eukaryota; kingdom Metazoa; phylum Chordata; class Mammalia; order Carnivora; family Phocidae; genus Phoca; species Phoca vitulina. Next base: position 25,239,423 of record NW_022589708.1, on the reverse strand, counting down.
TAAAGTTTGTACATTTTGCACTGCTCTGCAAGCCTCCTTTTCCACTGTATGAAGGTACATTTAAATCTGGATCTCTTCAGAATCCTGAATCTATTCCATTGGTTTAGTTGTCTATCATTCATTGTGCCTATAACACCCTGATTAGTTATAATATTTTTAATTAAATTAATATACAGCAAATTCTGTTCTTCAAAATTGTTTTGGGTATTTCTATGCTTTTCATGTCCATATTAATTTTAATATCATTTTGTCAATTTCTATACTCATATACACATGTACATAATTTGCATACATATAAATACACACACACATTGATTGTAGCTGGGCTGTTAACAGATCTGGACATTTGAAGAATTTACTTCCAAGCTCATTCAAATCCTTGTCAAAATCTCTTTCTTTACAGCTGCGTGGCCGGGGTCTGGCTCTTTGCTGGCTGTCTCCTAAAGGCTTTCCTCAAGTCCTAAAAGCCATCTGGTTTCTTGCCACATGCGCTTCCTCAACAGGGCTCTCACTTCATCAAGTCAGCCAGAGTGATTTGTCCACACTGTTTAGTGTCTTTTGTAACATAACATATTCATTGGAGTGAAATCTCAACTCAATTGCCATGCAACCTAATCGAGCAATAACTCTTCTGCTTTGCTATATTCTATTGGTTAAAAAGAAGTTACAGCCCCCACATACAAGGGGAAGTGTCATACAAAGCCATAGACACCAGGAAGTAGAATAATCACTGGGGGTCACCTTAGAATCTGTCCACTGCAAACCTTAAGGAAATGAAAGTGCAAACTCTAAAGGGTGAGACAAATTTGCAATTACTACAATTGGCAAGGAGTTTACATCCAGAAAATATAAAGAATACCTACAAATGCATAACAGAAAGAGATCCTAAGAATGTAGTGGAAAAGAGACCAGCTAGAACAAAGACATCACAATAAGGAAAATTCAGTATAATTTAGATATATGAAATGTGCTCAACTTATGAAGGAAGTGAAATTACAATCATATTGAAAATCCACTATACGAAAACTAAAATGACTATTTAAAAAAAAATATTGCAAGGATATAAAATAATTAGAATGCTCAAACTCTGCTGATAGGAGTAAAAATTTGTATAACTACTTTTAGTCTGCATAACTGATCATAAAAGCCTCCACTTATGGGTATATACCCAAGTAATTTTGTATATAAATGCATTACAAGTCATGAGTAGATGTACTTCAGTCAAATTATGGCCCCATATGACTAGAAAGTAGTCAAATATTCCTCAAAAGTAATTTGGATAAATGCATTGCTTTATATTTATAAAACAGAATTCCAAATAATGCTGAAAATAAGTGGAATATTGCCACATGCAGTAATACAGTTTTGACTCACACATGCCAGAAGCAAAAAAGGAGACATTAGATTATTCCATTCCCATAAGGATCAGAAGGGTGAAAATGAACCCATGGAAGTACAATTAAACATTAATTACTTTATAGAAGAAGGTGGTTAGGCTTTTGTAGTCTTTGTATTATTATTTTTCTTAATTTTTATGGTGGCTACATACTTGTATTAACTTTTTGATAATTCACTGAGATTATCACATAAAATTATTATTATACTTCAACAAAAATATATTTAAAGTAGTTATAATTCAAGATTATGCTCTCCAAGTTATTAAATATTGTTTCAAGTTATGTTACTAAAGTGTACTTTTTTAAACTTCCAGGAATCTAATGATTTAGTTGTTGACGTGTGCCGAAGGCAGCCGCCTAACCAACTGAGCCACCCAGGTGCCCAGTTGTTGACATTTTAAAAATGTGTTAATGGAAGCAACATGTTTAATTTATAGAAGTAACATTTATATTATTTTGGATAAATAGGCCCATGAGTTAATTTACAAAATATATTGGTGTTCTTTTTAATAGCACCTGAAACTATTCCACTATGTTAAAAGCATTTTAATATTTTTTCCAAGAAGCCAATGCTATTACCTTATACATGCCTTTTTAGGTAAATTAATTATTCTTAAAGGAGGTTCCTGATGACAAAGGTACAATTAAAATAAATTTTATAGCAAAAGAGTGTTAAAAAGAAGTAGAAGTTCCTAGAACTGATAGAGAATGAATAAATATGTGCAATTTACTTTGCTTTAGAAATTAAACTTAATGGTTGTTTTAAAAACTAATATCTCCATATTTTCACAGTCTAAAATCCCATGGGATTTTAACAAAGTTTTCAGTAGATATATGAAAATGCCTGTTTACAATTAGTATCATAACTGCAAGGAGGTAGTAATAAAATGCATTACTTTTAATGTTAGAGTTTTAAATTAAGATGTATATTAATTTTAAGAAAAATGTATTCATATGTTAAGAAATTTCAGAAAGACAAATGTAAAAAACTTGCTTAATGTATATTGCCATTCTGTTTCAAAATTTACATGTATTAAACTTTTATTTACCTTCTTTTTTAAATATATTCACTCACTCCTCATGGCAACCCGATGAATTAGATGTTATTATTGTCCACATTAGGTGTGGAGGCTAAGGCTTAGAGGAATTAAATAATTTGCCTAAAGTTACACAGTTTGGGAATAGAAATGTTTTCTGAAGCCAGACTGACACTATGCCAGTGATCTTAATCATTCTACAACTTCCTTAGCTGCTAAACATCATTGATTATATATTCTTTGCACTTGGTTTTCTTTGTGGGAGATGCTGATATGCACAAGAAAGAATATTCTTAAAGCAATAATCTTAATGTTCTCTGTTCTAAATATAGCATGTAAAATTAATAACTAATGTGAGACAAAGTATTATACATTAACTCAGTCACATACATGGCTATGTAGAAGACAGCTTAATTTCATCTGGCTGGCTTCTGTGAATCCAAATCTTAAACCAAATTCCAAGTCCTCTAATTGCTTTTGCCAGCACTAGATGAGGTAAAGGAGATTGGAAGTGTTTAGGGATTGGCTTGGAAAGGTAAATACCTAGAATAATAATTATTTGCTAATATTTTTTGACAGAGGAATAAAGAGAACATAGTAAAACATGACATTAAAAAAAGAATTAATGTTACTTTTTTTGCTTAAAAAATATTATTAGTTGATCCATAAGAGGGTATGGTAAGCAGAATAATGCACCGTCCTCCCTCCCCCTCTGCCACCAAAATATGTTCATGTCCTAATTCCTGGAACCTGTGAATAGGTTGTGTTACCTGGCCAAAGGACAATGCAGATGTGATCAAGGTTATGGATTTAAAATGAAGAGATTATCCTGCATTATCTGGGAGGAGGGGGTCAATATAATCACACAAGTCCTTAAAAGTAGAAAATCTTTTCCTGGCCCTAATTGAGAGAGATATAATGATAGAAAAATGGGCAGAGAAATGGCAGCATGGTAAGGATTTGGCACCCTGTTGGTTCTGAAATACGGGTGTTTTGTAAGAGGAATACAGAGGTTTGTAGGGCTCAAAGGTGGTCTCCAGCAGACAGTCAGCAATGAAACAGAGACCTCAGTCCTGCAGCCACACCTAACTGAATTGTCAACACATGAATGAGCTTGAAATTTGTCTTTCTTCTAGAGCCTCCTGAAAATAACACACTGCTGCCAACCTGTTGACTTTAGCCTGTTGAGATTCATGTGAGACTTCTGGCCTCCAGAACTGTAAGGTAATAAGTTTGTGTTGTTTTATGGTGCTGTGTTTGAGGCAATTTTTTATTGCAGCAATAGAAAACTAATATATTGGGCAATACAGTTTTCCAAGCATTAAGAGCAAGGTATGAAATTGTGCATATTTCTAGGGACATATAATGGATTGTGAGATTGAACAAGTTGGATTTTATATATGAAGGTGAATGCAGAGGTGGCTGAAAATTCTTCCAAAGGAAAAGCAAAAAAAATGAATGAAAAGAATTCCACCATTTGCTCAAATACAAATCCCAGTAACATTCCTTGAATGGTAATACTCCTTATTACTTCTAATTCATTTATTCTTCACAATGAATCAGTGTTTTCAAATAGATATTCTCCATCCAAAAATAAAATTTTGCAAAACTGTGTACTTTTGCGTGGATTATGGTGAAATATGCATGGAATATGTTCATTAAAATCCATTAGAATATCGAATACTACTTTTACTGCTTCATTTTCACCTTGTAACAAAAACTTTTCCTCAGTTTTGTATCATTGGCTCTCCTCCTTTTGTTTTTGTTCATTACATCTTCTTTCCTTTCATTCAGACAAAAATGTGATTTTGACCAAGTCTTTTTTATTGACAAAATATTAAAATGTAAGGCTCATTTCAGTTCCTGACTCACTAGACACAATTATAAAGCAATAAATAATTGGAATTAGAAGTTAACAAAGAGGGGCGCCTGGGTGGCTCAGTCGTTAAGCATCTGCCTTCGGCTCAGATCATGATCCCAGGGTCCTGGGATCGAGCCCCGCATCGGGCTCCCTGCTCGGCGAGCCTTCTTCTCCCTCTCCCACTCCCCCTGCTCCCCCTGCTGTACTTGCTCTCTCTCTCTCTTTCTCTGTGTGTCAAATAAATAAATAAAATCTTAAAAAAAAAAATCTTAAGAAAAAAAGTTAAAAAAAAATAATCATCCTCAACTAATTATATAACATTTCTGAAACCAGTTGGGTATTCACCATTGGAAAGAATTTGTGCACACACATTTACATTTACATATATATGTTTCTATTGAATTACTTAAAAGAAAACATAATTTGGGGTACCATTTTATATGAGTAGTGTCATAATTTGAAGATAATTTGGTAAATTGATTTGTTTTCAAAATATGCCGAATACTCCATAGATATGAGTACATGTGTTTTTCATCAGTCGTTAAAAAATGATTTCTAGTATTTTATGTTGTAAATATATTCCAGTGTTGTTCCTTCCAATGATTTATATTAAGGCTTACAATTTATATTTTGGGTTATGTTTATTGACCAAGTTAATGATAAAAATAGAGAAAAATAATAGATTTTGGGTTATGTTTATTGGCCAAGTTAATGATAAAAATAGAGAAAAAATAAATTATCAGAAAAAATATTAGTATTATTAACTTCTTACATTTTACTTAGCACGATTTAGTAACCTTATTTCTCTACATACTCTGGTGGTAATTGATTTATCATTGACCCTTTGCACTGGACATTGACAAGAGATAGCAGAATGGAGTGATGTAAGTTGCAAAAACTGTTAGAAGTATCTCAGTTCATGTGAAAAGTAGGTGTAAGAGAAGTACTTTTAAGATTTTAGACAATCAGATTTTGTTCTTCAGTAATCACTCTTTCTCAATGCCATAAGAAAACCCATGTGGAACAAAATTGATAACTCAGGATCTCTCCTAATTCTTCAACCATTTTTTCACCTCAACTCCACATTTCCACAGTCTAAATTCTTTAGGAATTAATTTGCTCTTCCACTTCATAAATGGAAATTAAGGAAGTATTCCCTCAGGGGAAAACACATACGTTAGAAATTCCAGCAACAACTGAGTTTGGTATTCATCTATTTGGAATGTGACCTTTAATAACTAGTTAGAAGGAATGACTTAGTTTTGGTTCAGTAAGAGTTATATTGTTGTAATTGATGTATTGATTCAAGAAATGCCCTTCTGTAATTGCCATAAACAGCATTCATTACCATTAATTTGAGATTATTGTTGGGTTCATGCGAATTATTAAAAAAGAGATCTGTGGTGTAGAGTTAAGAACACATAAAGCACTCTATTTCCATATCTTATTTCTATGTGATTTATAAAAAGTAGATTGAACTTGGCACATAAAATAAAAATCAAAATGTTACTTTATGTAAAGATAATATAAAATATCCTTCTCTGTTAAAAATCAGGAGTTTGGGTTTTCAAATCAGAATAAGGCAAGCACATTTTCTCCACAAGATTCATGCAATGGAATTGGTACCACTAGGCTATCAAATTAATAGATGCTGAAGATTATTTTGTTTGTTCACGATTTGTTGAAGGACTTGTATAGCAAAACTTTTGCAAAAGGATTTTAATCATATAGATAAATGTCTTTATACAAGAAGGGTTTATGTTCTTAAGTATGTACAAAGCAGTGAAGAGACAACAGACTCAAAAGTATTAACCATTCAACTTGAATACATAGAATAATAACAGTTGTGTCAAAAATTACTTCAAATTTTCTTGGTTAGAACATCAAAGAAAGTATGTTATTGCCTATTCAGGTGAAAAAATTGTGACTCTGAATAAAATGTTTAGGGCATTAAGACCTCTATGTCAAGAACCAATTGAATAAAGTTTAAGTCAGACACAGGTATAATTTTTGAGAAAAATTTTTTTCCAAATAGGCAATATATTAAGACTGTTCATCCCATGTTTGTCACTTTCACTGTCTTATTTAATTAAAAATAATTATGGTTTAGGAAGTATAATTAATTTAACCCTACGTATCCAGAGTTATCCAGAACTTCTTGACCTGCGTTGTCTGTTCCCTTGTGAGACTGTTTTAGATTAAATTTAGTCTGTTATTTTGAAAACTAAAGAAAAATAACTACTTCTAGTTTTCTTACAAACTCCCTCCATAAGGAAATGAGGGGTCACATTTTTTGTTGCCTTTCTAATGTGGCTTTAGCACTTCAATTAAGGATCCTTTCATTTGGATATATTTATCAGTTTAAGGAGTTAAACTTCCTTTGTGTGATACGAGCACTTTATAAATTTATAAGGCTTGTTTTCCCATCTATTTTACTGAAGATAGGACAGAGAAATGAATAAAATATACATTTAAAATAAATAATTCCTTCAGCTATATAAATGTGCCAAGATGCCATGGTGATTTTTATAACACAATTGCTGCAATGGGTTTTGAGATTGTTCTCCCACCTTCTTTTCATCCTACTCATATAGTTCTGTTCAATTTATTCTGTCAGCAAGTTAAAAAAAATCAAATGAACAAGAACCTGATGTTCTGAAGAAAGCATTTAGAAAGAGACTAGAGGGTTTGCTGTCTCAGCTGGGGGGTGTGGCATCTACCTTTTTCCAGTGATCTCTGACTGCATTTGGACTGTCAAGATAGTGGTGGAAGCCAGGAACATCTTTACCATCTGTGCTTGGCATCCGTTTTATAGAGTGACTGCCAAAGGAGATACAGCTTCTTTTAGTACACACCTCAGTGCCATTTTCCTACCTTTTAACTCCCTGTGAGGTTACATTACAGATAACTTGGCAACAGAGTAGTGGGCCAATTGAAAATATGAGAATCGAACAAAATTCAGCAAATCTCCATTTTAGAGGAAGTATTTGCTATCTGGATACTTCTAGGCATAATCCATTTGCTAAACTTCATACAGTTACCTAAATCATATACTGTGGTCTGACAAAAATGTTCTCTTCTGAAATGCCATGAATAGCATTTATGCATGAGAAGGAATAGGTTTAAAGCCTCAGAAAAAAAATCTGAAACAGTCTGAATGCAACAATTTTCATAAATATAGATACTGAATGGGAAGGGCTAATATCATTATACCATTTTGCTTTATTGGATAACTTCTAGTGTTCTATAATATAGATGGTATATATAGAAATAGTGAACAAAAGTGAAAAAAAAAAGCTAGATAAACATTGATGTAAGGAAGAACGTAAAAGTATGTAAATGAAGCCTGCAGTCAAAATTATTTTTTAGTTGGGATATATATACTCAAACCAAAATATATTCATATGCGCATATGGAAGTTTATATAAATATATTAACATATAAATATTCACTGTTCTCAAGACTTTGTGTCTGATGTTGTGACTGATATAAACTCTTACTGTGCACCCTTGAATTGGTCCATAGACCGTGATGGGGGAAGCCTTTTGTGTGAGCCGATTACTGAAACAGGACTTAGAACTGTTTGTACCCACTGAGTGCTGGATAAGTATTTTTGAATGACTGTGTATCAGTTGATGACTGCTCTCAAGTAGCTTACAACCTACTAAAGGAAACACATACATAAATAAACTTAACACAATCAACTTTTGAAAGTAATTATTAAAATCACAAAGACTTCTATTATGTTTTCAAAAGATTGAAAATTCATATATACTTGAGGCAATCAGAAAAGTAGTATTTTAGATAGAACTAAAGAATATATAATAAAAAGACAACAGGGAACATTGGGAGTATCTTGTGTGCTGAAGGAGTTAGAAACATTTAATAATAACTAGCCTGACTTGACTGGTGCATTGCATATGGTTAGGGGAATGGTGGGAACTAATACAGGGAAACTAATGTTGAATTATACACTGTCCTCAGTATCTGGCTTAGGAATTGTATATGATTAGATAAGAAAAGAAGGGAGGTAATGAATCTATAGCTTAAGCAGGGAAGTAAAGTATATTAGTAGCACTTCAAGAAGATTGAGTCATATATACATGATAAACTGGAGAAGAGATACTACATGCAGGAAGACTGATTGCAAGAGATAAAGGCAGTGATCATGAGGGCTGACACTAAGGTAATGTCTCCAGGAATAGATGGATTCAGGGGAAGTTTAGTTTTGTAACCAGAATAATACTGAGCCCCCTTGAGATCTTTCTTTCCTAGCAACATGTCTAAGCACTCATGCAGCACCAAAAACTTTGAGTAATTTTTGAGTTAACAGAGAGGAGATCACCCTATCAAAATGAAAATATTTAAAATTCCTTTCTAAGTGTCTCTCCTTCTCTCCTGTGTTTCACAGTACATATTTCTTTGACCTCACTTCTTTCTTTACTGTTGTCAGATCATCTTTTAAAAAAAAAAAAAAAAATCTTGTTTTGGAAGATAAAACTGCTTTAAAGGTATATAATTTGGGGAAGTATAGTGCTTTTATAGTTCTCATTCTTTGTCTCATGAAAAGAAACTTCTACCTCCAATCCCTGACCCTGGAATTTTGGTGAATGAATTTCTACATTGACAGATATATAAGGGCCAGTTAAGGTTAATGAATATATAAAGGAAAATCTGTGACAGGTATGGCTACTTGATTGTCTATATTACTCCACTCCAGTAACTAATGAATAAGCTACCAAGTTTAGTAATTGTGATGCCAGATTTTCTGATGAGTTATATTTGATGATTCAAGCATTTATTATACAGAGTTCAGAGCACAGACTAAGTAGTTAATAACTATTAACTATTATAACCATTTGAATTCCTTCTGCTGTTGTTAGAGCCAATACTCTAAGTTTTTCCAAATATGAAAGTGGTTAATTTTATGCTCATCCCCCTTCACTTTATTTGGTCCGATAATCTTGGAACTATTTCCCTAAGAATTTTATTTTTTATTTATTTTTTTCCCTAAGAATTTTAAACAATGTCAGTAAAATGCTCAAATTGAAATGCCCATAAATCAATTATATTATGTAAGAAAAAAAATCTAGAAAATTGCATAAGGAAAACTCAGAAGAGATATTGGTTGTGAAAGCATTTGCACAGACAGTGGGAGAAGTGGATCGGATTGCCAGGGAAAGTACTGCTCTATGCAAAAGAAGGAGGGAGGGAGGGAGGGAGGGAGGGACAGAGATGGGAAGTAGAGAGAAGAGTGAATCTTTGAAAATGTCTAGATTTGACTACAAAGATTGAACCAAATGAGGAGTGTTATGATTGAAAACCAGGAAAGCACGGGATTGGGGAATTGGGGAACCTGGAGTAAAAACAGGTGGTTGTTATGATACATGGCAGAAGGGTAGAGAGGAAAGGTATATTGAGGAAGATTTCATTGATTTTTTTTCTCTCTTATGGGGAGGTAAGAAACCAGATTTTCATGAGTAAGTTAGTTAAGAACTGAACTGTAGGTTACTACTGCTATTTAAAGAGGTTAGGAAACAGAGGTAACAGGAACACTACCATGGGTGTGAGTTCTAAGTCACATGATTTGAACCACACAGAACCTGCATGACCACTGATGAGGAAGAATAGAAGGGATTGGTCCAAACATAGGTGGGCTTTTAAACCACTTGGCCTTTAAGACATTTTCTTGCCATAATACTGTATAATTCTATTCAGTAAGGGGACAAGCCAGAAGTATGAATATGTAGCTAGTGCAAAGGTGGTGACGTTTTCCTGAAATGTGTTCATTCTAGAAATACTATCGAAGAACTACTTTGAGTCATACTCTATTCAAGAAACTGTGGATGCAGTGGCAAATAATATGAGTAATGTATGTGCCTTGATGGAATTTACATCACGGTTGGGAGGGGTTTCCAGAAAGTAAAGTAGTAAAATTATGAATTAACAACATTTTGGATGTCAATATGTGATACGAACAAATGAAAACAACAATGGGACACACACAAAAAGACTTGGATAGATAGAATCCTACTTTCATGTAGAGGGTTGAAAAATACCTTTCTTGAATGGTGATACCACCTGGAGACTTGAAGCTGGGAAAGGAGCTGGCTGTGAAAAGAGATGTAGGAGGAGAGTTTCTAGCTGTGGAATCTGCACATGGAATGACTCAGTGTTTGGGAAATAGATAAAAGGCCAATTCTCTAGATAGTCATAATTAAAGGAGAAAGTGGTAGAAGATTGGTAAAGCACTGATGGAACTATTAGAGGAGATATGGGAGATGTCTGCAAGGGTAGAAATAATTGATGAGAAAAATGATGGGAAAGTCAGGTGGGTATTGGATCAGACTAACCTTTTACCTCCAAGATACGAGGGACACTTAATTGATGCAGAAGTACTTTTGAAATAGAGGTCCAGGATTTAAATATCAGTATTCATATCATAAACCCTTATTCCTGGTAATGTAGGGAGCAGTCTTCTGAGAAGGGGAGTAAAGAGAGATTGGTTACCTAGAAAGGGAAAGTAAAACAAATTTGGGTCAATTTCTCGGGAAATGCAAAAGGAAATAAAAAAAGTTATATATTTACCATCACCAATTAGAATTAATTTGTACATTACACAAACATTTATTAAGCACTTACTATCTATGAGATTAGAGACCAAACACTGGGAATATGAAAAAATCCCAAATAATGCGATCCCTGCCCCTGGAGTTCATACGTGGCTAAGAGATAGCACAGTGAGCCTGGAGTTCCATGAGTTTGTAGTAGATTCATCAACATAAATTTATAAATGTATCCCATAAGTCATAATCACATAAATATCTTTATTTCATTCTGTTCCATTAATAACAGAATCTTTAGTGTGTGCACTCTGGAATTTTGCATTAATAACAATTTGGAGAGTAATACGTAACCATGAATTGTCCTCAGGCCTGTAATTTGCTCTGTTGACAAGCACAGAGACTGATAACGCAGAGTGAATCATAAACACTATCCTGAATTAATGCAGCTGCCTGCTTTGATATGCAATTATTTGTATTCAGTTTCTTCACTCAGACCTATTAAAATATGTAGAAGCATATGGAGTTTTCTTTGATCCTCAATGTCTGTATTTGCAGTGCCAATAAACACTAAATTAAATGTATAGATAGGTAAATAGGATTGATTCTGAACTCTGATGTCTTAAAAAATTGAGCTGTACTCTTTGTCAACTAAAGTACAGTGATAATAAATGTCAAATATTTTGTGCAAAGATGTATTACTGTTCATCCTTGGCTGGGTCAATAATAAATTGTTAGCCAACACCTTCTAGGGCTTCCTAATTAAATTGTTGAATTAATTAGTGTGCAATGAGAATGTTGATATTTCTGTGTCAATCCATCATTACCGTTTTGGCTTCCAGTGTGCATTTTATTAAGTTATTTAAATATTTTAAAAATATTGGAAATGGGCTTACATAGAATACACATATCCAACTAATTATGCCCAAAATAATCTTTTCCCAACATTTTTTTTTTCTCTTGCCAGGTCCCTCTTCACCATTTGTTTATTTGAAACTATAAAGGCATAAGAGATTTTAAAAAACCAAAAACATATTTTAAACTTACTTAAAAGGCAATCAGTCTTTTGCCAAAATCCCAAATTGTTAGCTCCAGAATTTTCTTCTGTGGTTCAGTATTTCCAATTTTCAGTTGGACACCAAGATGTTTATATCATGAGGCACTTTAAATCTATTCTGTTCAGAATCTGATTAAATTATCCTTTTACCCAATAAAACACAAAATATATAAAAGTCTTGATATATTTATCTTCTGTATATTCTTCCTCTGTCAGAGTTTTGGTTTTGTTTTTGTTTTTGTTTTTTGGAGAGAGAGAGAGATGGGGAGGCTCAGAGGGAGAGAGAGAATCCCAAGCAGGCTCCGTGCCCAGAGTGGAGCCTCACTTGGGGCTTGATCCCACAACCCTGAGATCATGATCCGAGCTGAAATAAGATGCTTAACTGACTGAGCCACCCAGGCACCTCCCTGTTAAAGCTCTTATAGCTATACAGCACATGAAACTACAAACCTGAAAGTCATTTCTATATTTCCTTTATTAGCTTTCATTCAACCAATTAATTGTCAAATGCTCTTTGCTCATAGTTACACTTGTCTCTACTTTAATGCAAGCCCCAGGCCTTTTTGGATTCCAGTGACAGCACCCTATCCTGTGTCTTTTACAGCTTCCAGTCTCAATCCTGTTTGATTACTAGTTTTATCTTATGAAAAAAGACCTAATTCTTGATTTAATAATTCCAAATTTTTGCTTATAATAGTCAAGAGTTAGCAATTTCCTCAATTATTAAATCCAAACGTGCCTACATGGATTTGTGCTACATTGGAAACCTAGTGTTTTGCACACTTACTATTGCAAATAAGACCAGTTTCTGGGAACTGATTTTCTTTCTTATGTGATTTTTGTTTTTTCCCTCTAGTGATTCTTAGAAGGGTTTGGAGACCATATACATCAGAATCACTTGTCAAAAATAATACTTATATTAGTTTATTATTGTTGCTGTAATAAATTACCACAAACTTAATGGCTTACAACAATACGGATATAATTCTGGAGGTCAGATTCCTAAAATTAAGGTGCTGGGAGGGCTGCATTTCCTCTGGAGGCTCTTGCCTTTTTTAGCTACTGGAGCCCCCTATATTCCTGTCTCCTGTTCTTCAAAGCCAGACCCCAGGAAAAGTGTTGGTTGATACAGCAGGACGGTGGCCATGGAAGTGGGAATCTGCTAAGGAGTGTGTAACAACTCACCTGCCACCTTACTTCTGAGAATCTCCCAAATCCTCAGGAAAAAAACAAAAACAAAAACAAAAACAAATGGCCCATCTTGTATGCCCCTATATTTTGCCTTTGACTTTGCTTTTAGTTCTCCAATAGAGTATCTCCTCAGGGTTTCTAATAGTTACTTTAACTTGGGAAATTCTTAATTGTCTAGGATTTTTTTAGCATCCCCGACCCACAGACAAAATATACCAAAAGCACTCCTGGCCATTTTACGCAATCTGTAAATAGCTTAAAAAGCCATTTGTCTTTAAGAATAAGAACCATATTTTTTATTTTTTTCATCTTTGGGTCTCCATTGTGTATAACTGTGACCTCCCCAGAGTTAACAATTAAATAGTTGTTGATAAATATAATAAGAAGGTTGTGACAAAAATGAAGCAAAGTGAAAATTCAATTCATTTATTCAACAAATCCTGAGTACCTACTATATACCAAGCATGGACAATGACCTGTATATATTTTGAGGAAAAGGACAGAGGTCTTGTCTTTCAGAATTTTTAGAATGGTGGAGAAGGCAAACTTGTAATAGCATGGTTTATATCCTAATGTGGTGAATTTTTAATATTATTAAATTGTACGTAAGAATCTTAATAAAATCTTATGTGGAAGATGATTAGGAGTTTGAAATCTGATTCCTTGAAAAGATGTCACAAAGGAACTATTCAGAAAGAGATAACTCCTAATGTGAAGGATATTAGATGAAACAGAATATGGCCCTTCGTGAGGAATTGCCAGGTATCTTACTGGGGTCAGAGTGAAGATTGCAAAGATAACTATCGCAGGATGGTACTTGGGAGGTATTGGTAAGAAAAAAAAAATATTAGTGGCAATTAGAGGATTGCTATATTCTAGGTACTGTGAAATGCCCTTGGTCTCTCTTTGAGCATATATTTCTCACAGTAACCATATGGAACAGAAAAACTTGGGGAAAACCGAATATAATAAAAAGAGGGAAAGCAGAGATACTAGCCAAAGGAGACACTAAGAGGAATATATGCCATAAATAGGGTAATAAATAAACAAATTACTCAGAGTTATCGAATAGTTTATCTACATAGTTGAATGGCTTGATAGTTTTCAAAATATTGTACTAATATGCATTAGTCAGTTCAGACTGCCACACAAACACCATTGACTGTGTGACTTAAACAACCAAAATTTATGTTCTCATAGAGTTCTGGAGACTAGAAGTCTAAAATCAAGATGCCAGTATAGTTGGTGACTTCTGACGGTGCTCTTCCTGGATTGCAGACAGCTGCCTTCTCACTGTGTTGTCAATGGCCTTTCCTCAGTGTGCAGGTGGAGAGAGAGAGAGAGAGAAGGAGATCTTTTTCTTCCTCTACTTGTAAGGTCACCAATCCTATCAAATTAGGACCCTGCCCTTACGAACCCATTTAACTTTACCTCCTTTGAGCCCTGTCTCTAAATATAATCATTTTGAGGGCTAAGGCTTCAACATATGAATTTGGGGGAAACACATTTCAGTCCACATCATTTGCCCCTAGCCCCCAAAATCATGTTCTTCTTGAATGCAGAATACATTAATTTTATCTCAATAGCTTTAAAAGTGTTAACTCATTCCAGCATCAGCTCTGAAGTGTGAAGTTCAAAGCCTCATCTAAATATGTCAATCCAACATGGGTAAGACTTGAAGTACAATTCATCTTGAGGCAAAATTTCTTTTAGCTGTGAACCTGCAGAACCAGACAAGTTATGCCACTCCAAAGTACAAGGGGGGGACAGGGACAGGAATATTTCTATTCCAAAAGGGAGAAGTAGGGAAGAAGAAAGGAGTGTGGCTCCCAAGTGAATCTAAAACCTAGCAAGGCTTGGAGCTAGGCTGTCTGTCCTGTTGAAACCAAGGCAGTAGCTCTGATGATCTCTGAGTTGCCTTAGGGTTAATTGTCCACCTTCTTGAAAAACAGCACACTTTCATAGCTGAATATCTCTATTGTCTTGTTCTATCAAATCCAAGGAGGCTGACAGCCTTCCTTCATTTCATCCTATTTCTGCCCCCTTCAGTTCAAACTGACAATATTTCTACTCATCTAATCCTGTAAGAGCTTTATCAAGTGATGAGTCCACCACACCTTTGATGTTCTCTTCAGAACATGCTTCCTCATTTTTTACAGTATGGATAAGCTAAGAATTTTCTACATCTTCAAGTTTTGGTTCCATTTTACTTAACAATTACTTTTTCAGTTCATGTCTCTGTTCCCACATTTTACTAATAAGCAAGTCAGGAAGCACCAAGCCACTCCTTCAGTATCTTGCTTATAAATCTTACCTAAATATCCAATTTCATTTCATACAAGTTCTACTTTCCACAAAACCATTGAATGTGAATACAATTCAGCCAAGTTCTTTACCACTTTATAGCAAAGGTCAGCTTTCCTTCAGTTTCCAATAATGTTTCTCATTTCTGAAACCTTACCAGAATGGCCTTTATAGTGTCCATATAGTTCTACCAACATTCTGCTCATGATTATTAATATATTCTCTAAGAAGTTAGACGGTTTCTCTGCAGCACTCCTCTTTTCTCTGTGAACCCTCACCAAAACTGCCCTTAATGTCCATTTTACTAGCATGCCCCTCAAAACTCTACCCTGTCCTAAAGCCACTTCCATATTTTTAGGCATTTGTTATAGCAGCACCTGGCTCTTGGTATCAAAATCTGTATTGGTCTGCTAGGGCAGCCATAACAAAATATAGACAAAAACATAGACAAAAGTAGACAAACTGGCTTAAGTCATCAAAATGTATTTTCTCATAGTTCTGGAGACTGAACATCCAAGATCAAGGTACCAGCAGTATTAGTGTCTGGTGAGAGTTCTCTTCCTGGCTTGTAGACAGCCACCTTCTCGCTGTGTCCTCACATGGCCTTTCCTCAGAGTGGATGAAGAGAGAAAGATAGGATTTTTTTTTCTTCCTGTAAGGCTACCAATACTAGTGGATTAGGACTCTGCCTTTGTGACCTTATTTAACTTTACCTCCTAAAAGACCTCCAAATACAATCACACTGGAGTTTAGGTGGACATAATTCATCTGTAACATAATAGATAGGTTTCTCATAGCATATTAAATTTATTTATATAATTACTGAACCTTGTACCTACCCTAGATTATGTGTTAGGAATTTTCTTATCCCAGTTGATCCTTGCAAGTTATCTTCTTTGTGGTGGTCCCAAATGAGGATCACTTAAATTATCCCATTTCATTCTATGAATCATGCATTATTACCTTCATTTGGCAGCTTTAGATGTTGAGACTTAGAAATATTAAATAATTTTCCCAGGGTGCCTGGGTGGCTCAGTCGGTTAAGTATCAGCCTTCAGCTCAGGTCATGATCCCAGGGCCCTGGGATTGAGACCAGCATGGGGCTCCCTGCTCAGTAGGGAGTCTGCTTCTTCCTCTGCCTCTGTCCCTCCTCCTCGCTCATGCTCTCTCTCAAAACAAATAAATAAAATCTTTTAAAAAATTTTAAAAATAAAAATAAATAAATAGATAAATAATTTTCCCATAGTCACAGCAAAGGTATATAACAAAGCAACACATCAACCCAAATATCTTACACCAAAGTCCATCCCTTAAAAACTTGTATCACACTTGAAAACAGAATGAATGATACAACCACATTGTTCATATAAATATGTTTTATCTTTGACCACTTTCAAATTCATGAATCAAATCTGCAAAAAATACTGAAAAGGTAAATTGTATGATTGAAATAGTGTTAAAATAAATTCCTTTAAGTGCCTCTGGAAAACCAAAGAATCTAATTTTGCAAATTAGAAGATCCAACGAAGATGAAGGTATTTTTGCAGAGTATCAGGGATAATTCCATTGATATATCCAGCAAATACTCTATAAAGTAATTTTCATATATCTTATGTGGTTATATGAGAAAAGGAAAGATAAAATTGGTTTGTTTCACTGCCAAACACATAATTTTACATTATCATCTACACATTCTCATTAATCTTTTCCAATTTAACCAACATTGAATGAAATATTAGCATGACAAAATGTATCACTACATAAATTACCACCTCCTTAATGAAGTATGCAGACATCTACAAGGAGATCTTTTATGACATTACTTATAACTCATTAAGTAGCAAGCATGTGGTCCCCCCAGTTGGTTACAGTTAAATAAAAAAAAAAAGATAAGGAGTCACCAAGTTGAGTTTTGGTGACAAATTAAGGTTTCATATCTGGTAGTGTAGTGCTAGCAGCATTTTGTGACTCATCAAGGATGAGATTTAAAGAAGGAAAACTTCTTTCTCAAAGGCTGATGATATATGTTTGTGTGTTTGTGTGTGCATGCACACGTGTGAGTTTATTTTAATTTGTGAGATGAAGGAGAATAATGCTTAAAAACAGTCTGGGTAAAGAAGGATGAGGATGATCTCAGATCGGAGAATGTGTTAAAAGAAAAGCAACATGTATGCCGAGGCTGTCTACCTGTGTGTGTTTGTAACTATGATAATGCAAATTTTTATCTCAAGATTATTTTGAAACTAGCTCTCTCAGACTCAATCTTAAGAGGAAATGATTACGTTTAAATCAAATGATTATGTTTAAATCAACTTTTTCCAGTCATGTCCCGGTGTCTATGCTTGTAAGCCAAGGCTGTCTACCTGTGCGTTTGTAACTACATTTTCATTGGTCTATGCACTGAAATCCCAAGAAATAGATATCCCTCATTTATCAAAACTAAAAACTACATACATCTAAGTAGGTTCTTCACATTATCTCAAGTCAACTCTTCCTAGATAGAGTCAATCCATATTGCACAGCTGACTCTACCAGGCTACAATACCATTGTCTTTCTCAAAAACCATTTTAAGGAACAGGAAAATGCTAGTCTCTGCAATGACCCAAACGATACTTTTTAACTTCAGCCTCTGCTGTACACACCTTGACATGACTGACAAAAGTTGATTTAAATGTATCATTTCCTCTTAAGATTGAGTCTGAGAGCTAGTTTCAAAATAATCTTCAGATAAAAATTTGCATTATCATTATTGACTTAACAACTGATTCTCTCTTTTAGCCTCCCTTTTTGTTTTCAAGTGTTCTGATATGTTAACTAATTTGACTAGACTTGGCCATACACAGTGGCAGTGTAGACCTCAACTGTGTGATGGTTTCAGTTCAAGAAAGATGAGGGTGGCCTCAGGAGCGGCCCGATCCCAGAACTTGCAGAGCCCGTGCTGCTTGTGTGCAAACATTAAGCAAAACCACCAAATGTCTCATTTCTGTCCAGCTCTGCTGAATGGGGGCTGGACTCACGTGTATCTAGCTGAAAAGGAGAGGCACAGAAATACATATACACCAAAGCTGCTCATCCTCCAACTGAAAGTGTATTAAGCAACTTGCAGATATTCCTGTTAGAACCTGCCTTTGTTTAGATGCCCACTAGATTGGGGAATGTATCATTTGCAGTGCTTGTATTGGTTTAGAATATAGGATTTTAAGATCGTCCAACACTGTACTAAAACATTTCAATAAAATCATGCTACTTCTTTCTATTAAAAAAAAAAAAAAAAAAGAAAGAAAAGCAACATGGCAGAGAGGCAGGAGATGGTTGAGAGCGTAGACAAACCAGGACAGATTGTGAAAACCTTAACTGTGAGCCTGCACTTCCACTTTTATAAGATACTGGGGTTTTCATACCTTCTATAACTATCTCAAAAGATTCTCTTGAGACATCAATTAAAATAAATAATGAGAACATTTTAAAACATATAAACCATAATATAGGAGCAATATGGTTAAGATCATGGACACCAGGTTAACTGAGTTAGTTTAGCTGAGTTAACCGAGGTTAGCTGAGTCTAAGTTCTGGCTCTGCCTCTTCCTAGCCATGTGAGCTTGTCTCTCTTGCTTAATAGACCTATGCTTCTGTCTCCTTATCTGTTAAATGGTGTCATAGTGGACCTGTCTCAGAGGCAGCTGGTGAGGATTAAATATTCTGAATAGATGTATACAGCATTTACAACAATGCCTAGCAAATACTGAGAGCTTTTAAAGTATCTCTAATAATCATTATTAGTGACTATGGTCCTGTTCTCTTTTGTTTCTGGATCAAATTGAGTAACAGAAATAAAGTTTTATTTTGTATAACATCTTATAAGTAAAATGAACCAGTATCTAACACTAAACCACAATTAATACAGTATTCTAAAACTTCAGCGGAGATGGTTCTCTTTATATTACTTAGCAAAGGTCAGGAGATCTTTTTTATACCAACATACTCTTTCTGTGAAGAACTGAATTTCTTTGGAGAGGACATAGTGTTATTTCAACTTAAGAAATAACTGCTCTAGAGAGCTACAACTTGTAGATTTACAAGTTAAACAATAAAAATTAATAAGCTAGCTGAATTACCCATTGGAGAAAACTCTTTCAAAACTTAGGAACATGTATATCATCTATAATGCACAGTGTTACCTTTAAAATACTAAAGTTCCTCATTTGTGCTCAATGAGTTACAATCAAGAAACTATTAAAACCTACCAGTCAGTTGATATCACATTGTTGAGTGAATGAATCATGGATAATTCCCTACAAACTAATAAAAGATTATTCCAGTTTCCATACAGGGAAATATTTCTTAGGAGATGTAGCCTTTTATAAAGCAGCAATGATTAATTGCCTGAAATATTTATATTTAATGAAATTTCAAATTTACCTTATAATTTTATCAGTATTCATTTATGTTAGAGAATTGAAGAGAAGATCTGTAAAGATATCCTAAGTTAGGTATTATCTCACTTACCTATTGCTGCATAAACGAACACCCCAAAATTCAGTGGTTTAAAGAAACAACAGAAGTCTTAATCACGAATATGCCAGTAGGGAAAAACTCATCATTGCTTCATTTTACAAAAGCGGATTGCCTCAAAGGCCAGGACTAGAATCACCTGAGAGCATGGTTAGAGAGTTGATGCTGATTGTCAGTCAAAAAGGAAATGATGTTAAAATTAAGATATGACTTGTAGACAAAATTAAATCCAGGACATTTTCCCTCCCTTTGATTTGGGTGGTATCATTATGAAGCCTACGTGATCAATCTAAAACCTTTAGCCAAGAACTCATAAAGATTTAAGGCAGTGCTTCATAAGCCTCTCTGTTAAATAATAGCTCATTTGTATTGTGAGGATATTGCCCTACAGTAGCTTTGCAGGGACTTAAGAAATGGCTCATTTCAAAAAAACCTGTAGAACCGGTTTTCATCTAATTTTATACAATTGGAGGTGGGAGGGCTGAGTCAGAAAACTATGTCCTAAAGAGCAAACGAGTCCACTGATTATTTCTGTGAGTAAAGATTCATTGGCACATTGCCCCACTCATCCACTTACATACTGTCTATGGATGTTTTTGCACTACTACCGGAGTTGAGTGGTTGTGACAGAGAACCACATGGCTGCAAAAAGAAAAACATTTACTTTTGGCCCTTTACAGAAAACAATTTGCTAACCCCTAGTATAGATTGTTCATTAATTCATAAACAACACAAACAGCTTTCAAAGGAATTGGATCAGCTTGGAGCAGCGACAGCACCAAGCGGAGGGAGGCTTTTTTGGACCTTCATCTCTGTAGACAACAAGACTGAAGAAACTACCAAACTGTAAGCAAGGCATATGTTTTATGTAAAGGAAAGGGTTATCAGAAAATGAATAAAATGCCTAGAGGGTTGAGCCAAGAATGGAAAAAAAACAAAAACAAAAACACCACCATATCCAGTGTAATTCCCAGGGAAGCTATGCTATAATTAAATCAAGGACAACACATGCCTGACTAGATTTCAGAATTGCTATGGGCTATTGATTGTTGTGTTCTCCCCTTTTTACTTGGAAGTATCTAGAACAGTTAGCTTATATCTATTCCACCAATATATGTTGAGTATGTGTGTGTGTGTGTGTGTGTGTGTTGGTGTGTAAACTACTTGAGTCTTTAGATCACAGATCTTCCGAGTGAGGATGGTATTCAAGAAGCTGTGCTGAATAAAACCAGTACTGTGCTGGGAAGCCTTATCCACATGGGGATCTGACTTAAATAACAAGATCCTCAAACCTCTAAGCTAAGCCTACTGATGTCACAGGGTAAGAATTTAATGGATTTGGAGAAAGTATTTTGTATGTAGGCAGAATGTGAATTTTTTAGTGACCAGAGAGGGAACTATGGCAAGTTCAATTTTTAAAGACAACTGTGAAAATATTTCCAATTGCACACGGTCTTCCAGGCCCTGCCACTTTGCTGTAAGGAGGTGGAATCGGTGTCCTCTCCTTTTGAACTTGGTTGGGCCTTTGTAACTTCTTTGATAGGTAGAATGCGGTAGAAACAATGTGTAATTTTCTGTGCAAGGTCATAAAAGGTGATATAAAAAAGGTGATATTCCACTATTTCCCCAAATTATGGGCCTGGACGGTCCTAAAAATAGTTCACACTAATTTCATGGATGTATAGCTCCAGCTGTCGCTGGTTCTTCTTCTGTGGACTTAGGAGAGACCACTGTGCTTGCGCTCTCCCCAAATTGAACTCATGGAAGATCTGCTTCTCCAGGGACTTCCTGGATGGTCTAGTAAGACTACATGGAAACCCAAGGAGTGGACTTTGACCAATGGGAGGCAGGAAAGATCCAGCAGATGATTTGCTGTCCCCTTTTCTCATAATGGGTTATTCTGGCAAAAAAAAAAAAAAAAAAGAATGTTCTCATGCATCTTCTCTAGAGACCTCAAATGACTGGACTGAGTTTTGAGTTCTTGCAAAGCTGTGTCCGGCTCAGTTACGTTACTTATTTACATTTGTTCTATATCATTTCTTGTTTTACTTACTTGTTTCTCATTATTATTCTCTCTGTTTGCCCCACCCCAAGAAAGTGTTAGTATATAAAATTTTGATTCAATATCAATTTCCTAAGGATACCAGGCTAAGAAAATATTTTTATCTTTAAGAAGCTAAAATTCAATTGAATATGTGCGCGTGCATGTGTGTGTGTGTGTGTGTACTACATATATAAAGCAGTAGTTAAATCAGGAGATAATGACTTGAACTAAAACTACTTAAATTCAAATCTCTACACTGTATTTTAGAATTTGTGTGACTCCCTGAACCCCCAGTTTCCCTTTATGAAATTATAACAATTCCAATTTTTTATCATTTGTCCTAAGGGATATTTAGGTGAGATAATCCATTTGAGGCACATAGAAAATTGATCACAATATAATAAAATCTTAGCAATTTTTATATTCCTTTTTTTTTTTACTGTCATTATACCATTATTATTTTGGAAAGATCCTATTCTACATGCAGTCTTCCTATACAACAATAAAACTGATGAGGTTACTTTTAGAATACTTTAAAAATTAATGGCATTATCTTGGTAATATGCACTTTAACTGTTACATTAAATACAGTCGATTTGTCTCTGAAACCTCAGAGCTAATGGGATGGAGTCCACAAATCGTTGAATATTATAAGACCTTGTTTGCATCATATCTAGAAATTTGAATAACTCACATTTTATTCTTTAAGTATTTTATATTTCTTTTCACATTACAACAGGCACTTTTTAGTCTTTTCCATTGTATATCACTTCCACTTTTGTTTTCCACAAAAGAGTCAATGATACCTTATTCAAAGAGTAAACATTCCAGAATCCATCTCCTGCCTCAGAGTGGCCTTAGAGTCTCAAGGAGTTGTGTAATATCTGCTACTTTCTATTTGCTAAAATTCTACGTTTCAGGCACGGAAATACGTTAGGATGACATATCAAGAAAATGAGGCAATGGAGTTTCATAGAAAAGGCATGAGATTTAGACCCAGACAGTTGAGCATTTAAATTCTGATTCTAGTGTTTGTGAACTCTGTGCCTGTCTCAGGGACCTTCCCTGCTGTACCGCTCTGATTTTAGAATAGTTATCACCCTATCTTAGAATAGAAGAATAGTTATTGCCCTTGTGGGTTTGAGTAAACAAAAGTAGCAATTCCAGCCATCTGCAACATACAGGAATTTAGCAGAATGAGATAATATAATTAAACAAGAAACACTGTACCTTAATTGTCAAAAAAAACTCGAGCTATTTGCCTATAATAATACTAGCTTCCCCATAATATTCATATTTTTTCAGATGTGTGCAGTTTCTCTGAGTCCAGACATTTCTATCTTCCTAACATCATAGATGAAGTTTCAGAAGTTACATCTCTTTTATTAAAGAATTCACCCACCTCAGTTTCCTAATCAGGTGATTGCAGTGAAGTTTTCTAAATTTCAAGTTGTAGTTCTGTGGAAGTTGTCACTGCTTCTCAAGATGAGTATAGGCTCCTCCTTCACTGGATAGCAACCAGGTTTGTAGCTACTCCTCAGCTGCCAACAAGTGGGGAAGAGATGGCATTGCTGGACAGATGGTCAGCTGGATGGATGTTGGGACTTCACAGTGATGTAGAGTCTGGAATTTGTGCTGCTGACATCTTGGCAGCAACGGTTTGAGGAAATTAACACACATAGCATGTGGGCTACACCTCATGACCAGGGTCAGGTTCTACTATCTGAACTTACCCAGGTCGAACAGCTAGTGAAAAGAACAGAACTCATTATCCAAGCCACAGAAGAGTATAGTGAAAACTATTCATTTCATTTTTTTATGTATTTTGCTTAAGAAAATCACTCAACCAAGTCTGATGCTTCTGCCCCAAGGCCATTTTGCCTTGTTAACTGACTTTCCTACTCCCACAGTAGGGCAGGAAATGATGATCATTTAATGTCCAAAACACTAAGTTGTATCTTGGGTGAGAGGAGGAATGGAAAGTATTTGTGCTAAGGGGGAGCAGTAAAGCATCAACAAATAAGCTCTGTGTTACAGTCACTCATTTAATCTCTTCACCTGTACTTTGAAACACTTATTTGACCATTCTTTCAATGTTACAGGGATATGGAGCTGCCTTTGCCAGGAGAAAATAATCACAGAAGGATGAGAAAGAAACCATTAATCATTTTGGCAAAATTTCAAAACAGCCAAAAATAAGTCTAAATTCAGGTACAAGAATCCAGTTCTCTGAATTGGATAGCTAAGGAGATTTACCATTGACAAACTAATCGAGGGTTCTATATAGCTGAGTGATGAATTGGCAAAGCAAATGTTTTCCTGACTTATTAAACACTGAGTAGGGACCCGGAAATGCCTCAAATTTGTGACGAAAGAAGAAGCTTGGATCATAAAAATAAAAGAAAGACCAAACAGGAAGTATGTCCATGTATTCCAATATAGGGGATAGCCACATGAAAGAATATACTGTACTGCATAGATTAGCATATATCACCTTAGGACAGAGCATTATAGGCATTCCTATGGTCACATAACCAACTTGATCTCCAAGGTGATCTAAACTGGCACAGAAAAACAGGAAATTAAAAAAAAAAAAAATAGCGGCACTTAGGTGGCTCAGTTGAGTGTCTGACTCTTGATTTCGGCTCAGGTCATGATCTTAGGGTTGTGAGATCCAGCCCCATGCTGCGTCGGGCTCCACACTCAGTGGGGAGTCAGCTCGAGATTCTCTCTCTCCCTCTCCTCTGTACTTCCCCACTTCTAAAATAAATAAATAGATCTTTTTAAAAAATATAAATAAACAAAAAAACATAGTTATGGGTTAGAAGACTGCTTGGTCATGGAAAAAAAAAAGATGTCAGTGAGAGAATTCACAGCCCATATTCATTTATAAGGTTTAGAGTTTGAAGCGATGTTTCTATGATAACTACCTGGTTGCTAAAGCAAAGAAGGAAATACGATCAAGTGAAAAAAATGTGTAATATTTATATTAAGACTAACAGAAAAAACCTTCCATAAAGAATCATAAATGTCTCAGTAGATAAAAAATGCTGTTCTTATTCTCTCCCTACACACACACACACACACACAAATATATGTTCTATATAACTCAAATGATTTGGGCTAGAACCCAAATTCATGTGGTCTATTAAATAGGATGAAAATTACAAGATCCAGGAAATTTTGACATAGTGTTTAAAAATTGATTTAAAACACCAAGTTTGTAGAAGTTGGTTTAAAAAGGTCAATTTAGGGGCGCCTGGGTGGCTCAGTCGTTAAGCGTCTGCCTTCGGCTCAGGTCATGATCCCAGGGTCCTGGGATCGAGCCCCGCATCGGGCTCCTTGCTCCGCGGGAAGCCTGCTTCTCCCTCTCCCACTCCCCGTGCTTGTGTTCCCTCTCTCGCTGTGTCTCTCTCTGTCAAATATAAAAAAAATAAAAAAAAATAAAAAGGTCAATTTATTAGATTCTCATATTTTCTAAATGGGAAGTCTTATAAAAACCCTACAGCAAAATGGCTCTACAAGGACATTATTACTTAGTGATAATGCATAGTCATGCATTAATTTATTCTTTCATTCATTCAGCATTAATTGTGGGTATGAAATATGCAGAGATTTATGCTAGAAATAAAAATATATATAACCATAAATGAGAAATGTGCCATTTTTAAAAATGTCCCTTTGGATTCAGGAGACTAGTAGAAAAAATTAGAAGACTTTGTCATATATGTTAGGATGAAAATATGGAGATAGTTGTAGGGCCTGAGACACAGTACTCAGTCTGGGAATGAGGGAAGATATTTGACAGTTATCAATATATTACTGTGTTCTGTGTTTAACTTAGAGTTTTCACAGTTTAGATCATTCAATTTCATTATTATATTAGTCATTTTTTTATTATTTGTGCTTTCCTCATATTCTGTGACTTTTACAAGTTCTTAAGTTTAAAAATTGCTTTTTAAATTTTATTCTCTTTGTTAAATATTTCACATGCAATAACAAAATATAAAATAAAACAAACAAAAAAACCAAATGCCATCCCATCTAATTCTTTCATTAACTCATGATTGCTTTCATTCAGTAAATTTATCTTGAGACAAAGGTGAACAGGACAGGTCTTTTGTTTATGACAAAGGAAGACTGGAAGGAGCCACTTGGTATAATTAGGAAAAGTTTTACAATGTTAGTAATGTTGAGGCTTAAAGATGAATAAAAATTTGCCAGATGACAAATGTAGAGAGTATGTTCCAGGAAAGTAAAGCTGTACAATAACATGAAAAATTGTTTTCACCATAATCCCATTTTTCTTATTTATGAGTGTTTTGACAAAGCTTTTTATTCAATACCTCGTGATACTCTGGGGAGCAGACATACCCTATTAGCAAAGCTATCACTCTCATCTGTCTACACTGAGGTAATGCTAACACGTTTCTATTTTTAAAGATTTAATGAAGTTTAATTCATCTAAAAACTAGTTTTTAAAAAATAATATATCCATTTTACTGCTGCAGTGTGGATTGGTGGCATCCTGTAATGATAACAAAATAAAGCAGATCGAGGCTGTTGAATACATGACATTAAAAGAGGTTGTATTTAAAGACCCGTGGGCCGGTGTCACTTTTAGGAGTAGTCTAGATGTCAGCAAAATCACACTCTGGGGTTCCATTGTCTTAAACAGATCATGGGACAGAAAAATCATACATAATGAAAACTAATGGAATCTCATGTTAAGTATACATATATATGTATATACATGAAATAAATAAAAAGAAGCAGAAGGGCTCTAAAATATGTATTCATTAGCAAAGGGAACTGTTAAAAAAAAAAAAAGACCAAGTTATAGAAGTGCTTCTTAGCTGTCCCTTTGCTTTCAAATTTCAGAGAATGTCTGAAGACCAATTGTTAGAAATAGTAGAGGGTATTTTCTGTGGATTCAGCCTCACTAAGTAGTATTGAAAAATTGGGTGACATGTTTTCAAACTTAGAAGAAAATGCTGTACATCCTGAATTAATAATAGCTTAGTATTATTAATGTATCTTTCCATACTTACCCATTATGGAAAATAATTTTCATCTGCTTTATTATTCAAAACCACTACTTTATCATTCAATAATACATCTTCCTTCCAAATGAATTTTATGTTGTATAAATTTTTTTCTCAATTTTACGGAAGAAGAAAAATGTTTTTGGTCATGTTTATAGATCCATTTTGTCAGGTAAACGCCTTTAAATTTCTCTCCTGTCCTCTTTCACTTGCCAGTCTGAACATTCAAATATACTTGAAGGAATAATTTACTGAAAGGTTTGCAGTAAACTTTTCCTTAAATCATTATAATCAAGAGATATAGTGCCTTTATCGTTTGTTAAATATTCCAACTGATTCAACGTGCCAGTCCTCATATTTCATAATATTCTATAGCTCTTTCACTTCTGTGTCCTCTGTTTTTAAGTCCGCTCTTATTTTATACATTATTGAATTGATTTTCAGAGCAATAAAGAAAAAGCCCTTCTACTAAAGCAACCACAACTGTATTTGCTTCTCTTTCTCTGTAGATTTAACTTAATTGCATAAAGTGTCCCTGGGGATGCTATCTTTTGTTTGGTTTATAATTTGAAGAGTCTGCACTTTCAGGATTACATAGATTTTTCAGCGGTTGAGGTTGCCAATGGCAGATTCCTTGCCTCTCTTTCCCTGGTTCATTTATCTGTCTTGATGCAAGTAGGTCTTTTGTGCTGCACTCGGCTTACAATGCACTCAATTTGTCCTTCTCTCCATAGAATATACATTTTTATCCTTTCACCATGTTGTGAAGTCTGATGATCCTGTGTGCAATAGTCATGCATTTTGCTATGCAACTGGTTACTGCTCTATGATAAATCAATTACCATTTACGTACTAATGGGCAATAAGATTTTAGAAATCTCCACCTCTTTCTCTTTTCCCTTATTATGTTTGAATGCTCCTGCAAGTCATCTGAAAGCTTCAGTGCCTTACCTCAGATAGATTCTTGGTAGTTAAGCAAATCTTATAATCTCTGTCTCATTCTCAGAGCCAGGCGCATAATAGTACTAAGCAATCATTTGTGATTAAATGATTGAATGATTGCTCAGATTTTTGCATAGATATGTTTGTAAAACAGACCCTTGAAGATCCCAAATTTAATATTCATGATTCTCAGTATTTGAGAACAAATCTTAAAATATGTTGCAATTTGTATTTTTGCACAGAACACAAATGTTACCTCTATATTAACACTTAGCTATTGTTAACCAGCCAATCCAATGATTTTTTTTACTAGATCTTACATTTTTTTACCCTCTATTTTATTTTCATATTTATTAGGTGACATGTTACTTTTTAAAGAAAATAAAGTCCTAAAAGAAGTCATTTGCGGGGGTCCCCTGGGTGGCTCAGTCAGTTAAGCGTCTGACTTCCTTTCCTTCCATGATCTCAGGGTCCCAGAATCGAGCCCCACATCGGGCTCCCTGCTCAGCACGGAGTCTGCTTATCCTTCCCCCTCCCCCCCCACCCCCGCTGGTGCTCTCTCCATGTCTGTCTCAAATAAATAAATAAATAAGTCATTTGCACATGACTTCATTAATATTTAAGTGATCTCTAATAAAATACACTTAATAAAGTCACGCCTTTTTATTTTATTTTTTTTTTATTTTTTTTTTTTTTTAAAGATTTTATTTATTTATTTGACAGAGAGAGACACAGCGAGAGAGGGGAACACAAGCAGGGCAAGTGGGAGAGGGAGAAGCAGGCTTCCCGCCGAGCAGGGAGCCCGATGCGGGGCTCGATCCCAGGACTCTGGGATCACGACCTGAGCCGAAGGCAGACGCTTAACGACTGAGCCACCCAGGCGCCCCAAAGTCACGCCTTTTTAAATCTGAAAATAATACAAGCCTAAAATAAAGAGTAACAGTTAAGTTTTCGCTAATATAATCTATATGTCATATATGATCTGTTGATTCTATATGTCACCTTGCCAGGTTACTCTGAAAAGTTGCCACGGTGAAAAAGCACTGTAAGTGTCTTTTAGTTTACCAGAAATTAAAGAGATAATACAAATAGGCTTGTTTGGATTTTGATTAAAAAAAAAGCTATAAAAGATATTTGGGGCAGAAATTGGTCTGATATCTGACAATATTTTATGATATTAAGATTTTTTGTTTTATCATGGTGTGGTAATTGTAGTGAGTTCTGTCAAAATATCTTTATTTTTAGGTGTGGCATGTTGCCATGCTTGGAGTTGATGTTTGCTACTTTCTTTCAGATAGTTCAGGAGTAGACACACACACACACACAAACACACACACACACACTTTCATATGCATATATATTTACATATATACACATACATGAACATATATCTGTATGTTCACAAATGCATAAATATATCAAGCAAATACAACAAAACATCAGCAAGTGAATTTATATTTTGGGTGTGTTGGTGTTCCTGTTAGCACTCTTTCAACTTTTCTATATATTTAAAATTTTTCATAACAGCAAAATCCAATGCTCTCCTACTTCTATTAATCTATCACCCACCGCCCATTATATTTTCACGTATCTCTTACCACTTTTCCTTTTGATTCTCTTTAATGCTTCAAAAGTATCTAAATGACCCAAAAAACCTAGCTGACTGTGACTCATCCTATTTGAGGTACCTTCAAATTCATGGAGAAATTAAGGCTTCAGGCATAATCTCCCACAACTTTCACTTCCAGTAAAACACTGCCTATATTTTGAGTCTATCTTGTAACCATCCCTTCCATCTAAGATTATAGTAGAAAGAAAGAAAGGAAGGAAAGGAAGAACTGATTGTTTCCATTTGTTTCCCTCTACACTCTGCCTGGAATGCTTGTCCCTGTATTTCACCTCATTAAATATTTTATTACAAAAATGGAAATTTTGTTTACTTCTTCCAGAGTAGCTTCCCAGAGCTCAAAGTCTTGGGTGTAATCAGATAATGCATAATGAATGATTTCCATTTTTTAAATTCGTTGTGGTTTATATCATGACCCCTGATATACTATATCATGATAAATGTTCCATAGGTACAGATTTATTTTTCAGTTCTCACACTTTTAAGGTATTTTTACTTCAGGATCTTCAATCTGACATCCCAGACTATCAGGGTTTGTCTCAGCAGCATTTCACTGTATGGATATACCTCAATTTATTTTTTTCATTAGTGGGTATTTTAAGTATTTCCCAATGTTGTCTACTGAATAAATAAAGTTGCTATGAACATTCATATACAAGTCTTCATATGGGCATGTTTTTATATCTCTTGGGTAAACTATTTTTAACTTTATAGGAAACTTCCAGAATGTTTTCCAGAGTGGCCAGCACCATGTTATACCCCTACTTGAAAAGTATAAAATTTGTTTCACAGTCTCTTCAGCACTTAGTACTTCCAGTATTTTAAAGTTAGTCAGTTTTTTTAAAAAAATTTTTAAAAATAAAGTTAGCCAGTTTTATGAGTATCTTGTGGTATCTCATTTTTATTTTATTTTATTTGCATTACCCTGAAGACTAACAATGTTAGCATATTTTTGTTTGCTTTTCACCATTTGATACATCTTCTATAATTGCTTTATCAAGTAGTATTTTAAGTGTTTTATCCAACATGTGAGCTTTTCGGTACTATAAAGGCTCTTTGGGCTTCTGATTTTCTTTTGCCCTTAACTGATTGTAATGTGCCACAAGGGATTTCAGCGGACTGCGGACGCGTGACCTTCCTGGCTGTTGTGTTTTTATGTCCCAACCTAGAAACCCTAGCTGTCCTTTCTGGAGTTCCCTTTCATGCCTCTCCAGTGGGATCACGTCCTCGCCCCAAACCAGTCCCATCTTTTCTGCCGTGCACCACGTGAAAATACGCTTCTCCTCCTCCCTTCCCTTGTTCTCTCTTCTTTAGAAAGATACACACACACACACATTTAAAGACTGCCCCTGAAACCAGCCTTCTCATTTTGGAAACCTCTGTAGAGGGAACCCAACCACAAAAACAAGTATGGTTTTCCCAGATTGGGCATTTGTGTGTTGTCGGTTGTGGCCGAAGATGTGGAGACCTCATGTTCTCTACCGTTGGCAAATATATACCTATCTACGTGGTTCTCTAACAGAGCTTCCTGTATCTATAGATAGGCGCCATCTGTCCATTTCGATGTATCTTTCTATAAATATACACTCTCAGGTAAAAAAAAAAAAAAAAAGTGCTGCTGAGCAGAGGGACTCCTAGCGGGGTGGTCCTGTGGCCCACGTGTGACCCATAGAAGTGGCAGGCGGCGGCCCAGGACATTTAACTCTCACACAGGCCACATGGGCCCCCACCTAAGAAATCAAAGAAGAGGTCATTTGAATGGACAGAAGGTGGCCTTGGACAAGCCAGGAAGAGAGAGCTTTCACCAGAAACCAGACCCTGTGGGTCTGATTGGTCTTGATCTCAGACTGTGGGTGTCCAGAACTGCGAGAAATAAATTTCTGTTGTTTGAGACACCTTTTGAGTGTCATTCTGTGTCAGCCCAACCTAACCCATACAGCATCTCTTGTTGACCTTTTTACAAAATCAGCGCATGCTAAGGACACCCTTCATAGAGAGCAAATGAGGTGTCACCGATGCCCAGGACTTGCTTCCTAAGAAGTAGCATGGCCTCCTGCCCTGTCCTTCGGCTGTGTCTCCCCTCACACCTCTACACTCCCTGGCCGAGGAAGCTCACCTGCACACGCAGGAGCTTGCTTACTCTGAGACTGTGCCTGAATTAGAGAACACCCAGCCCCGTGCCCCACCCTCGACCAGCGCCCACCCTCCTGGCTTCCCTGTTTGACCCCTCCCGCCATCTCGAAGCCGCCAAAGGCCTTTCCATCTGGTGGACATGCTGGCCCTTCACCTTCACGAAGAAGGATTTGCAGCAAAAAAAAAAAAAGGGTGGGGGGGCTGGCCCTGGGTGGCTCAGTCGTTAAGCATCTGCCTTCAGCTCAGGTCATGATCCTGGGGTCCTGGGATTGAGCCCTGCATCGGGCTTCCTGCTCAGTTGGAAGCCTGCTTCTCCCTCTCCCACTCCCCCTGCTTGTGTTCCCTCTCTCACTGCCTCTCTCTCTGTCAAATAAATAAATAAAATCTTAAAAAAAAAACAAAACTGAGTGCACATGCACATGAAATTCTGGCTTTGTGGTGCCTTGTGGGCAATTGGGGTGTGGTGAACAAATGCAAGGTACTATTTTGTCTGGTTCTGTTTTGTTTTCCTTTTCTGTGAGTAATGTGGTTTGTTGTCTGATCCAGAGGTGAGGTATCTCAGTATATGTCATAAAACTGACAGGTTAACTTCTCAGCTGGTAAGTAGGGTCAAATTTCAGACTTAACAGTTTCAGACACAACTTTAGGCAACAAATAGAATATCAGAGACATGTTTGAAAAGAAAATCAAAGAGCACACACATCATTAAGTAAGTGTTGCATAGGGTAAACTGAACAGATGTGGCACTAGATAGGGTGGATGACATTAATCAGAATGGTAGACAGAGGCATATACCGGGAAAATTTGCCAGGGACCAGGACCATGTAATATCAAAAAGTGAATATTCTGAGAAAAACTTTTTCTTGTTTTTTTTTTTGTTATTCCTGAACATTCCACCCATTCTGGATAAAGAAAATTGACAAGCTATAATAAAGATGGAAATCACCCCCCCACCCACCTCCAGAAACATTTGCTTGCACTTCACAGTTGTAGAAAACTGGAGATCTCCTCCTACCGTCCCCAAAGAGAACTTCTTTACATTATAGAAATTAAGATAAGGGTTTTCTTTATATATTTTCAGAGAGGGACAGATATGTCTTCTGCTCCTATGTCCTCTCTGAATCTCATAATTTTGGGGTTCCTCTCTGTGTACAAACCCACTATGTGTGCAGGTAAACCTCTGGTCCTCACTGTTGCTCTGTGGAAGATTGGAGTGTAGAGAACTAACATAAAATTCTATCCTGTTTGCATTTTTTGTTCCATGTAATAAATGTCTGCTTTTTGATAGAAACACTGGATCTGTATATGAGAGAAGAGACCATTTATTACTCACAGCCAAAAACTGTGTGTATGTGTGTTTTCTGTGTGTTGCACGTATAAATATATGTGTTTACAGGCATTCATGAGTGCTAAAATTCAGGCCAACTTCAAGATGTGCATATCATAATGTAATGTTATCTTTGGGTTCCTTGAAATTATAGTTCCCAGATTAATATGTTCATATTCCTTGCAAATGTTCTTTTTTAAAACTCTTCACAAGAATGGTATTATTAAAACATTTACCTTTTTTTTTTTTTTTTGGTCACATTTCCCTACTTTAAATTCAAATAAATTTGGCTACATTGATTATTTGTAATAGACTGGTAAAACGTTTATACAGAACAAATTGGAAAAAAATTATTAAGCTACAAAGAAAATCAAATTGATAATTATTCTAGATTGAGCCTAATTCCTTGATTGCATCTTATTTAAAATAAGTATAATGTTTTCATATTTAAACATGTTTTTAGATTCTTTTTGATGTGCCATTAGCTGTACAGAAATGGTAAGATTATTGTTATAATTGTGGGCACCTTTATTTTCTGAACCGATTCTAGTTATAATTAAGGCTTTAATATATTATGTGACATACCAAATGCTTTTTGCATCAGTCTAAATTATATTACCTCTATCACTGTTCAGGGTCAAGCTGATTGTTGCAGGGACTTGTTTTTTGTTTCTTCTTAATTGAAGTCATTAAAAATAAGGAAAATAATGGTAAAGGCTGTTGAGCTTCCAGAACCCATTTTGCTTAGTGTACAAAAACTTTATTATATGGCACGATTATTTAAGATTGCCAAACAGAATATTTTATATAATAAAATAATGCAATGACAAAGCTATTTAAGTTTAAAGATCTTCAAGAATTCTCATTACATTTATCTACAAACTCAATTATTGTCTACGAAAAATATCAGTTGCCACATGCAATTTTTCAAAAATAATTTAAAACTTATTGCAGAAAACATTTAGCCATTTTTTTAAAAAAGAAGCTAAACATACAACTATCACATGACACAACCATTGCACTCCTAGGTGTTTATCCCAGAAAAAGAAAACAAAATAAAACTTATGCTGACACAAATACCTGCACATGAATACCTATAGCAGTTTTATTTTTTTTATTTTTATTTTTTTTTATTTTTTTAAGATTTTATTTATTTGACAGTGAGAGACATAGTGAGAGAGGGAACACAAGCAGGGGGAGTAGGAGAGGGAGAAGCAGGCTTCCCCGCGGAGCAGGGAGCCCGATGTGGGGCTCGATCCCAGAACCCTGGGATCACGACCTGAGCCGAAGGCAGACGCTTAACGACTGAGCCACCCAGGCGCCCCCCTATAGCAGTTTTATTCATTAAAGCCAAGAACTGGAAACTGTCCTGTTGTCTTTCAACAAGTGGATGGCTGTAGAGTCAGGGGGATATCCATACCATGGAATACCACTCAGCAATGGAGAAGGAACTAACTACTGATACATGGACCAACAGGGATGACCCTCCAGAGAATTATGCTGAGTGAAACAAGTCAATTCCAAAAACTTGCATACTATATGATTTCATTCACATAAAATGTTTGAAATAAATAATGGCCTAGGAAATTAATTTGGAAGTTTTAGAAAGGGAAATCTAGTTTTAAGAATTTTCCAAAGCTGTTAATTCTTGTGTAAATCCGAAGTCATGAGGGTGTAACCGTGATACAGCAAACAGTTCTGACAATAGTAGCAGCAAAAGAGGTCTCAAAATTAATAGCACAATAATGATAATTACACATATATTCAAAAGACTTAAGTCTTATGTCTTAGATTAATTAATAATTGCCCATATTTCCTAAAGCTAATTTTCATTTAATTAAAGAAATATAAATTTTTATCACTCCAATAGATCAATATAAAAAAAATTCTCAATTACTATTTTTAAATTTAATTATCCTTCTCCTTTTCTATTTCTGTCCTTCTGATGATTGGTACTATATAAAAGAGAACTTCCCTTAATATATCCAAAGGACAGGTGGGAAACATGTTGGCTCTTCTTGCTTACACTGAGTGTTTTTCCCACTGAGTATAAAATTAGCAGTAATATCCTAAATTATTATGCCTGATTGTTACTGGAAACTCATCCCAAACAACTTTTCATGATGATAGGAAATTACCAGTTTTAGGGAGTTCCAGAATAATTCCATCTCTTCTAATTTAATTTTAACAATGTCAGCTTCCAGGCCTCAAAAAGGTAATCCTGATTTTAATTAAATTAATTCTGGTTAGATAATATGTTTGACGATTAAACAGACATGCTTTATTACTCCTAAATCTTCATACAAATGCAATGAATTAAAAACTCAGAACTCTGCAAAAAAGGATTAGAACAATAAATTTATTGCTGAGTTTTGACTATCAGATTGGTTTTGGGGCTGGTCCAGATTGATTCAGTTGTCTTTGGAATTAGATTTTATTAGGGAGATTTGTGAATTAAAGAAGGAGACAAATTATTTGCCATTTCTCCCATTAAGAGGTGGGATGTATTTTCTCTCCCCCTAATTCTGGGCTTGACCTGTGACATTCTTTGATTAACAGAATTTGGCAAAAGTGGTACCACTTAAGGTCTTAGACCAGGCCTTAAGAAATCAGCAGCTGCCACTTTTGCAAGCTTGGAACTTAGCCCCCTCCAGGCTAAGAGAAACTCCAAGTACTTGGAGGAGCCACAAGAAGAACAGGAACCTCTGGTCAATAGCTCTTGCTCATTTCCAAGCCAGTGGCTAGTTAACATTCCCTGCCAGATGTATGCTGTAGTCATTTTTGAACATTCCAGCACAGTTGAGCCTTCAGACAGCTGCAGCCTTGTTAAACATCACATGAAGCAGAAGGATTGCCCAACTGTGCCCAATTAACCTACAGAATCATTTATAAATAATAAATGGTTCTTGTTTTAGTCTCCTAAATTTTAGGGTGGACTGTCATGCAGCAATAAGTAACTAAAATTGGAGAAAATAGATTTTCTGAATTCCAATAGCTTCTTTTACATAATTAGCTACACACTTGGTTAATTTGGATCCTAGAGTTTCATAGTATGCAAAAATAAGGAAATACCCAGTATATGAAATAAACAGTTTAAGAAGCCAATGTACCACCCCTTCTGGTGAGAAGATTAGAGCAAAAGAAAGATAGATGTAGAATCAGAGGAGGAAGCGAAGTAATGGAAACACCAGATAGGTTTAGCTGTTGGTACTCCTTTTCCCCTAACATTGTGTGTAAGGGCAACAGAATGACACTAATGGAGAGAGATTTCTACACAACATGGAAATGGTGCAATTATTCTACAGGAAACCAGCATGTTTCTGCATGCTCCTAGGGAGGTATCAGAGAAGCTAAGAAGACTGATGAACAAGCCTGGGTCAGATAATGGAGGTCACAGACGGTTGAATATCATCACCAAGAATTTCAGCCTAGAGAGGAGCAGATGCAAGGCCTATACAGAAGCTGGATGGTGCTAATTATCACTGGCAGACTCGATGAGGACATAACATAAAGTTCAAAGAAGCAAGGATGATAAGGTACCACATTATGATCAGAAAGGACCTGGAGAAAAGAATGTGAACAAGAAGCATTTCTTCCTCTCAACATTGCTATTAGGAAGGCCTACAGCCATCCTTTATCCACCGTATATATCAAGGGGCAAGTTCTCTAAAAGACTGTTCATTTGATTCTCTAATAGACTGACTTACCATAAAGATTCTGTTGATTTGACAGAGATGGCAAGGCCTTATATTAAGTTTGTGCACATCTGCTGTATATTAGATAATGCATAAAAAGTTGAACCCAGAATAATGTAACTGTGGCACAACATTGGATTTGCATAACCAGAGATGGATCCTGCAGGGCTTATGTGTCCTATTCCAGAAAAGGAATTGGCAGAAAAGGCAGAGAGCTTCTGGTAATCAGTCTTTCTCACCTTGGGGTTGTCTACTTGCTATGGGTTTCATTGATCATTAAAATAGAAGAACACCTAGGAACACAACCACAAACGTTGTACACTCTATTGCATAGCTTTGTCATGCATCTTTGAATTGCTTGTCAACTAGTTTGTAATAAATCATAGCAAAAACAACCTAATCCAAGTATAGGTCATCATTCTCTCTGATCTTTGAAGGCAGATAAATTCTTTAAGGTTTGGCTGAATTATACTTTATTTGTTAGGATTATATACTCCTTACAACTGAATAAATTGGGAATGCTTCAAGAAGTAAAAGAAAATGAGGAATGCCATATTTTTTTGGCACATCTGACTTGTTTTCTGTGATCTTACATCCTTGTCATATAAGCATGAAAATAAATCACCATACACAATACCCTTTAAGTTTTGCAAACTGTATGATATTTGTTATAATGCAGATGGTACAATTGTATAAAACATATAAGGTTAAAGGTCACAAAGCTAATGTTCACGAATCTACATTCTTGAGTATGATTATGAGTTTTTTTCCTTCTCTGTAAATACACGTCAAAAATGCCATTGCTGTCTCTCCGTTAGTAATGGTGGCATTTGAGTGAAATAACTGAAGAAAATAACTTTTAGATAATCTTAAATGGGAGACAGAACAGATTCAGGAAGGAGAATGTTGAAGAAGCAGGAGACCCAAAGAGGGACGATGTAGAGACTGTGGAGAGAGTTCTCAGCAATGAGACATTGTTAGGTAAAATGGAGTATAAAGAAGGAATTGTAATAAAATAAAATTTAAAAATAAAAATAAAAATAAAATTTAAAAAAAAGAAGGGATTAGTTGAATCATGGAGGAGACAAAGCGGAACCACGAATAAACTAATTTGCAATTATGGCAGATTATTGATGAGGTATTACAAAGAGAAATCTAGTTATCTAGGATACCTGAAGTTTTTGCTGGAGATGTCTCTCCTTCACTGCATTCTCCCTTTAAGTGGCTTCAAAATAAATGTCCCTCAAGTAAGAGAACCTAAGTGTGTCTCTTACATGGAGCTGAAAGAAATACATTGCAAAAATCTAGTATCTTGAGGACACAAAAAATATAAATTATGAACAATTTGACAAGTTCCTTTGTCTTTGATTAAAAAACTAGTTCAAATTCATATTAAAATTTTCAGTTCTATACTTTGAATTACCTGGTTTAACTTTTAAAATGAATATTCAAAACCATAAAATGACTTAAGAGGATTTCTGATTTTAATATGACCTTTGAGTCTTTTATCTTTACAAAAACAACAAAAACAATGGCAAAATAAAAGAAAAATTTCAGATTTCATTTTTAATAACCCTAGAAGATAGATAAAATCAAAGTCTCCAGATTTTGGTAAATGTTACTCAAAAGGCCTAAGATTAGGTAGACTCTAAGAAGAAGTAGAAAAATGTGAAGGAGTGTCGCAAGAGTCCCAAGGTAAGGAATTTTAGAAAGAACCAGTAACATATTCTTTATGAAGGTAAAAGCTTGTCATGATTGAAGAAAAAAATCCCGTTTTTTGAAATAAGTCAGGAAGTGACACAAGACACCTGAACTTTCAGAACTTCCCTAGGACCTTCTTTGGTCAGAACGGAGGCTGCACATTTATAGAAGAATGATTCAGATAAGACAACACAGAGAAAGCAATCTGGTTAGGTCTGTAATTTGGAAAACGTAGGCCTTTGGGTTATTAATACTGAGAGACTACCCTAGCCCTTCTTCTTCATGATTATCCCAAACTGCCTTCAAATAGATGTTCTGGGGCGCCTGGGTGGCTCAGTTGGTTAAGCATCTGCCTTCGGCTCAGGTCATGATCCCAGGGTCCTGGGATTGAGTCCTGCATCGGGCTCCTTGCTCAGCGGGAAGCCTGCTTCTCCTTCTCCCACTCCCCCTGCTTGTGCTCCCTCTCTCGCTGTGTCTCTCTCTGTCAAATAAATAAATAAAATCTTTAAAAACAACAACAACAACAACAGCAAAAAACAAATAGATGTTCTGGAAAAAAATCTATTTTATTCACTAATTAGTAAAAAATAAAATAAATGAGCATGCATAGATACGCTGGTACTATAAGGGAAATGCAGGAAAAAAATACCAAGAGATCATAAACATACAACAAAAATTGTTGAAATATTGCCATAAAACATTTAAATTTTGTTAAAATAGGTTACTATTTATTCAAAAACAGTCATGTAATTTTCTCTGTGAAGGAAAATTAGGAAGCAAAACTATATGGATACAGAGAACAATTAGACAAAAGCAGATTATAAGTGAGAAACCAGATTTAAGTAGAAGTAGAAGGGGAAAAATTCCTCAAGATGCTAACTTAAGAAGAACAAAAAAGAATACAACTATGGGAAAATCTTGAGAGACATGAAGATATAAAAGAGAAGAGTACTCAAAAGTATGTGGATAAAATGAAATTGTTAAGTAGGATTAGAGAGAAGTCTCATTTCAGTCAACAGTGGACTAGTTGGTAAAGAGTACTGTTCTATTTGGAGACACATGAAATTCCAGACAAGAGAAGCAGATGAAGAAGAAGCTGAAGAGAGAGGAAAAAAGGAAGAAGAAGGACAAGGAGAAAGCAGAGGGGGAGGAAAAGCAGAAGCAGAAAAAGAAACAGAAGAAGAGGAACAACAAAAAACAACACAGAGATAGCACTTGACCAAGCATTAACATTGTCTCTACAGATTTTCATTCCAAATGTCTAGCACTCAAAGAAAAACGAGTAAATATAAAAGAGTAGTTACTTGACCAAAACACTAGAGAATAGTATTAAAAAACATGGAAGATGCAGCTATTGGGGTGACCAGACATGCACATTAAATAACCATGATTCAGGGATTTAAAAAAAAAAAAAAAAGAATATAAGCAAAAAACAGGAGATTACTTAAAGAGTAAAATGGATCTTTTCAAATAGAAAAGAATTATATAAATGGATTAACAAAAATTAGAAAATGGTTATAAGGAAATTCATGATGTAGAATATAGATTAGAAAAAAAATCCAAACTCTACTTTAAGTACAAAGTGATACTAAAATGGAAATAAAGATTATAAACTTTATAAACTTTATTTTATAACTTTTTTTCCATTTATAACTTATAAATGGAAATAAAGATTATAAACTATGTGAACTATAGTTAGAAGGAGAACAGAATAGGGAGAATAGAGAGAACAGAATAGGAAAGAAACAAATAGCCAAAGAGATTAGGGGTGAAAATTCCCAGTATTGTTAAAAATCATCCATCTGCCCCTGTTCTTAGGAGAGTATAAAGAAAATAGCTTCTAGACACATAAGAGGAAATGAGTAACATACAATGACAATGAAAAATCTTAGAAACAGGAAATATAAGAGGAAAACATTCAAAAAGAAAAGAAAAAAAGACAGTTGACAATTTTACAGAAACAGTGTGTACCAGTTTCTTCTGCAATTTTGTATTTGTAACCCTTTCACAATTTCAGTGGCTTATTGCAACCATTCTGTATTTTTCTATTTCATGGGTTCTTGTTGGTCAGCTGTGGTTCAGCTGATCTGAGCAGGGTTCATCAGCTGGGCAAGTCTGAACCGCAGACTTCCGGTCAGGTAAGATTTACTCCTACCTTCATTCGAGAGCCCTCTCAGAAACCGCAGCAGCTCCAGGCAGCATGTTCCTCCCAAAATGGGTCATAGTAGCACGGGAAAACATGCCAGATCACACAGGCACATTTGAAGGCTTACTTTTAGTCTTATAGACAGACGAACGCTCGATTGTCCAGAGAACACCCAGCATAGGAAGGTGGGAAAGTATACTCTGTCTGGTTGGGAGGAATTATAAAATCACATGCCAAAGGTCTTTCTCTGTAGGGGGCAAATAATGTATTGAGAATAATTTTCTAAGCTACCTCATAATGGAAGCTATTAAACAATGATATTAAATCTTGAAAGTGCTAAAAGAAAATAGCTTCCAATTTACATTTATATATCCAGAGAAAACTCTAAGAATATTGTACATTAATTTTTCTTGAAGAACTTTCTCCAGATAGAGACAAGCAACTAATAATGACTAAGTCAGCATAACAAAAAATACTGGTTTTGATTACTGTATATATTTAACTGAAAATATTTAAGTAAAACATAATGTGGGAATTAAAGTGACTGAGCAGCCATGTAAATATTTAAGCTCTAAAAATTTTTAAAAAAAAAGGTGAAAGAGGAAACAATTTGGGAGTTAGAAGTTTTATAGTTGTCCACTTTATAGTAACTGCATGCCAAAAAATTTATTTAGTATGGACAAATAGAAGATCTCTCCTGCTGGAACATCTCAGCTTCTGCAGTGAAGAAAACACCTGTGATAGTTCAGTACTTTAGTTTTTCTATTTGAAAAATCATTTAAATTATCCTTTTGTTCACCGCTTTCCCTGATGACTGAGAAGTTAGTATCTGTATATTTGACTAAACCTTTTCCTAAGCTATCTATAATGGTTCATAGGGTTTTTATCATAAAAAAAAACAAAAAAAAACAAAAAACAAAAAACACTATCTGGATCACCTACCAACCAATACGTCAGTATGGAGCTTATAGATGGAACACCAAGAACCTCTTCCACATTTACTTTTCATCCCAATAAAAGGCATGGTGTACCAGAAGTTTAAGATCCGGTGTGAGTGTTTGGGCAAGCTCAATGACGCTAAAACCTCGCTATCACATAATCTCTTGTGGTGTGGATTTCTTTGGAATACTGTTCCAGCTTGGATCAGACTCAAGGGGTTTTCATTGCCTCTGTTATTTTAGAACTCTGCTAGTAACATTGAGGCTCCAGGGTGGGGAGTTGAGGGGGCCAGTATGCTAATTATGCACCCTCTAATATTCTGCACCATATGTGGGAGCATCTTACCTGTGTTGGGATTTCACAGATAATGAGAGTTGTCACATACCAGCCATCAGAGAAGCTAGAGTACGTGATAGCACAGAGTTTTCATTAGCTTTATCACAATATTCACAATAGAAAATTATATTATGTGATAGTAGAAATAGGCATTTGTCAGTGTTGCTTATATTTTACCTCAAATGAAATAGTAGATATAGGGTAATAAATAAAACCCATCCATGCCTTTCACACACTATAAATAAATAATAAAAATAATAAATAAAGTGGACAAATATTCTATATTACCATATAGAACAGTGAAAAGAAAAGAAGAAAAAATAGTACTTGCAAAACATAGGTGATGGAGGAGAATGTAAGGATCCTTAGTGATAATTAAGAATTATGTCTAAATAAACATAGTATGAAAGGTATCATACAATTGATAATAATAAAGATAACCATAAGAACCAAACTTTATTAAGTAGCAGGGAAGAAGGTATACTACAAAAAGAAACAGAACAATTCAGAGAGAAAGACCTAAAGAAAATTTAATATAGGAGAAAAATAGCATAATATGATATGATATACTCCAGTGTGATCATATGTCATGTTCATAAATATAAATAAGTTAATCTCATCTTTAAAAAAGAGCAGTTTAGGGGCACCTGGGTGGCTCAGTCGTTAAGTGTCTGCCTTCGGCTCAGGTCATGATCCCAGGGTCCTGGGATCGAGCCCCGCATCGGGCTCCCTGCTCAGCGGGAAGCCTGCTTCTCCCTCTCCCACTCCCCCTGCTTGTGTTTGCTCTCTAGCTGTGTCTCTCTCTTCAAATAAATAAATAAAATCTTTAAAAAAAATAAAAAATTAAAAAATAAAAAAGAGCAGTTTAATTCATATAACAGAGCAAGCTTGCATTTCTCCAAACAATTTTTCCTTTCCTATAATCCTCACATATATGTCTGACACCTCACAGAGTAATCTTGGAAGCCACCATTCTTCAGCTCATAAATGAATATAGGTAATATATCCTCTTTACAAATGGTGCTAAAGCAGTCATGAAAATTGTTCAATTATTCCTATTTATAAATCGTTTCATTCACTAAACCACGGAAACTATATTTGGTGTCCAAAATAAAAAAGACAGTATCATCTAACACAGCTTCATGAAAATAATTTACTTAGAGATTTATGAAATATATTTTGACTGCTTCAGTAAGCAGATAAAAATGCATAGACCTTTCATAACTGTAAAGTCACAAAACAGGCATTTTAATTTCCTGAAAACAAGAGAAAATGCTTTTATGTACAAAATATAGGGGCTTTGTAGTGGATCACTTACTGGAGGGCATACTGAGAGCAGGTTTTCAAGTCTAGAGATTAATATATTTAATAGTCTGTGATCATGTGCAAAGATTGAAATAATGCTGCAATATTATATTTCTAAGAAATCTAGATAGTAAAATAGATTCAGTGCTACCAACACCTTGATTGTCTTCATACTTATTTGATTCCAAAGACAGATACAAACAGAAATCTGTTTGTATTTTAACAGGTTAAAAGTGTACTTGGATCACATCATTGGATTCTGAACAGTATTATCAAATCCAATACCATCAGTCATTCCTTG
Source organism: Phoca vitulina (assembly GCF_004348235.1). NCBI lineage: Eukaryota > Metazoa > Chordata > Mammalia > Carnivora > Phocidae > Phoca > Phoca vitulina. The sequence continues at coordinate 25,195,959 of NW_022589708.1, read as the reverse complement.
GGCTTTTGGGAACAATGTAAATAGTGTGTCGATGAAGTTGTTTTAAAGTAGTAAACATAATGAAGTTCATTTGAAGAAAAAATGATGGGAAGTAATTGATATACTTTTTGAACATGCAGTCAATGGCAATATACATATATTATTTAAAAATATGAAGGGAGTATTAGAGAAATTACCATAAGGAATTGAAATTTCTTGCCTCTGGGAAGGGAGGTCAGATGAGGAAAAGTAAAGCTGAGAGGTGTTTTATTTTTTTATTTCGTTTTTCTTTTAAAAGTCTTGGAACTAAGAGACTATTTCAGATATGTGCAAGGATAAAAATAAAAACTAACTTATAAAAAACTCAGAAGTTTCCAATATTTTATCCTATTGCATACACTTGAATTAGAACTCTAGCTCCTCACCTCTTAGCTGTCTGTACCTGGGCACAGAATTTATCTTCTCTGTGGCTCAATTATCTTAATTATACAGTCACAATAATAATAGTGCCTACCTCAAAGGACCTCATGCTTGAGTTAATATATGGAAGTGATTTAGGCTTTGCTCTGCACATAATTAAGTTCCCAATAATTGTTAAAAATTTAAATGTTGATGTTGGTAGTTCTATATAAGGTCTTTCGCTTATAATTATTTCTAGAGGAAAAAATAAACACCGTGAAGACCCATTCAGATGCCACATCTCTCTATAAGAACTTTCTTCATCTTTATGTAAAAGTGATCTTTCCAAAGACAATTTATCTGTATTTGTATGCTAATAGGCACAATTAGACCAGTATTGTTAAGAGATATGCAAGCCTAGGAGATTTAAAGGATCAGCAGACCTTGTCCCTGGTGTAGGAATAGTCCTAGTCGAGAATGAGAGACATTTGCAGTTTGAAAAACAACTTTCATTTTACTCACTATTTTGGTCTAACAAACTATGAAATGTAAAGTTTGACAATATTGTTTAAAAGGTAGACTGAGAAGTCATGAGGGAAAGGTGACACAAGTTTTTTAAAGAGTGTGTTAAAATGAGCTAGAGTTGTTCAGTATGACCTTTAGATTTCTTGAAAATTGATATATCATTTCCCTAAAGTTAATGTAAAGAAAGCTAAATCAATGTTTATAAAAATTTCAGAAAAAATTAATATACAGCTAATTGAGTTACTGTGTTGTAAATATTGTGGTTATATAGTAATCAGAATTGATGTAGGAAAGTAGGGTTCGAAGCTGACGGCCAAGAAAGAATTCTTGAAATGTCTTTTGTGCAAAAAGGTGATTTTATTAAAGCCCGGGGACAGGACCCGTGGGCAGAAAGAACTGCACTGGGGTCATGAGGAGTGGCCCATTATATACTTTCAAGTTGGGAAGGGGTCAGGGATAGTGTAGGTCTCTAAGGAATCTTGGAAGCAAGGCTTCCAGGACCTTGAGGAGGCTAGCTATTTTTGGGAAAAGGTCATTTATTACCATCTAATAAAACCTTAGTCATGAGCCCCTTCAGATGTATATTGGTGGGCCATATGCTTGGGGGATGATTGCCCACACGTATCTTGGGGGATTTAGAGATAAAGGAAAATTCTAAAGGAAAAATAGACTTACAGGATCCTGGGGGTCGGGCTAAGGTTGCCTTTTGCCCTTAGCAAAGTATTAACATCCAGGCACTGGAGTCCCTAGAGGAAGGGCACTCTGCCTGTTTCGAGGACTTGTCTATGCGCTATAGGTAGTAAGGGGATTTAATACTTTTTCTTCTGCCTCTGTCTCCCACATCACATAGCACATGCGTGCATTATTTGATAAGTGATAGTATCACTATCACATTTAGATAGTTTTTGCGCAATCTTTCAAAGCAGTAAAAGTTTATTTTTACATCACAAGGAAAATTTAACTGAAGGAATCAATATGAAAGTGAGCTAAAAGCAGAAGATGGGACATGACTTTAGAAAAGAAAAAGATTCACCTTAATCACTATAGTGCTGAAGGCTAATTACACTCCATGATATAATTAGCATAGCATAAGTAGAATAAAGTATGTATTATAATTATTCTCTTGGAAATGACACAGCACAGTGTCCAGTTTCTGAATTAGGGGACATACGATTTAAACCGGTGTAAATGCATTTGAAACCATTTTATAACAAAATTGGTGTTTTAGGCAACCTTTTTTTCTCACTGAAATTAACAAAGTAATAAGATCTTACTTTAAATTTCAGAATGTCTCTATATCTAGATTATCTGTACTATATATGGTTAGTAAGACTGTGTAAGAACTACCATGATACAGCTCTAATTTCTAATAATGTTTTGTTTATAAATGTTTTATTGCTGTTATTTCCTGTGGTGGTAATGGACCAAACTGATGAAATTTTAACATCCTTTCCGAACTATCTATCAAAAAGTCAGAACTATAACATATGTGATGAATGAAAGTTTATTTTTTTTGTTAAAATAGTATTGGATTGGTAATTCTAATCTGATTAAAAATCTGACACAAGTGTAGCTAGAAATGGGTAACTTTAGAAATGCTTTATAACTTAAAGAGATTGAACTCTTTCTATAAATAGCAAAGGACAAATGGGGATGGGAATATCTAAAACTCTCATCTTCGTAAGTAGATCAGCCTTTAATAAAATATTTGTGGAAAATGGGATTAAGTTTTTCTATCAGCAAGTTAGAGAAAGAATGTAATTACAATTCATTGAGTATAATACAAAGACCAGAAGAGACATTACAATGATGATAATTAAATAATTATATAGAAATAAATGTCATTTTAAAGACATCTAGGAAAAAGGAGGCTATGAGTTCTTTAATTAATAGGATCTTCAATCTATATATCTTTGTTCCTTCAACAATTGAAAATATGAAATGCTTCACTCTTATAATCTTTACCTTCCAGAAACTGCCTAGGAAACTTTCTCCATGTTTACTGCTTTGAAATTAAATATATATGTAGTTAGCCATTGGATTATGTATTATAAAATTTAAACATTATCACTTATATTAACTCTGAATACTTAAACATTAAATTATATAGCAAAAGACTATAAATAGATACACAGTTGACCCTTAAACAATGTGGGGGTTAAGGGTGCAGTTGAAAATCCAAGTGTTAACTTTTGACTCCCCCCTCCAAACTTAACACTAATATGCTACTGTTGACTGGAAGCCTTACTGATAACAGACAATCCATTAACACATATTTTATATGTTATGTGTATTAAATACTATGTTCTTGCAACAAAGTAAGCTAGAGAAAAGAAAATGTGAGAGAGAAAATACATTTACAGTACTGAGCTGTAAAAAATCCAAGTATAAGTGGACCTGTGTGCTGTTTAAACAGGTGTTGTTCAAGGATCAACTGTGTATAATAAGTATCTTTTTCTCTGAAAACAGAACTCAGTTTTGAGGTAATTTACTTTTTAATGTCTGCATGGATTTAGTGTGAAGATGTCTCCCAAAAGTTCTCTAGAAGAGAAAAATCACAGGAATAATGAGTACGTTATTCTGCAAATTATCTAGGGTATCTAAAATGGAGTTAACTTTCATATCTGTTGGAATATGATCAATATGTTAAAATACATGGATGTGACAGAATCACACAATAGGATATTTACCAGGCTGTCTTTCTGTAAGATCTAATAACATTAAAAGAAAGAGTCTGATCACTGACAGTGTTACTACTATGAAAATCTAAATGACCTGGACTAGCATTTTTAATTGCTACACTTTGTTAATGTGACTAAATTTCAAAAGGCTAGAACTCTTCTTTTTTTTTTTTTTTAATTATAACCACTAATATTTTGTTTTAGAGAGGGTGTTATGAATGAATTCACAGTTTCCAGCATTGATAAACTTTGCCAAATAATCAAAGTACAAAACTTACTTTAATAAAGATGCCATTAAAAGGCTGATTGACATTTTCCAGTGAGTATTATTTTTTGTTTTGTTTTTAATAAAGGAAAGATAAATAGTAGGTTTCAAGTAGAAATATCTGAGTAAAAACAACAACAAATTCAATTTAATATTTAGTCAACATATCTCATTAAATTATCAAGATGTCCAAGGGATTATCCAGCAGTTTTGCTGTCCTAAAAACTTTAAGTAATCTTTTGAAGCATTGGAATTTCAATGGACTTGTTAACTATGACCTAGCCCTTCAGGTAGAGATATTACTCTTACTCCATTTATCCATTTGTTTCAAACAAGGTCAGTGAGCATACCAAGACTTTCATTATAGTTTAAGTAGAATTCCATGAATAGAAAGAACAATGTGTTATAAAGTGTTGGCTTAATATTACTCTTTCAGTTGAAAATAATAAAAATCAAAATTTAAAATAAACTAAGCATATTAGAAAAATTGGGTAACATAACTAAGAAAACCAAAAGTGGAGACAGTTTCCATCTCTTGCCTCTGAAATTTTCTTTGCCATACCTGCATTTTCTCTTATTGCAAACCCACTTTCTCCACATGGCAATTTAGATACTCTTGGATAGTCACTGATTCTCATGTGCGCTATTTTGTTACTCCAGGGATAAGACATTTCCACTAACTGCAAATACAATAATCCAGGGAGAGGCATACCTTTGCACCACTTATTCTGACCAGGATATTAATTTTATATATTCAATTGTATATGAATTATATAAATCAATCTGGAACAAAGAATAAGGATATTACGATTGTCAAACCCACCCCAAATTAGCATAATTGGAGATATGCTGGAAAAAGGAAACCAATTACTATGTGAGATAAGTATTATAAGAGAAGATCAGCTATTACTTTCTACTATCCTTAATAATAAACAAACTTATATAGATTTAAAAATTAGAGCAACGCTCTTAGGAAAAGGAACTATTCTTTATCCAATCACATCTATTTCAATCTAAACCAGTGTGGGATGATAGGACCTCTTTTTTTAACATAATAATACTAGAGCTATATAATAGAATTTTTACATATTTTGTGATGTTGACGTATATGGTTTATTAGTAGTATTAAACAACAGATATTAAACTGAAAAACATGACAACTATTAGCAATAGCAATAGTAAACTAAAAGACCTCATTGGAGATTTAAAAGAAGATCTGAATATGTAAATGAACTGAAGTTGAGTAAATCATCATTATTTCCCTATCTTAAATATACAGATTAACTATTATAAATATGTAATTTTCTACTTCAATATGAAATACCCAAAGGAGTATTTTTTGAAACTAGGATAATGACTAAATAATACATCAAAAAATTCTTAAGAATATTAGAAATTATTTTGAGAAATAAGGGCAAAATAATAACTTCTGCCTCTACAAAAAACTTCCTTAGTACTAATTCTCATGAAAAGAAATTTAGGTAATTAAACAAAAGAGAGTTTATTTTTTAAAAGATTTTATTTATTTATTTGACAGAGGGGAGAGAGAGAGCACAAGCAGGGGGATGGCAGGCAGAGGGAGAGGGAGAAGCAGAGAGCCTGGCATGGGGCTTGGGATCTTGACCTGAGCAGAAGGCAGACTGAGACCCCAAGGTGCCCCATCAAGAGAGATTTTAGAAATAATGATAGCCACTACTGAATTTAATAGGAAAAATCAAAACAAAAAAACCTTCCTCCTTTTCTGTTACTGTAGTTACTGTAGATGAACTGGTCTTGCTTCTAGGAAAAGCTACTCCTGCTGACTTTTCAAACAGTTGGCTTTAAAGAATTGCCATATTGCCCTGTCCAAAGATTTTGGCACAGTTCACGCAGAGACTGGTTGAGGCAGTTGCTCTGCAGTGACCTCTTCAGCTTTATTTTAAAATGGCTTCAGTCATGTCAGTTTTTCATAAATGTTTGTATCTCATCACAGTGGAACTGACTGCACGCACACAAAAGTTATGTCAGTATGCAGATTTATGAGTCTTTTCAATTCCGGAAAAAAATAATTACCAATTTGTTTCAGTAATAGCCCTGTTATGTTTTGTTTCTCTTTTTAGAGACTCAAATATGTGCAGAAAATTAACTATCTTTCTAAAAAATAAAAATAGTAACATCAAATGCAAACAAAAAAAGAATTCAAACATTGTAGTAAATACCATTGAAAATTTTATAACTTCTTTGTAAAGCAATTTGTAAAAATACTCTAAGAAATGTAAATAGTTTATTTAAATTTGAATACAATTTCTTCTAGCAATTTAACCTGATATTATAATGCATATGACTTACTGAGTACATTCATTAGGCATCAAATATGATTTGGTATTTTTAGTATAATACCTACCACCAGGAGAGTTCTTCAAATTTTGAACTTAAATGATATTTTTAAATAGGGAAAAGTTCCCAGGGTCATGCAGCTAGTCAAGAACTGATTCAGAATTTAAGCTTAGATTTGTTCAATTTCATTGCTTATTCTTTACCTTCCTTTGTGACTACACCATGTTTTATTTAAAGGGTTGATTCAGTAAATCAAATGGTATATTTTATTACAATGCTTTCTGTAATATTAAAAATCAGAAAAGCTAAACATCTAATACTATGGAAATAACTTGATAAATTCTTAAATATTAAAACTACTGCTAAGATTATACCTTGTACACACAATAGAGAAACATTAAAATTGTTCATGCTACAGTAAAAATTAAGGTGGAAATATTATTAGCTTTATCCTACAGACGCTACTGAAGCACAAAATCATTAAGCAAATTGCAAATGTGAAAAGCTGCAAATAGTTGGTACTATAGAAGATTTTAAAACCAGTATTGTGAGGGAAGGGATTCATTTTTCAAGACCAATAACCTAGAAGTTGGCCTTCTGCAAAGCTCCATGGAAACCAGCCAGAGCTGATTTCTTAAAGCAGTGAAACCTGGTAGAGGCTTGAGGTAGAAAATCAACTCACCCACTCACCATGTCATGAGAGATATAATCATAAATTTAGACTTTCCCATTGTCCATCACATTCTAAGGAGTGCACAGAAATCTAGCAGCGGTGGCTATCAGATTCCTGGAGGGGTACTCTGACTTTTGGGTCAAGTGACTGTTAAGATGCTAGTGATATTATAATGCTTGTTTTGTGTGTGTGTGTGTGTGTGTGTGTGTGTGTGTGTACACACACACATATATACCTATTTAATAGTTATTATTATTTTTACTTTAAAAATTCATCTCAAAAGGGTTAATGTTTGAGTAACTATAGCAAAGAGATGATAAACTGAGGTTAGTCAAATTGCCTTGCAAATATAACTGAAATTCTGTATCACCGTGGACACATGCAAATGCACAAAATAAGATTTGGATTATATATCAGAGTTTAAATTATGTTTTAGTCTGAACTTTTAAAATGTAATTATTTTGGAACTGAGAATTACTTTAGAACTGATTTCTTATTAATTCATATATTACAGTTCATATGTTAGATTTTTAAAATTAGTTTAAATTTCATAGACTACACATGCTAATCCCTATTATTTAAATTTAATACCAAAATAATTTTTGTAAAATATGCAGCCTGGTAGAAAGAAATGCAGATGGCTTTGTTTGAAAATCTGTGTCATTAGAGAAATGTTCCAGATTGACAGTAAAATATGTTGGTAGAGTTATAACCAGAGTCGACTAACTTCACTGAGCAAACAGGAAAATGATGGTAGGCTGAGGACTGAAAAGAAATTTCATTATTTATTAACTTTTTTTGGCATAGGGTGTTAATGAGTGAGAGTATTATGTGTATAGGAACGTGCATGAACACACATAAGCCATGTATGTTTTATAACTGTAGAAAGAAACATTTATGACTCCTTTACAATTATGAATGCTTTATTTAACTTGTCCCTGCATTTTCCCTAATCCTAAAATGGTATTGCTATCCCACAGATTGCAGTTTATCATGTTCAAAAATATAATAATAACTCTGAGTGTTTTGGAGGATTAAGTTGTATGAAAATTACATGTCTGGAATTATGCGAGCCCCAAACATAAAATAACTTCAAGGTTAGGTTATGGCGTCAGTTTTCCCTCCAGTAAATTTGATGTTTGTTGCTATTTTGAGCCAAGGATATTTGGAAATAAAACTCAGAGAGTGAGTCCTTTTCTAATTTTATGTATACCTGATGAGAGTTTTGTCTGGACAAAGGTATAAGCATCTTTGGACACCAAAATTTGGGTAGGAGAAAAACTTTTGCTTCTAGCTATTATAATGTTACCAAGACTAGACCCTCTTGCTACCATATATAACAACAACAATAAGAAAAACTGGAAAAATGTATGAAATGACTCTTTTCACACATTGGGAAAAGGCCATTTATGTTCTGATATCAATGAGTGGAATAGTTAAACAAGGTGAACTCTACAACCCCCCTGTCTTTCTTGCTGGAAGCCCTCTCCAAATTGCAGTGCACAGATAGGGAATTCGGCAGAACAGGGTAGGTTTTGCTGAGTAGATACAGAAATCAAAATGCAAGGATGCTAAGGTGCTGGAATCAGCAGGCAGAATACGGGACAGAAGGGCGCTACTCAGAGAAAGGGCTTGAAAGATTTTTGTAGAGAATCACTTGAGTCTTTGGCTGAAAAATAAACTACTGCACATGTTTAAGGTGAGATTCTAGGAGGGTACCAAAACCAGCTACTGAGCAAAGATAGGAGCAAGGAGGTATAATCTGAAGAATCAATTCCTAGATGCCACATGGAATAGCAACAATCAAGTTCTGATCAGCCAGAGTGGAGAGATTTTGTGGATAATTGAAAATTTCAGTAGAGTCCTGTGAAAGCTCACATTTAAATAATGATACTAATTGACCTTAATGTTAGGGCTATTCTCTCTAGTCTTTACAGTTTTCTGCATATAAGATCGTGTCATCTGCAAACAGATAGTTTTTCTTCTTTCTTATTTGGATGCCTTATTATTTCTTTATTAGAAATAATAAACAGGTTCAATGAGGTTAAAGAATACAAACTCAACATATAAAAACCAATTGTGTTTATACATACCAACAATGAAAATTAAGAAACAATCCCATTTACAATGGCATCAGAAAGAATAAAATGCTTAGGAATAAATTTGACCAAGAAGGTGGAAGACTTGTACAACGAAAACTACAAAACACTGATGAAAGAAATTAAAGAAATCCCAATTACATGGAAAGTTATTGCGTGTTCATGTATTGAAAGACGCAGTATTGCTAAGAAGTCCATACTACTTAAAGCTTTCTTTAAAAAAAAAAAAAAAGATTTTATTTATTTGAGAGAGAGAGAGAGAGATAGATTGAGCGCACAAGAGGGGGTAGGGTCAGAGGGAGAAACAGACTCCCTGCCGAGCAGGGAGCCCGATGTGGGACTCAATCCCGGGACTCCGGGATCATAACCTGAGCCGAAGGCAGTTGCTTAACCAACTGAGCCTCCCAGGCACCCTACTTAAAGCTTTCTACAAATTCAGTGTAATCCCTATCATATTCACAATGGCATTTTTTACAGAATAGAGAAAAACAATCCTAAAATTCATATGGAATCACAAAGGACCCTGGGTAGCCAAAACAATCTTGAGAAAAAATAAGCTGGAGGCATCATATAACCTCATTTCAAAGTATATTATAAAACTACAGTAATCAAAACAGTATGGTATTATCATAAACACGGACATACATACCAATAGAACACAATAGAGAGCTCCCAAATAAACACATGCATATACAGTTAATTGATCTTTGATAAGGGTGCAAAGAATACACAATGGAGGGGCACCTGGGTGGCTCAAATGGTTAAGTGTCTGCCTTTGGCTCAGGTCATGATCCCAGAGTCCTGGGATAGAGCCATGCATAGGGCTGCCAGCTGGGTGGGGAGCCTGCTTCTCCTTCTCCCTCTGCCATTCCCCCTTCCCCCCCCCCACCCGCTTGTGTTCTCTGGCTCTATTTCTCTGTCAAATAAATAAATAAAATCTTAAGAAAAAAAGAATACATAATGGAGAAAGGATAGTCTTCAACAGATTGTGTCAGGAAAACTGGATATCCACATGCAAAATAAAATTGGATGCTTGGGGTGCCTGGGTGGCTCAGTCGTTAAGCGTCTGCCTTCGGCTCAGGTCATGATCCCAGGGTCCTGGGATCGAGCCCCGCATCAGGCTCCCTGCTCTGCCAGGAGCCTGCTTCTTCCTCTCCCACTCCGCCTGCTTGTGTTCCCTCTCTAGCTGTCTCTCTCTCTCTCTGTCAAATAAATAAAATAAAATCTTTAAAAAATAAATAAATAAATAAAATTGGATGCTTGTCTTATATCATTCACAAAAATCAATTTAAAATGGATTAAAGGCTTAAACATAAAAACTGAAATTGTGCATATCCTCGAAGAAAACATAGGGGTAAAGTTTTATGGCATTGGTCATAACAATGGCTTTTGTGTATATTACTAAAAGCCCAGACAAAAACAACAAAAATTAGAAAAGTGACACTACATGAAAAACAAAAGGATTCTGCACAGCAAAGGAAACAATCCACAGAATGGAAAGGCAACTGACAGAATGGGAGAGAATATTTGCAAACTATGTGATAAAGGGTTAATATCCAAAATATATAAGGGACTCCTACAATTAAAAATAATAATAATAATCCAATTAAAAATGGGCAAAAGACTTGAATAGACATTTCTCCCAAGAAGACATACAAATGGCCCAATGATATGTGAAAAGATTCTCAACATAAGTAGTCATTAGGGAAGTGCAAATCAAAATCACAATATCATCTTACACCTGTTAGGATGGCTATTATATTATTTGTTAAGATTTGGCAAGGAGATGGAGAAATTGAAAACCTTATATACTGTTGGTGGGAATGTAAGATGTTATTGATAAAGGTGGATTTGCTTCTGCTTTTGATTTGCTTTTCTATGTGTCATGTCTTTTTTATTCTTCCTTTCTTCTATTTTTCCTTAACAGAATAATTACTAGTATAATGTTTTCCTTCCTTGAATTATATTTGCACTATATTTGTTTGAATCTTTTTCTTAGTGGTTAATTTTGGTTTAAAATATACTTCTTAATGTATCAGATTGTGTTTCTGATTTATGCTGACATATCCAGTATAATATAGCCATGTTATTACTATATAACTCTATCCCCTTTCCCATTTGTTGTACTAATATTATTATACATATTCTAAATTTGTTGCAAACTCAAAACCACATTGTTCTAATTGTTACTTTACATGATTTTATATCATTCAAGAAACATTAGGAAAGATGCTTTGTTATATTAACTTTCTTATTTACTCTTCTCTGTTTCTCTTAATTGCTTCCTGTGCAATTTAGTCACCATCTGCTATGTTTCCATACTCCAGTAGCTCTGTTCAAATCCACCTTCTTTGTGCTTTGTTATTATTTGACAATAACAATTATCCACAGCTTTGTTAGTGTTTGACAACAATTTGTTGTCAAATATATTATGTGTCTATATATTATAGACCCAACAATATAATTACATACTGTTTTATACAGTTTTTGAATCAGTTAAGGAAAGAAAGAAGTGCTCATTTATACTGTCTTTTGTAATTACATAATTGCCTTTAGCAGTGCTCTGTTCTTTTTTTTTTCCCCCTATAGAGTTGATTTATAGTCTTAGATCACTTTATTTATCCAAAAGAATGTTGTTTGGTACTTTTTGTAATTCTATTTTTGGTTGACAGTTTGTTTTTTATACTTTGTATGTGTCAACTCACAACCGTCTAGCTTCCGTTATTTCTAATGAAATGTCAGTTGTTAATCTTACTGGGTTTCCTTGTATGTGATCAGTCATTTTTTACTTGATGCTTTCAAGATTTTGCCTTTCTCTTTAAATACTTTCCCCCATATGATGTATCTGGATATGGATCTCTTTGCCTTACTTGGAGATCATTGGGCTCCTTATGTATTAGATTTAATGTTTTTCACCAGATTTATAAAGTTTTCAGCCATTATATCTTTGAGTATTTTTGGGGGTTCCTTTCACTCCATTCTTTCTTCTTGGAACTCAGTTAAATTTATGTGCGCTTAATTAAATTGCATATTTCTCAAAGATTCTGTTAATTGCTCTTCATTTTTCTCTTTATTCTTAGATGCATTCTTTCTATTGATCTAACTTCAAGTTTGCTGATTCTTCTGCTAGCTCAATTTTACTATTTAGCATCTCTTGTATTTTTTTTTAATTGTGCTTTTTTAAATTTTTCTACTTGAGTTTCAGGGTAGTTTTTTAATAATCACAATGTCTTTATTAATATGCTGTATTTGGTTGCACATTGTCATTGTACCATTCTTTACTTCTTTAAGTATGACTCCTTTTAGTCCTTTTAACTTAATTATAATAGCTTCCTCAAGGTAGTTCTTCATCTCCTAAGTCTGACATATAGGCTCTCTCAATGGCAGTTACTGTTGCCTGTTTTGTTTTGTTTTTTTCCTCCTGTGTGGCTTGCACTTTCCACTTTTGCTGTATTTGTCATAAAATTTAAGAAAATTTGCCAATTTGACATTTTAGGTACTACTTTGTACCAACTCTGGATTGTTGTCATCGTTGCCTTTGTTCTTGTCTACTTTGACCAAAGTAGAGGTTTATTATGTTGAGCTGTGGAGGACAGGAACAGGTCTCGGCTCAGAGGACACAGACACTGGCTGATCTTACCCAAATGTAACAGATATTCTTGAATAAATATTTCTTCATTTTTTTGTATCACAATAAGATAGTTCTCAGAGATTTTAATTTGTTTTTGTTATATTCACATGTAGTTATGGTTGTCTATCTGGAGAGATATTCCATGTAGCTTATCATGACATCATTCTAGAAGTTATTCTCCAAGATAAAATATTTTTAAGATACTAAAGATCCACCCCAAAGCAGGGATTTTTCTTTTTGATATTGACAAACTGATTCTAAAATTTATGTTATAAAATTCTAGAAACAACTAGAGTAGCAAAAAAAAAAAATCAAACGAAAAACCACAACTTTTTTAGAAAAAAAAAAATGTTGGAAGAATTACATTATTTAATTTTAAGACTTTCAATGAAGTTCCAGTACTCAAATACTCAAGGTGTCATGTTTTTGGCATAAGCATAGATACAGATTAATGGAAGGAGATAGTACCCAGACATAGACCTGCCATGTATGAATAATTGATAATTCAGAGGTACACCAAGGTAAATATTTTCAACAAAATCACTAGAACAAATTAACACCCATATGGAAAAAAATGAATAGCGGTTTTTATCTCACAATAAAGAAAAATTACTTTGAAATTGTCATAGATCTAAATGTAAGTGCTAAAATTCTATACCTTCTAGAATACTACGTAGGAGAAAATTTGGGGCACTTTAATTAAGCAAAGATCCATGACAGATCTCTCTCTTTCTCTCACATACACGCACACACCCACACACACACACACACACACACACACACACACGAAACTTCTATTCTTTGAAAGACACTTAAGAAAATGTGAAGGTACATTATGCATTTGGTTTATTGGCTTCTTAAAATTAGATTTTAAGGATTCTTTATATATTCTAGAACCAAACATTTTTTCAGATATATCTATTTTCAATATTTTCTCACAGTCTGTGTGATAAATTATTCAAATGGTACGTGTACTTTCTCAAAATTAGAATCTGTTTTTCAAAAGGTGCTCCTAAAAGTACTTGTATCTGGAGTATATTAAGAATCCTTAAACTCAGAACAGGCAAAAGAAAATACCAAAATAGGTACTCTACATCCTGAATATTGATGTTTATAATTAATAATAGCCCCCAAACCAGAGAAAGTAAAATTAAATACCATCAATTAATGAATGAAGAAACAAATTTCCATGTATTTATAAAATGGGATACTATTAAGCAATAAAAGAAAACAAGTAAACTGCATACATTCAACAACATGGATGAATCTCAACAGCAGTATTCTAAGTCAAAGAATCCTCATTTAAAGTAGCACATGCTATTTTATTCCATTTATATGAAGTTTTAGAATAGTCAAAATATTCTGCAGTGACAGAACAGATTCGTGGTTGCCTAGGGCTGAGGATGTGGGAGATACACTGTAAAAGAAACTTTTTGTGGTGATGAAAATATTGTGTCTGCATTGTTCTGATGGCTAAATGGTACTTATCAAATGCATTTGTCAAAACTCATAGGACTCTATAATTAAAATTAGTTCACTTTATGTTATATAAATTACATCTCAATGATGATTTATAAAGTAAAACAAAAAAGTGAAATAGCAAAAAATGTTGCTTTTAGGATCAATCAGAGAAAAAGCAGAAGTTGTTGAATGACTAACCTTATCAACACTTGATTGCTATAATTAGAAATCACAGTGAGAGCAATAAAAGTAAAGGACCATATAATTCAGTCTGAGGAATTGAAAATGCACATAGGAATGGAAATGTTTAAGAACACTTACAAAAACACTAAAAAATCCAAATACTGGTCTTGTTAAGAAGTCATACAATCACTGATGTGTTAGATTCCTAATTAGATTTCTCCTCTCCCTTTCTCCAAATATATAACCTCAAAATGAATAACCACAACAGATTCTGTAATTTCAATGTCTTTAAAAATACAAAAAAATGAAATAAAAACGTCATTCTAAACAACTTTCAGGAGATATAGTTATTCACATTTTTATATCATTCAAAATGTTACCTTAAAATAGTATATGTCAGTTGTAGTAAACATATTGGCTTAAACATAAATCATTATTTCAAAATATTTGTCAAGGTATATCAAACTATTATGATGAAGCATATCCTTCTTCTGAAATGAATCATTGAACACTACATCAAAAACTAATGATGTACTATACGGTGGCTAACTGAACATAATAAAAAAATGAAAGGTAAATCAAAATGATTAGTCTATATTTCAAACAGAATATTGTTCCAGTAATTTTGTTTATAAAGTCTAAGAATGCAATTCTTTGTTTTTAGTTTGGATGATTTCTAGAATTCAAAGACCAAGGAATGAATTTGTCACTGTTATTTTGAAAATCAAATTAAATGTCTTAAAAATGAAAAGTTATTTTTTGCACTGAAGAGGATAAGAAAACACTTTTTCCAGTCGAGCGAGATGAATTTTGAAATTCAACCACATTTACCCTTGTTTGTCGGTATTTTTTATATTTTTGAAACTCATTATTTTAAAGCTTCTGATAGTTTATACAATCAAATGCCCCCAATATTTTCTTGAAGATATGATAAAATATATAATGATTCCTTTAAAAAATTTTTAAAAAGCCAGGTAAAAGAATATAAGGTACATTTGCTCTTGCATTCAAAATAATAAATGATTCTTTAAACAGTACATTTTAAAGATACTTAAGCCTTGAGAATAATTAACTTGCCTTAAACGGAAACACTAACTTCAAGAGGGTTCTTTTGCAATCTCCACAGCTGTCTCCCCAACACTGAATACATAAATATTATTCTGGCACTATGGCATACATATAACAGCATCAAAATACTGCTTTCTGACTAGCAATATTATTCATTAACTTTTGCAATTAGTTGTGCTTAAAATGAAGACAGCTGTTAAAGTGGAATCTTTTATCATATGCATGTATTATTAAATTTACTTCAAAATGGCAATAAAACTGTGAGTGATTTCCAGAGCAGAAGAGCTTCTTAAGATAATAAACAAATATACAAAAAGCAAGCATTTTTTGAGCACTTTCTCTTAGCCAGACATTTTGCTAAGTATGTTATAATAAATTACCTCTAATCCTCACAGTAATACTTCAAGTCAGATATTTTCTGCATTTTAGAGAGGAGAATACTGAAGTGTTAAAATGAAATTGGTTTTCCCCATTCTAAACATCTGGTAGTTAGCAAGACAAGGATGTGTCTCCAGGTTAGTATGCCTCCAGTATTTGGGCAACGCCCAGCATCCCTTCATCCTCACTGCTTCTCTCTTCATGAATGGCTTGAATGCTTAAAACTAAAAACTGGGAAAGGAAAAAAGAATTAAGTAAATTATGGATGCTGCATCACGGGAAAAAAAAATATCCTACCAAAACCTGTTACTGTCTTCTATTATTCTTTTAGAAAATTAAAAAAAAATAGGTTTAAAATTTTGAGTGGAGTACTGATGAATGAAGAAATTAATGTGTCTCCTGGGTAAGTGAAGAGAAAATTAATCATTTTTATCAAGTGTCTAAGAAATCATGATTAGAGGAAAATAAACTGAATGGCGAAGACCACAAACATAATTGAGAAAATTGATTGACACATTGCAGGAAAGAGCTAGATAATTAATAGTGGTATGAGCAAATAGTTTTGCAGCATAAAATACTTCATTTTAAAAGTATATGCTAGAAGTATAAAATAGTGTAATTATGTTTAAGCTATTAAGAATTGCATACAAGAAAATAGAATTTCAAACATGGAGATAAATTCCCAGATTAGATATTGCATTTAATATTCATGTATTTTGGAGATAAGATTTGTGCAACAGCTTGAAACCTTTTAGTTTGGCTTCTATATCCACTACTTATAACCTACTTAATACAATTGAAAGAAATTCAGGAAATAATCCATATTACTATCAGTAAAATAAAATATATTTTAAAACTATTTTATTTTATTTTATTTTTTTTTAAAGATTTTTTATTTATTTATTTGAGAGAGAGAGAATGAGAGAGAGCAAGCACATGAGAGGGGGGAGGGTCAGAGGGAGAAGCAGACTCCCTGCCGAGCAGGGAGCCCGATGCGGGACTCGATCCAGGGACTCCAGGATCATGACCTGAGCCGAAGGCAGTCGCTTAACCAACTGAGCCACCCAGGCGCCCCTTTAAAACTATTTTAAAATAACTAAAAAACATTTTAAATATTGACCTGAGCACTTTACAAAGCTTAAATTGTGATACAAATGTGGCTATTACAAATTCAAATACATTGAATTACAAATTCCAAGTCTGTTCATCCTCATAGTCATTGTAAAAATACCATTCTTTCTGTTCTCTAAGTCAGCAGGGAATAGCACTGGGTTTTCTGTATGAATTAGGAAAATTCCTAGAATATCTGTAATTCCACATTAATTTCTGTGATTTTTTTTTTTACCCTCCTGGGATAGGAAATACCAGTTAATATGTCAGCAGCTCTTAAGATTAAAACAGCATTACATTTAAGCTATCACTGAAATGTTTGATTGAAGAAAACTATTCCAGTGTAAGGGGCAAATTTATATTTTAAAAAACAAACATTATTTCTTCTGGCATGACAAAATATAGGCAGTGATAATTCTTTTCTAGATAGTAATGACTTCCTGTATATCCATAGGAAATAATAGTATCACAATTTGAACAACATTTTAAGTTGTCAAGCTCTTTCTCCTCAAAATACTGGTCTTGAGTGCATTAATCCACGAACTTAATTTACTGTACCATTATGGGTTATTACTTTCTTTAGTAATGTGAAAATTGTGAAAATTGATTAAATCTTACTTAAAGCTATTACCCTATATTTGTAATACATGAATTGTGAAAGCATTTTTAAAAAAATAACTCAATCTTTCTCAATGGAATATGTGACAAAAGGGAAACTGTCTTGTGGTTTGATATGGCCACATGTAGGGCTAATTGGTTCAAGTGGGCAGGCCCTCTAATGACTGTATATAATTGGCTGAATGTCCTTACTTCTAGTCCTAGTATAGTTTAGGGGCTTAGATTGTAATGAAGACATATATTTATAATAATAGGTCTCTCTCATCTATATTTTCTGCTACAACCCACAGAATTCCAGGTGCAAGGATGATTGTTTCTATGATTCTTCCCAACCATGCTCTTTGACCAGTAGTAATATTTAACAGCTTTTTGATGAAAACTAAATTAACATTAAATTCCCTTCAATAGACACTGAATCATTACCAAGATGAAGGCATGCTAGAAAAGAAAAATGAAAATACCAAGAAGCAAACATGTCATTGTGAAATACAAACCTTTAAATTAGTTAATTGATATGGGATGAGTAAGGGAGAAAAATTAGAAGAAAAAGGACAATGATTTTTTAACTCCTAAAGAATTAAGTTGAGGATAATGAGAAGTTCTTCTTCACCAGAGTCCTTGCCACCCACATGATCCCTGCCACCTGAGCTCCAAGATAGTCTTTCAAACCTACCATTCTTCCCCATCACCTAAACCACCCTTCCCCAGTTCCTAACTATTGCCATTTCCCACTTAGATATTTCAGGTAACCCTCCCTCTATCTTATCTACCTGCATCCATTTAGTCTTTCCTTCTCCAGTACATTCTCTAGATTGCCAAGGGAGTTGTCTCTCCTGTTCATCTAAATTAAAACATGCACATCCTTGCTATCTGATATGCGGGCTCAGCTTTTCAAAGAAGTCTTTCCTGTTCCCCTTAACTGGTTCATTTTCCCCTAAAATACATTTATTGCATTATGAGCTTCTCTGATATAGAACTTGTTTAAGTTTGTTTTTAATTAGCGTTTATCTCCATCACTAGACTAACCCCAGTAATGACGAGAGTCATTTTTGGGCTCAATTCCGTGAAACAGGTGTATACTACAGGACTGTAAATGCATTTTTTTCCTTTCTTATAATCTTCTTAATATTTTTTCTCTAATGTTATTATAATACAGTATGTAATACATATAACATACAAAATATGTGTTAATTGACTATGTTATCAGTAAGCCTTCTAGTTAACAGTAGACTATTAGTTGTTCAGTTTGGAGGGAGTCAAAAATTATACACAGATTTTCGACTGCATGGTAAGTCAGTACTCACAACCATCACTTTATAACAATGAAAGAAATGAATAGCCTTAAGGATCCCAAGACTGAAACATGGACTCATTTATGTAGGCTGAACATTTGAGCTCTCACAGAAGGAAATCCAAAAGAAACAATAAATAAAAACCATCAGGTTTTATATGTTGGTTGGAGAAATGGTGGCAACTCCTACTAAAAGTTGCAGTAGCCATAATGTGAGGAAGTAAACAAACTGCCAGTTGGCAAATGACAGTAAAAGTCAAGTTTGTTCACTACATCAAAACTAATGATGTAATGTATGGTGATTAACATAACATAATAATAAAAAAAAAAAAGTCAAGTTTGTTGAAAGCACTGCTTATTCCAGAGTAGTATGGAGAAAAAAGTGTTTCCAGAATAACAGTGGTGACCAAGTAACACTATGGCCTTGGAAGAAATAGGAGCAGAAATACCAAGGGAAGAAAGTGCTGGCATTTGCATCCACATTGCCAGTGTCAAACCGTTACTCAGTTTTACAACAGCTGGGAGGGCTTGGCTGCACTGAGGTACTCTGTAAATCCCATTCTTAAATCTATGAATGACAAGTAATAACCGGAATTTACCAGGATGATAGTACTGAGCAATTCCTTTAGAAAAAACTAAGAAAGGAAAAGTTGAACTTCTATCAAATAGCATGTATGTAGGTGGGGAGCAATAGTGGAAGAATGTATTATTCACATCTTTTCAAATGGATTTCTTCAAAGCAGTGGTTTCAATCAGTAAAGGTAAAATATTCCTTATGGAGTTAAATTTCACATAAATACACATCTAAATTTCTAAATATACATCTAAACATAACATGCATAATTTCTCCCACAAAAAAATTCACAGACCCATAAAACATCACACTGCATTTATTTTCTCACTGTAGTCGTTATTAAAGATCTCTAACTTAAATCTGAGGTCATATTCATTCCTCCAAGAGCTTAAAAAGTTAGAAAAATTTAGTTGATTATTTTGGTTTCTAGTTGATTTCATTTAGTTAAATTTCATTTTCCACCAACCCTGAGAGATAGGGAGCAAGACAGCAATATTATCCACTGGTGATTGTCTAATAAGCATCTATTTCTGACCCCTCCCCTTTAATAACATAATTCTGATTTTTTTTGGGAATTGACTTCTTCTGTATATAATCATACGCCTCAGGGAAATCTTTCCTTCAGCCAGCTTCAAGGGTAGGGCTGAATAAATGTGTCCATGGTATAGAAATGGGAGGAAAGTCTGATTTTTGCCTACACATTTTGAAGGCAAGTAGGATATGACATTTGCCTGGAGAAAACCAGCATACGAGGAAATGAATGGTCACCTGCCTGAGGGAGGTAGCAGAGTGAATACAGAAGAGAAAATGCAGGCATTATTTAAAAAGGTAAATTTAGCCAAAGGTAGCTAATAATTTGCAGAGAGGCCAAGGGAAATTTCTCAGATTTTTCCCATATGACAAGAGAATAAGATCCTATTAAATAATATCAAAAAGATTACCACAGGAGATTTCAGAATACATAACTAGAATTTAAGAGATATTCTAAGGATAATCAATAATATTAGGAGGTGAGTTACGCTGAGGTGAAAATCAACAATGCAGGAATGTGGGATATTGACATGAGATGTAGTAATTGTCACAGGATGCAACCATACACGGAACTCAAGTAATTAGGTTGGAGGAAGAAAACAGGTAGGGGGAGTCTGAGAGGTTTTTTAGCTAAATTACAGAGAGATAAGGAAAGGGGAAAAAGACAAGGAGGGAGGAAAATTTATAGCTAGAAGTGGAAATTATTACCTAGAAGTAATATTATAGAGAGTTCAAAAAGGTTAAAACTGAAGAAAGCTCATTGGATTTTTTAATTAGAAAATGAGAAGCCAGTTTCTGCTATGCATTTAAGTAAGTAGAAGCTTTCTGAAGACAATTTTAGTTTCCATCTCACAGACATGATTCTTATGGTAAATATGTTGGATATTTGGAGGTAACATTAAGTAATATGGGTGTGGAAGATGAGCACAAGGTCAGTGGCGTATTCTTCATGTATGTATCAGACAGACCCTTGATGGCTTTTGGTTTTATAGGCTCAGCACAGAAACCTGTCAGTCACAAAAGGATTATCCAGCTGGTATCCACAAGCATATGATGTAAACAAATGTGCAATTGCACTGATAGAAACATATTTTGAATGCTCTGCTGAACTAGCAACAGTGTCTTGAGGTAATGGCTTAAGGAGTCACAGGCCTCAGTTGTCAACATTTATAGTGTTCTTCCCAGAAGCAATAACATTTTCAAGCATTATATTGGCGGTGACACCCTTACAATTTAAAAAGAAAGAACTCACTGGATTCAAAATACACAGATTGAATGATCACTTCATCCTGTAGAGCTCAACTTTTTGAATTCCTAATATAAACTGCGTTAAAAGAGAATTGGTTCATTATGGACATATGTTCACATGTTACTTTAACAAAGTAAAGTGTCTTCAAACCTTATTAAACGCGACCAAGAATTGTGAGGAAAATATATGAGTAGTTTATGCTGAGACTCATCAGCTTTCTCTTTAATCCAGAAAACTAGATAAAAGTTGTTCATTTACTAATTGGAGAGCATTATAAATTTGTTACCATGGGCACACTTGGAATGAGGAGAGGAAAGACAAAAGGCGAAGGTTTGAACAGATGTGGAGATGTGAAAATTTCAGTACGATGTTGTGCAAAGTAATAAAAATATTGAAAGTGGAAAGAAAAAAATAGGTGAGCATTAACGTTCCTGGAAAATAATGGTATGATGCTTCACGTTCTCTAAGGACCTAATTATGAGCTATACTGAATAGTGCACCTCAAGTATTAACAGTCTGTTTATATTGGTTCCTAATTAAAGACTCTCCCCTCACACCCCTAAAAAGGTTTAGCAAAGACATCCTTCAGCACTAACAAGCATACTGTGAAGCCACATGTTGGGAGGCAAAAATAAATGAATTAAGAAAATAGAGTTTAAATATCTTCGTAGACTGGAAGAGAGAAACTTCTCTATGACTTTCAAGGAAAACAGTCTTTAATTTATATGTCCAGGTTTCCAGTCATATTTTTTATATTTCCCATATTGCACATAAAGATCAATCATATATATTTTTAACTCCCAGAACAGCATCTATGATAGGAATGTTTTTCAGAAATTATAATCTTGGGATAAACCTTTATGAAAACAGTTTCACTCTTCAGTTTCTTTGATGAATGCTTTCAATTCAGTTTCTGTGTAGTCATTCCGAAATATTTTCATGTGTCACATGAAAGTAAACAGGAAATGGACAAGTGTCTGATTGTATCAGTTTCATTCTGGTAATAATATCATGTCTTGGGAATGTTTCATAAAAGAAAAGGAGTAATACTAACAACCTGGGTTGAATATTAATAGTATAATACCTTGATTTCATGAGTTGGAATATTAATAGTATAATACCTTGATTTCATGAGTTGGAATATTAATAGTATAATACCTTGATTTCATGAGTTGGAATATTAATAGTATAATACCTTGATTTCATGAGGGATTAAATGACAAGGAATAGGAATGTCAACAATGGAGATAAATTGCAGGAGTATATCTGAGCCTTAGACAAGTTGTTACTTTATGTTAGTAGTTTTGCTGGACTTTGTAGGCGTATCATTTAACTCTAATGCAAGCAACAGTGAATGTATTTATATTCTCAATTTATATAGGCCAGGATTTGAACAGTCTGTCAGGCTGCAAAGCAGCGCTCTTAAAATTTTCACTACTCTAACATTTAGATCTAATTCTTTACAGAGAAAGCTCTCTCACAAAAGAGTGATTCAGCAGAATGGCCGTTCCCCTTGGTTTCTTCTAAATGAACTAAGCATCATTTGTTGGTTTGTAACAGTTCTGATTGTTTTCATTGTTGGTATTAACTCAACTGTATCAGCCCTATCATAGGATTTGATTTTAAGAAAAAATTTTTTAGTGTATGTGTATCCTTTATATTCTGCTCAATGTTCCTTTGTATTGCTCTTGTTTTCTGGGGTTTAATTACTTAATTACTCATAATAATGAGCATCACTCCACCTATTTGACCATATTTTTTGCAGGATTTACCTTGTTCTTTTAAACATTTCAAGATATTTTAAACATTATAAAAACATAATATTTAAAAGCTGTACCACATTAATGGCTTCTCAGGAGATGAGCTAAAATATTGGTAAGTATTCTCAATTTATAGATCATCCTGAACTAAACCATAGAAGAATACATTTATTGATTTGGGGAGGGGGGCATGAAAGCATATTACAGACATATATTTCCAGTGTCAAAGCCTACATTCAGGAGATAGAATAATTTTCACCAAATTATTATGTGTTCTAAAGAAAAGACAAAATCGAGAGCTGTCCACCTATGGAATTAAATCATTTAAAATACAGCAAAGCTCTCTGCTCCTCACTGCAAATGTCTTTCCAGGATAGTTTTACTGTGGTGACATTTGGCTGAAATGAGACCATTGGGATCCAGACATACTCCCAAATGTGAGCAGAATTTTTCCTTTTAAAATGTTAACGTGTTTTCTAGCCCTTTCTTACCATTTCATACTGAAAATAAAAGCACAGTTTTCTTGATTTCTCTGCCAACAGAACCTAATTTTAAGTATTTAATTTTCTGAATGTATGTTACTCTTCTAATGTAAAGGTAGAATTAGAATCATAGAAACAAAAGGTTTGAAAGGCTTTTGAGAGTTCACCAAATTTATCTGCCGGTTTCCAGTAAGATGGCCTCTTCACCAATCTGGGCATATATTTATCTACATTATTTTAAGGAAAACATTTCCAGAGAAGAATATTACATAAGCAAACAAAATCCCTGAAGAACAATCCCTGGGAAATTTCCATAATTACTCTTTTTAAACTCTCTCCCTCCTTCCCTGTCTCCTTTGCTTCCTCCCTCCTGTCGTCTCTCTCTCTCTCTCTCTCTCTCTCTCTCTCTCTGACACACACACACACACACACGCACGCGCGCTAAACTTTTCTAAGATGTGTTCTGATATCTTCCCTCCCTCTGTTTTTCATCCATGTTTCTCTCTTCTCCCCTCACATTAACAAGACGTAGTAACAGTATAGTTTGAAAATTACCTCTTTAGCCCACAGTTATTTGGTAATTTATTCACACACACACACACACACACACACACACACACAGCCCTCAGATAGTGAAGCTAATAGCTTTATGCCAATCTCAGTCTTTGTGGCTAACATGAAATGCTTGATGCAAAATGCTCATCCATAAGCAGCCAGACATCAGAAAGCAAGAAGGACTTCCTTTTATTTATTCCTTTTGTACATGTTTGTACCTGACAGTTTTTTCAGGTTGGTTCAGCATTGAACAAGCCTGATTTTGAGTATGTCTTTAACCTCAAAAAACATGTACAATATATTGTTTTCTCTTTCAATAAATCCGTGTTATTACTCTTGGTTAATTCAGAATCTTTTACTCTAAAATCAAGAAAATAATTGATTAAAAGCTGACATATTTTAAGTTGCATTTGTTTTAACTTACTAGTTTTGCTAAAATTGCCAGAGTTAAAAGAAAGATATAAACAGGGCGCCTGGGTGGCTCAGTTGGTTAAGCGACTGCCTTCGGCTCAGGTCATGATCCTGGAGTCCCGGGATCGAGTCCCACATCGGGCTCCCTGCTCAGCAGGGAGTCTGCTTCTCCCTCTGACCCTCCTCCCTCTCATGCTCTCTGTCTCTCGTTCTCTCTCTCTCAAATAAAAAAAAAAAATCTTTAAAAAAAAAAAAAAAAAAAAGAAAGATATAAACAAGACAAATGCAGGGATGTTTTGATTGAATAGTTATCATTTGATAGCACACAATTAAAATAAATTATTTCCTTAAAGTGTTATGTTTATTTTTTTATTTTTTAATTTTTTTTAAGATTATTTATTTATTTGAGAGAGAGAGAAGGAGAGACAGTGAGAGAGAACAAGCAGGGAGGAGAGGGAGAACCGGGCTCCCTACAGAGCAAGAGCCCTATGTGGGGCTGGATCCCAGGACCCTGGGATCATGACCCAAGCCGAAGGCAGTCGCTTAACTGACTGAGCCACCCAGGCGCCCCTTGTTCTTTTAGAAGTGATATCATAGTGGAATGATAATTCAGACACTTGAATAATATGTATGCACTAGGCAGTAAAGTTATTTATTTTTCATACTTCTTTCTTTACCTTGACCTATGTTTAATATTTAAGAATTAGTTGTTTTTTGCCAACATTATATTACCTTCCTTCTTTTTGAAGGTAGAGATTAAATTTATCAGTTAGAAATCCCCGTCCTGTATTTCCTAGAAGAATAATAACCTGATTAGAAGAATATAATGCATTTGAACCGACTTGAATATAATTAAATTTAACTGCAACCTGTGTTTTCCCTTTAAAAAAAAAGCTTATGAAAGGAAAACTACATGACGGGAAAACATTTAAGTTTGGTTAGTCCTGTACCATGTTCTCTGAAATATGATTCAAAGGTTCTGAGTGCAATTTATTACTATTAATGGTTTAGGAGATGGACTACTTATTTATGCCATTGCTCAGAGATTATTTGTTATAAATTCATTGAAACTATCTTTAAGAGTATTAACCTTCCTTTGTATAAATTCATTGCCTAAAACAGTGTGAATGTACAAGCAAAAACATTTCCAATTTTTTGTAAAATAAAAATTCATTCACTACTTACAGGGTTAAGTTTGAATTTTACTATTAAGATGCTTATCTTAATAATAATTTTTTCATGGACAATAACTCCAAAGGGAACATGACGTAATTTGACTGCTTAAACATTTATGAAACATATGAACTTTTAATGCATTTTTCTTTTGATATAACACTCTACTTTCTATGAAACCTGAAACACAAAGATTATACTCGCCACATATTTATCTAGTAGATCATCTTTTTCTCAGACTGATTACATCATCAGTCAGATACAATGAATTAAAATATATTGGAAAAAAAACAGAACAAACTGAAGATGGGATTAAATTCTACTTTAAAAAAAGTTGCACAGCACAGACAGCATCTGCCCCAGATCTGCCCCAACCCCTGGGCAGGTGGAACTAGGGATGAGAGTACTTTTTATTTTACGAGCAGCCAGTAGTCTGATTCCTCTCACTTACAAAATGTGCCACTCTTGTTCTCATTCCCTCTGCCCATTTTCCAGTTCTGCCTCCGGTTTCCATCGATGATGGGGCTGCCCTCCCCCCAGCTAACCCCGCTTGGCTCCATGCTTGTCTGGGGTAGTAGTGTTACTCAGTAGGTCTTTTCCCAGCCTCCCACACACACGCTCTCTGATGGAAAGGTGCCTATGTCATTCCTAGAGGAAGCCTTTGGGACACTCTCCCTAGCTTCTTTGCTGATCCAGGGTCATCCAGTGCCACTGGTTGGGTAAAAAGAACCCTGACACTGCCTTTTGAGGAATAAGCTTGGAAGGTGTGGCTTCTTTCCACTCACTGTCACCCTCTGCCTCATCAGCTCCCGAGCAGCCAGGCCAGTGTCCTGGCAGGTTCCTGGGGACACCTGCCCTATCTTTTTGTACCAGTTAAAATCTAGGGGCCCCATCTGTGGTCATTTTGTCTGAATCTCTACCTTACTCTTTTATTCTACCAGCTGTTTTACATAATGTTGCTCATGGACTATTTATGTGAGGGAGAAGAAGCGGAAATAAACCTATAAATATACATTTTAAAATAAAATATATCTTGAATAAAGCATTGCCTTTCTATCTTTATGTGTGTCAAGAGAAAAGTTCTGTTATGAAAAAATTATAAAGCTTTCTTTATGTAATTAATTTTTATAATTGTTGCTCAGTTTCAATCTGCTCGTTTCCCTCCATTTGCCATGTTTATTCACAAAGGCTTTCTGTATTTTTTTGCCTTCCTTTAATCTTTTGATGTCTAGTTGAATCCCTACCATTCCCATGCTGCTTCAGCCTACATTGATCTCCCTTTTTCTAGTCTCTCATAGCACTTGCTGATTAATTTTGTGTTACTGTCTTACGATATATGTTGTAATTAGCTAAGCTAAGGTAGGGATCATTAGAAAAAAGTCAATCTGAAATATAATGACATGTTATTTTTCAGGTTTTTTTTATTTTGCATAATTTTCCCTCTTCTCTCTCAGAGTTTTCACTTTTATTATTGCTAAATGTTAAGGCTCACTGTCATGAGCCTTTAATTAGGAAACTTCCCCCAAAGCTAATATTAGTGAATATTAGAACACATGGTGCTTCTTGAACTTTGACATCAAAAAAATTAATAATTTACCCTGAATGACATCTCTAATCATCATTAGGCAGGGAATTTCTAGTTTTATTGCTCTCTGTGTGAATTGTGGCAATGAACTACTAAATCATGGTCACCTCAGGTTATATGTCTTCTTTTTGTTTTTTTTTCTTTTGAACAACACATTAAGCAACTCAATTCAAATTATGTGTCATTCTAATTGGAACTGGAGAGCAATTAACTTTTGTGTGGCAAAATGTCAAGTACTTTTTTTTAACTCATCAAAAGGAATTTGTCAAGAGAAGTCTATAGCTTCATATAAATTACCGTTGTTGCTATCATTGGTCTCTGTTTCAATTAGCTTGTGAACTACTTTAAGTATGGCTAAGGAAAACAACTAGGAAATTGAAGAAGCAACAACTGTGTTTTGCCTCTTGACATGACATCACTTCTTAAGAGTCAAAATCAGTTACAAGTTCCAATTCATGTAAATAGATTTTCCCCATTTTATACAAAAAGAAAACTATAAAATGCCCAAGTTGTATTTTTCTCTTTAGTCCCAATATCCCCAAATTTATATTAATGATATCTATTTATGTTTATAAATTACAAATAATTGTAGTTCATAAACCAGCACTGTAAATCTAATACCAAAGGACTAAATAACAGACAAGAAATTGCACAAGCAGTATCTATATTATCTTCCTCCACTTCATAATTGGATATATTCCCTAGAGCCCTGTAAATTATAATTTAAAGAATATTTTTTAGAAAACTGTACATCTTTCTTTTCTTTTTCTTTCTTTCTCTCTTGCTTTCTTCCTTTCTCTTTCTTTCTCTTCTTCTGTGTTCCTATCACAGTGTAATGTTAAAGACTTCAGATTTATTGAATTTTAGTGACAAATTGGAGAAATGTGACACAAAATATTTTTCCTAATGGACCCAAATATCTTTAGTTCTTCTGTAAAAGAAAGCCAAAAGTGAATAAACTTTTTTCAATAATTAGTGTTTCAGTAATTTATCATTTGGAAATGATTTAGATATTAAATGAATATCCATCATTAAACTTACCTCATTGTAACTTTAAGGATTCAAGTTACCAAAAAGATTTTAGAAACTATTTTTAAATAGACATATTACAAGTCATAATTATTATTTTTTATTTAAATTCAATTAGCCAACTTATAATACATCATTAGTTTCAGATCTAGTGTTCAGTAAATTGTCAGTTGTGTATAACACCCAGTGCTCATCACATCCCGTGCCCTCAGTGCCCATCACCCAATTACCCAATCCCCCCACCCACCTCCCCTCCAGCAACCCTCAGTTTGTGTCCTATAGTTAAGAGTCTCTCATGGTTTTTCTCCCTTTCTGATGACTTCTCATTCTGTTATTGTTGAAAAGTTCATTTATAAACTTATTTACTTATATCTACTATCTACTTAACTTACTTGTTCATAACAATCATATTCAGATAATTCATAAAAATCTCATAAGACCTTAAACATCTAGCCATCATCTTAAGTTATCTTTCTTGCTGATAAATTCTGGGGGGATAATGTATTTGACTTCTAGCAAACCTAGGTAGAGTAAAAGTTATTTGGCTGCATTATATCTAGTGATGATAACTCTAAAGATATTCCAATTTTAATTAAACTCACAAACTTAAGCAAGTTTTTATTTACTGAAGTTTATTCTAGATCACATGAATTTGAAAAACTTTTGAGTTAGTTTCCATATTTCTGAGAGTATACTTAATTTATATAAATGCTTGATTTTCTTTCAGCCAAGTAAATAGAGCTGTCTACAAATTAATTGTGGCAATACCATTCAGAGGTAGAAAAAATATCACACATCTATAACATACATACACAGACGTAGATAAACATGCAGGCAAATACAAACAGAAATCTTACAGTTCTTATTTTAAAAACTTAGCCATGAAGGGTATGATAATGCAAAACTCACTTCTTCATAAAAGAATAATTTGGTCCAAATTATGTTTCTGGCAATGGAATAAGTTAAGGTTAATTGATAAGAGGCTTAAACTCTTTACTAATATTTGTGGAGAAGACTTTTAAGATTTCTTTCATTTGTGTAGTTTCCAAAAAGCATCTTCATTTCCTCCCCCCCGCCCTGATAAGAATTAGCTAGTTTCCTAGAGAAGACCAGGAAGAACAATTATGTCTCAAAAGCACAGAGAAAGAATACAAGTTCTTCCAAGAAGGAATTTTGTTTTCTAAGGCCAGAATTTTTACAGTACCTACAAGACTTCTGAAATGAATAAGGGAGGTTTGAGGATTGGTAAAACGGATAGTTTTTTAAAAAATTTTTGATTCTTTTTTTTTTCTGTTCTTGTAAAGACTCAATTTGTAAGACAAGTCGTACAGGTTGTCCTCAATTTGGAGGAGTGTTTGTAATTCCTCAAAGAATTGGCTTATAACCTGAATGATATCAAGGGTCACCAAACAAATATATCATTTTTAGTTTGGTTCTTCATGTCAGAAGTTCTTCAACTAAAATAGAAATCAAAAGATTTCCGTGTTCTAGATTTAGAGTTGTTTGTCTTTGGTATGTTTTTCTTTCCCTCTGGGTACACAATTTCATTTTAGCTTAAGGGAAAAGGCCTAAAAAAAGTTTCTATCAGGCTCTGAATATCAGCTTCCAATTTGGCCAACTTCTGACCATAGAGTTACTTTAAAAAAATCCTTTTGAACATCTTGTCGAGTTTTAGCCAAGACAAACAGTAAATATCCCTGGCATTATTGAATGATCCCTTGAATGCAAGCAGCATCCCCAAAAAGGATGCAAAAGATACTACTCTCAAGTTCCAGAGCCACTCTTAAAAGTAAGAAAAGAAGGACTCTCTTTCCCATTGCAGCTTGCATAGAGTCAGTTCGTGGGTCTGGGAGACCCGAAAATTGAGAGCTTCGTCACTCCCCGGCAGCTGCACCCGATGGCTCTGTGGCCGTCACCATGCCACAAAATGAATATATTGAGTTACACCGGAAGCAATATGGCTATCATTTGGATTACCATGAGAAAAAAAGAAAGAAAGAAGGTTGAGAGGCTCATGAACGTTCAAAGAAGGCAAAAAAGATGATTGGTCTGAAAGCTAAGCGCTACCATAAATAGCGCCATGCTGAGAAAATACAAATGAAAAAAACTATCAAGATGCATGAAAAGAGAAACACCAAACAAAAGAATGATGAAAAGACTCCACAAGGAGCAGTACCTGCGTATCTACTGGACAGAGAGGGACAGTCCTGAGCCAAAGTACTTTCCAATATGATTAAACAAAAACGAAAAGAGAAAGAGGGAAAATGGGAGGTTCCTTTACCCAAAGTTCGTGCCCAGGGAGAAACAGAAGTATTAAAAGTTATTCGAACAGGAAAGAGAAAGAAGAAAGTATGGAAGAGGGTGGTCACTAAAGTCTGCTTTGTTGGAGATGGCTTTACTGGAAAACCACCTAAATATGAAAGATTCATTAGACCAATGGGCTTACATTTCAAAAAGGCCCATGTAACACATCCTGAATTGAAAGCCACCTTTTGCCTGCCAATACTTGGTGTAGAAAAGAATCCTTCATCCCCACTATATACAACTTTGGGTGTTATTACCAAAGGCACTGTAATTGAGGTGAACGTGAGTGAGTTGGGCCTTGTGACACAAGGCGGCCCAGTTATTTGGGGCAAATATGCCCAGGTTACCAACAACCCTGAAAATGATGGATGCATAAATGCAGTCCTGCTGGTTTGACAGCAGTTTCAGAGAAGTAATTCCTTATAATTACTAAAGACTACACACCGATCAGAAGACCACCATTACTGTGGTGGTTCTGAATACTACCAAACGGCCTTACGTATCTGCAGTCATCAAGAGAAGTATTTATTCTATTGTGAAAAACATTAAAATAGACATTTATTTAAAAATCTATATCTAGCTGCGAGTGGAGTTCAACCCATTTTCTTCTGGTTATATCTTTGGGTTCCCAAACTGATCGTTGAGCTGCCTGCATATATAAGAACTGACAATCCATGCGCCCAGGCAGGCAGAAAGCCAAGTCAAGTTCTCAGGACACAAAATAAGACAAGCAAGAAGGCAGTAATTGTCCCTGGGAGAGAAGAGATCAGCAACCAATGGGCACCTCAGAACCATACTCACAAGAGTCAGGTTTTGGAAAGGAAAGGACAATGTGAAATTTTACCTTCCTTTCTCTACCAGGCACTACAGATATTAAGAGAACTGACATTAGAAAGAATTCTCTCCCTTCACTGGCTTCTGCCAGTTTTCCCATGATCCTACCTGAAGTGAGTGTGGTTTAAAGAAGAAAGTTTAGCTCCATTGTCTACTAGAATTTTGCAAGGTTTTCTGTTCATTTTAATTTTAGTTTCCTCTCAAATGTTTATTTTTTTTCTTTAAAGATTTTATTTATTTATTTGACAGAGAGACAGCGAGAGAGGGAATACAAGCAGGAGTGGGAGAGGGAGAAACAGGCTTCCCACCTAGTAGGGAGCCCAATGCGGGGCTTGATGTGGGGCTCGATCCCAGGATGCTGGGATCATGACCTGAGCCAAAGGCAGACGCTTAATGACTGAGCCACCCAGGCGTCCATCCTCTCAGATGTTTAAGGGAGTAATGGTAACAACAGAATTCCTCGGATTCCCATCAACCCTTCGAGGGGTCCATATGGGGGCCTCCTTTGAGGATAGGTATAGGTGCATTCAATTTCATGTCAAATGATTTGACAAAATCTAGGAGGATAATCTTTTTTCCAGTGTTCAGGAAATAACTGCAAATGGGACACCAATTTTGGGGTCAGTGTTTTGATTATAGACCCGTAGGAAGGTACAATGAGAGAGGCCCACATGTTTTAGGTTTCTGGCCTTGGAGCTGCTGCAATTGTAAGGGCACTAACTTAGTGGATTTTTGTTTATGGCCTTATGGTCTCTTCAGATGAAGAGACAATTCAGGTAAGGATTAGTAAACTTGAGTACTCAGCTAATAAGGATAAAGGGGAATACTAGAAGTCTTACACAGTCTTCTGTTTTGGGTAATTCTTGTGTATTTAAGTTTTCATTAGCTTTTTGCAGTGAATCTTTCAATAAAGCTATTTAGGAATCTTGAAACCTTTTGGATCCTTCTGCATGCCAATTAAAGTAAGTACCCCATTCTGTTTGTTCGATTTAGGAACCCTTGCTTTCAAGTGAGCTTCTCAAATGAATGGTCTTTTCTAATTGGAACATTCTCCATAATGACCATTGTAATTCTAGGTTGTTTTAGTGAGATTTTGCCATTTTTGTAGATATCTCCAGCTTCCAGGATCACAGTTCTTAGAAATAAGATAAGTAGGTGTGCTGGGAGATTGAGCACTCATTTCATTGAAACTTGAGAATCTCCTTTGTTTAACTAAATCTTTGGGTCTCTTGGAGCCAGAATAATATCTAACAGTGATGTGCTCTTGTGTTGGGGATTTTGTGGTGTTTTACAGTGTATCTCATTGCACAGAAGAAATTTTCTTGAGATTGGTGAGTGACCCAGTGTCACTCTAACTTATTCCATGACCAGCATATCCTAGCATGGGAGTCTTAGAGTTATGTGGAGAGCACTCTCAGTTTTTAAATGCTTGACCCATGCCCACCAATTTTGCAGTTTTGGCTTCCAAGATTCCCATTAGCAATAGAGCTATTACTCCTTTCACTTGAAGATTTCTTTCTAGAGGCAGATACTGTATTGGCTTTTAATAGTCTGACTTGTGCCTACTTAGATTTTGATTTTGATGGTCAAAATCATCTGATTTTTTTGCATTATTTCCCCAAGCCCCCCAGAAGTTTATGCTGTAAGCTTACCTTGAGGCTTTATGAGTCTCATAACAACTGCCACCCAATGTGGACATTGGAATTCCTTCTTCTTGGGTCCTCTAATGGCTGCAACTCATGTGGGCTCCCAGTATAACTATCTTACAGGTTCCAGAAAATTTCTGATAACTTTAATAAACCCCAGAACCTTCCCAGGACCCCGAACCAGAAAGGGAATAATATATATATATATATATATATAAGTTTGTTTGGATCAGAGTTTAGATCTGAGGGTGACTTATCATGGCCTCAGTAACAAGAAGAAGATTGAACTCAAAGTGTTGTGCAGACACTTTGCCTGTGTATCTCCTCCTGCAGGCCATTAGCAGTGAGCTCTGGGTCCCATTCCTCATCTCCAAAAACTGTTAAAAAAATCATTAAAGTAGACAACTGAGGTGATACAAAGAAACTTTATTTCATACTTTATGACACTGACAGTCTCCTTTCACAGAACTTCAAAATGGGGCAGAAGGCAGAGGGCTCTTTTATAGGATAAAGAAGAAAGAACAGGAAGAGAAAAACAGAAAAAACAACAACAACAAAACTATTGTCTTGGGCCAAATAGTCAACTTTTTTGGGGTATGAAGGCTCAGAGTTGGTTTGGCATTTGGGGATTGGCTGATTGGTTGACTGTGTTTCTGGTCAAATGGAGCATTTACAGGACACAAAAGTTATCTATGTTTCAGTTTGCTGACATGGCACGACAGGCAGGAGCGACTCCCATCTGGGGCTTAGTTATTTCAACATATTTGATAATCTGAAGAGAAGTTTCAAAGTAAAATTGAATATGCACATATGAAAAATAGAATATGTAGCTTTGTTATATTGGTGTACAAATAGGCACAGTTGTGGATGACTTATCATAGAATAACACCATATAAGTATTCTAGAAAAGCCTAAGTCAGAATATGCTTCAATTCTGTTTAATGTTCTTTCACATTTTTTAATAAAACCATTCACATTGTCATTTTAATAAGTTATTTTGTTTGGAAAATGTGATTTTCAGGTATTAGTCAGATTTTATATTTAATTATAATTATACCTGTTTTGGTCCAATAAATAGTTAAACATTTTGAGATATAATTTAATCCATTTGCTTAAAAAAATTTGGAAACTCTTCCATTCATTTATTCAGTGAGTATATATTGATCACCAGTTTGGAACAAATTACCTGGAGGGATTAGCAGTTAAGCAGAAGTTTAGGCCCTCACCCATAGCAGGATGGAAAGATATTTAACAATAAATTAAACAGTTTATATATTTACTAGAAGGATGATGTGGTATTTAATAAAGAAGTTCAGGTTTATAAAATAGTGTATAATAGAGATCTGAAGTTGTCTTGAAGGTCAGTAAAAAGTTCCCTGAAATATAGTTTTAGTTGAGAGCTCAAAAATGTGTTAAAGGTTAACTTAAAAATGATAGTGATGGATTGGGGCAGGGAAGAGTCTGCCTATAAAACAACCCAGGAAAAAGAAATGTGAGGATAAAACCCCTGGTGGAGGAAAAGACTACATTCATTACAGGAATTGAAAAAAGAGTCAGTATGGTGGTTGAATGTGTCTATAAATTAGATAGATTGATGCTGGAATAGAAGAGAGACAGAAGCCAATTAGTTAGAGAATTGTAAATCAGCTTAATAATTTGTCTCTTTATGTTAAGAACAATGAGCAGAAAATATCTAATGGTTCATATTTATCAGAATTTTTCTTGATGGAGCTGACTTGTCTACACTTCAAACTAGATTAGACATAGAGGGGGATTTATAGATTCACATTACTGAAAAAGCTCTGATTCATACATAACTGTGAAAGACTGAATATACAACTGGACAATAGAGAGACCATATATAAAAATGAAACTCTGGCCCACAACCTGCAGGAATCTGCCCAGTGAACCAACTCATCTTCGCAGTAACCAGCCCAGGAAGCCAGCCTGCCATAAATCAGACTTGTGGGAGGCCAGAGTTCTAGCTCTGCTGACAATCCAGTAAGTCCTACAATATTCAGCCCAAAATGGTGAAGACTTGACGAATCACTAGAAGCTTCCCTAATTTTCTGTCCCCATTTCCAATTTAGAACCAACCACAGAAAGCCAAATATGCACCCCTGACCATTCTAGCTAGTCTGCTTACAGCTTCTCCTTTTCAACACCCTCCAATTGGGGCATACCTGAAGTCTTCCCTTCGGTCCAGTATAAAGCTTTCTCACTTCATTGCCTGCCTTTGTGTCTCTGCCAACATTTAAGTGATGGAGACTGACTTCCTTGCTCTAGCAAGTCTCAGTAAATAGCCTTTGCTTGCTCTTATTTGCCTGACCTTCATTTATTTCCACAACTGGATTCACTGACTCACAGAAGCTGTCAGTAATCTCTCTTTTTGTTCTCTCCCGATTTTTCCACCTCTCTGGTCAACTTTCTTCTATTTTATTTTCTTTCACAAGACCAAGATGTCCACAGAAAAGCTAGTATCAAGGCTAATATGATCCTACAGAGACAAATCACAGATAAAAACTAAATAAAAGACCCAAAAGCATGTCCAGGGTGATCACAGTCTCATCTTAGGGTACAGGTCCATTCCTGAACCAACAATAGTTTCCAAGCAGGTGATTTGTTACTGGGGTTTATAAGATGGCTTCTGTATAGGATTACTATAGGAAAAAAATGATACCTAGCTTTATTTTCAATTTTAGGTAAACAACAAATACGTTTTAAAAAAATGCAAGCATGACTTGTGAAATAATATATGAAAAATATTTCTTTGTTTACCTCAAGTTCAGATTTCGCTGGGCATCCTGTCTATGGCATGGCAACCCTACTCACATGGCATGAAAGGCAAAATTGTCATTAACTGATGTAACAGACTGTGAGGTTGTTCAGGAACAAATCCAGAAAGGAACGATGCTAAGCTGAAAAACAGTAATATGTCATTAAATTTTTTTAAGTAAGAGAGATATTCAGATTTGAAATTTGAAAGAATAAGCCTGGTTGTTATGTTCCGAGAAACTAGAGGAAGTAAGGGAGGATACAGGATATTAATGCGAGGCTGTCACAGCAGATCAAATAAACTGTGGGTTGTTGGAGCTGGCATGATGGCACAGGAATAAAGACAAATATATCAGACAAGCGGGGCAGTAGAATCAGTAGCAGTTTGGGTTTGTTACTTATTAATTAAAATGAGTAAATTTAGGGCGCCTGGGTGGCTCAGTTGGTTAAGCGACTGCCTTCGGCTCAGGTCATGATCCTGGAGTCCCGGGATCGAGTCCCACATCGGGCTCCCTGCTCAGCGGGGGGTGTGCTTCTCCCTCTGACCCTCTTCCCTCTCGTGCTCTCTGTCTCTCATTCTCTCCCTCAAATAAATAAATAAAATATTTTAAAAAAATAAAATAAAATGAGTAAATTTAGTAATATTACAATTAAACTGTTAGAATTTAGGGGAATTTAGTATAAGTATGCTGGATGCAAGGTCACCATGCAAATTCAATTTTATTTTTATAAAGCAACCATAAACAACTCAAAAGGGAAGTTTAAAAATATGATGTTTAGAGTGACATCCTAATCACAACATGACTAAAAATAAATCTAATAAAATTTGGGTAAGATTTCTTTACAATAAGATACAAAGCTATTGAAAATAGATAGAAAATGCTGAACTAAATGCAGATATTCTTCCTATTTGTTGAGTAGCAGCATTAATATAATAAAGTTGATATCGCCCCCTCCTGAAATTATGATGCAACCTCAATCAAAATTTAAGCAGGTGTTTTTGTGAAAATGTACAAGTTGGTTCTAAAAAAAATACGGAAATACAAGAGCCAAATATAGCCAAGGCAATCTTGAAAAAGTACACAGTGGTTGAATGTAATCTGCTAGATTTTAATACGTATATTAAAGTAAAGTAGTTCAGAGAATTGGTATTGACACAAGAATAAACAAATAGGTCAATGAAACAGATCTAATAGAGTCCTGAAACAGAATCAAGTACATATGGCTACATTATTTAAAATTAGCTAGCTCTGCAGAATAGTTAAGATTATTCTTTTCAATAAAGTGTTCTGGCTCAATAAAAGTTCAGTAAAGGATTGAATTATCCATCTGAAAAGCATGAAAAAGTTCACATTTGATTCACCACAAAATCAAAAACAGTAAGTTAGTCTGTAGATTTATATGTGAAACAAAAAAGAAATAAGATGTGTAGATGATGATATGTATAAAGATATAGTAATTACATTCATGTTAAGAAATACTTGAATAAGACACAAAAAATTCCAAACATGAGACAATTGTTTGACATACTAAAATTAAAAATAAAATTAAAATCAGAAGATACCATTAGTAGAATGAAAAGATAAGTTATGGAGTGTAAGAGTAGATATTTGAAACACATAACCAACAACAGGCTTATACCTAGTATATTTTTAAAACAATTCCTACATAAAAGCATTCATACATAAAAGGCAGAGAACAAGTAGAAAAAAAAGACAGACATTAAGCAATCACTCCGTAAAAGATAATACCTAGTGGCCAATAAAAATATAAAAAGATAACCATTCTATTCTCATTTGTTGACAGTGAAAAGCAACTTAGTCACACTGAGATAACCACCAGAATAGATACAGTTTTATAAAGTTAACAATCTTAAATTTTGGCAAGGATTTGCAGTAACTGGCATTCTCAAACACTTCTGGTGGGAGTATACATTGGTACAAATGTGATTGGTACAAAAAAAAAGAAATGTTTATTGTTGCTTACTAGAATTGCAAATGTAAATTTATTATGACCCACCAATTTTACTCTTATTTATAATCAACAGAAATCCATGTAAAGTTGCAATGAAAGACATTTGCAAACATATTTATGGAAGTTTTATTTATAACCCAAAATGTGAAATAAGTAAAATGTTCATCATATGGAAATTGACATTAAATTTTGTACATTCATTTTCTATATATGCATGTATATATATATACACATACATATGCACACACATATACATAGCACATATATATAGTACTATGTTTACTATGTTTTTGTATTTCATTTTATACAATGAAAAAGGAGAAAGCGCTCCTACACACATACATGCACACGCATACACGGGTACATATCATAAC
Source organism: Phoca vitulina (assembly GCF_004348235.1). Lineage (NCBI taxonomy): Eukaryota > Metazoa > Chordata > Mammalia > Carnivora > Phocidae > Phoca > Phoca vitulina. The sequence goes on along the minus strand of NW_022589708.1, from coordinate 25,158,026 downwards.
AAACTGAGTGAAGTAAACCCTACCCAGAAACGTATTTGTATAATTCAATTACATAAAAGTCAAAAACAGACCAGATTAGGCTATGATTGTAGAATTCAGGATAGTGAGAAATAAGGAATGTTCCAGTATCTATCATCTTATTCCAGTTATGCTACATAGTAAACATGGGGGCTCCAAGATGCCTCTTATTTTCCTTGTAATTTTTTGGATCAGTAGCTCAGAAATGACTAGGTGGTTCAACTCTGATCTGCATGGCTCAGCAGGGTCCACTAGAGTTGGAAGATTTACTTATCAAGTGATTCCTTTACTCAGTTTTCCTTTGGCCCTTCCCCACTCCATTATGTCTCATTCTCCAGGGTTTTATTAGATGGCTTTGACTTACCATAATATGCTCGTCTCAGAATAGTCAAACTTTTTATATGGTAGCTGGCTTCCAATAAAAAGTCTTCCAAAAGATTAAGAAGTATAAGCTGCAGTTCTCTTATGGCCCTGCTCAGAAGCTGGTACCAGCTTTATTTCTGCCATATTACATTGGACAAGGTAATGATAGAGACTAAACTAAAAGAAAGGAGACATCGGGCGCCTGGGTGGTTCAGTTGGTGAAGTGTCTGCCTTCGGCTCAGGTCATGATCCCAGGGTCCTGGAATCGAGCCCCGCTTCGGGCTCCTTGCTCAGCGCTGAGCCTGCTTCTCCCTCTGCTGCTTCCTCTGCTTGTGTGCGCTCTCTCTCTCTGTCAAATAAATAAATAAGAAATCTTAAAAAAAAAAGAAAAGAAAAAATAAAAGAAAGGAGACATTTAATGGAGGAGGAAGAAGAAGGAAAGTGTATTTCTTTTAATCTAGCATAAGCAGGAACAATTGGGAAAAAGCTTAAAAGATGTTTTTGGAATGCAGTTAATATTTTATTTCTTTGTTGGAGTAATAGTTACGTAAGTTCAATTTGTTATAAATCATCAAGTTATAGACTTAAAATATGTGTTGTGTGTGTATACATATATATTGCTGTATTAAGTTTAAAAAGTTAAAAAAATCAAGTGCTAACTGAAGTTTTTAATGAAAAAATATTAGACATAAAACTTGATCAGGTTAAAATACTAATTACAAGGATGATGTAATAACAAAGATTAAACTATTCAGTGAATATTTGATGCCTCCAATATTATAGGCATTTTTTTAATACTAAGACATTTTAAAGATACAGGAGAGAGAAAGAGACATAGAGAGAAAGAGAATTCAGGATCAAAGAAGAGATGAGAATTCATCCAGTTTCAGGTATAGTGGTAAGAAGTTAAATGAATTTTATTGATTTCTTCTATAAATTAGTGAAAAGTTTGAGTTAATCACTAAAATTCCAAAACTTGGTGCAATATATAATTGTACAGATTTGAGAAGCTCGTTGACCCCCAAACGGGGCAAATTCTAAGAATTAAACATAGGCACATCACAGATAAACTCTTGAAAAAACAATGATAAATGGAAAATCTTGAGATCAGGTAGAAAAAAATATATGACATTATCTCAGAGGAATAATCTTCCAATAACTGAAACTACTAATCAAAACTATGTAGCCTAGAAGACTGCAAAAAATGACTTCAACACTGAACGAGAAACAACAACAAAAAACCTCATTGCAGAATTCTATATCCAGTAAAATATCCTTTAATAATGAAAATGAAGTAAATATATATTCTGAAAAAGCTAATATAAGATTATTTTTGTCACCATACCCACATTTATAGTGAGGGAAATTTTTCAGTCTGAATGGAAATAACACCAAGGTAAACTCAGATTTTTTAAAAAATGAATAAAGAGCCTATCAAAGATAAATTGCCAGGTACATATGAAAAGACTAGATTTTCTATTTTTTAAAAAAACTACAGAGCTCCTATATCAAAAATTATAACATTGTCCTGTTGCATTTATAGTATTGTAGGTTAATTAATTAATTAAGTTAAAGAGTATGCAAGTAGGGAGGGGCAGGGGGAAAGGGAGGGGCAGGGGGAAAGGGAGAGAGAGAATCTTAAGTAGGTTCCACACTCAGCGTGGAGCCCAGTGTGGGGCTCGATCTCAAGACCGTGAGATCATGACTTGAGTCAAAATCAAGAGTCAGATGCTCAACTGACTGAGCCAGCTGGGTGCCTCTATAGTATTATAGATTTAATACATGTGCTAAGTATAACATAAAAGGACCATGAAGAATGGAAATATATCTATATGATTGAAAAGTTTCTATAATTTGTGTGAAACAGTACAATGTTACCTCTCAGTAGACTATAAAATTTAGAGATTCATATCATGCTATCTAGAGCATTGCAAAAATATGTAAGAATACATAACTGAAAGCAATGGATATATTAGAATTGAATTCTAAGAAATTCAAAGAATTAAAAAATAGATACATAAAGAGAAATTGAAGAACAAAAGCTAGAGTGGATAAACAGAAAACAATACAAAGATAGACCTATATCTAACCATATCAATCATGGAATTAAATGTTAAGGGACTATATAATCCAATTAGGTTATCAGTGAGGTCAAGTAGACTCAATGGGTATTTTTTCCTATTATTTTTTCTTTTTTCCATCAGTAAATCACAATGTAATCAATATCTGTATTTTATTCATATGAATGAAAAATTAATACAATAATTTATTTACTCTTACTGTTTTATTTCTTAAACAATAGTTTATAGAGATTTATGTGGTAGGCACTAAGGCAAACAAACAAAAAAACTCCTTTAAAACTAATCAGCATTTGTGTCAAAATGGCAGCATATTCCCCCCAAATTCAAAGTCATTTGCTGGGTGCCCAGCAATTATGCAAACAGCTTGGTGATTTACATTTTTTTAGTCAAAATATAGTAAATAAATAATGCATGTTCTTTACAAAATACCATGTGGATGGTAACAGAGTTTTGTACAGAATCACAAGAATCTGAAAATAACTTTCATGTAGTTAATATGAAATAGTTGCAAAGATAAGCCTGTTGCCAGACAGAGCAATTCCATCCATTCATCTAATTTGGAGAAAACCTCTTATTTGAATTTCTTCTCAAATTTTGTTCTTTTATGTAGTAATTACGTTTTCCATATTACTAATGTAAACATTTACTTTTAATTTGTACTGATTTTCCTATAATTTGCTCTTCCTCTTTTTGAGTGCTTAGTCAACATCATCATTGTTGGAAATAAACTAGCCCTTAGAATTCTTATTCCAACTTTGAATAAGTAATTATCATCTTTAGGTAAAATATATGGTCTTTCAGATTTCATCTGCTTGATGCTTTTTGAGATCCTTTATGGCGTAAAATATAAGTATATATAAAAAGAACTTTAAATTTGGTGTTTTCAGGGTTACCTTCTTAAAATGAAAGAGGAGGAAAATAAGTGGAAAATAGTTACCAAGTTTTTACTTTGTGTGCTATTTACACATATTGCCTGAATTATTGCTCTAACACCTTGGCATAATGTATAGGAATACAAATTATATTTTTAGGAGATTTTCTTCATCCTACTTACCAGAAAGTAAGACTTCTTTAAATTTATTGTGAGCATAGCCATATAAAATGCCATGTTAGGGGCGCCTGGGTGGCTCAGTCAGTTAAGCATCTGCCTTCGGCCCTGGTCATGATCCCAGGGTCCTGGGATCGAGCCCTGCATCGGGCTCCTGGCTCAGCGGGAAGCCTGCTTCTCCCACTCCTTCTACTGCTTCCCCCTGCTTCTGCCTTCTCACTCTCTCTGTCAAATAAATAAAATCTTTAAAAATAAATAAATAAATAAATAAATAAATAAATAAATAAATAAATAAAATGCCATGTTAATGCCTTAAGAAATGCTAAGCACTACAGTGGTATGATCTCCCCTTATATTTTTTAATACATCAATAATAAGCTGTCTGGTGACTCCCTCAATTTATGTTGCTATTGTTTGTTTATCTAGGTAGAGTGAGAGCATCAGTTATCAAGGTCTTTATTAAGAAATCAATATTCATTTATTTTCATCTGATAGTGTCCGAAATGTGAGTTTCTGGTCAGTCGGCTGATGGTGCTCCAGAGCAAGTTTCAGGTTCTTCAGCTATAGTTTTCTCCTCTTGTCATCATAATATGGTCTCTGATCACTTGTGGGTTCAGATGTTCTCCAAGGACCCTTTCAGGGATGATCTCAATTCTATTTCGATTCCTCCCACTTTGGATAGAAAAGTCAGCAGACAGACTGTACTTCACTTTGGTCCCCAACACACTTTTTAACAAAATATCACTGACACTTATGTGTAATAGAAACAAATAATCTATTACAAGAGTTTGTACATTGAAACAATGGGCTCAAACTGGATTTCACCTAGTTTCTGGCAAGTTTCTGTGTGACTGTGTCCAGTTAAACTTTTTAAATACAAATTTCTGGGTGTATCCATTTTTTTTTCACTGTTTTTCAAACTTCTGAAAGACTCTGTTCACACCCAACCCCTTGAAAAAGGTAGAGTTCATTCCTTCTTATAGCTCATAGTTTGTTTCATTCTTTAAAATTGTAGACTTTTTAGGATGTTTGAGAATGAAACCTTTCCTTTCAATGAAAGTCCATCTATATAAGCAAAAGGTATTTTCTAACTCAATAGCATATACAAAAGCCCTAAGAATACATGTTGGATTCCCCCCATCTAGTTAATATATTACCAAATAACACACTATGTATAAATTCACCCTTCCAAAAACATTTTTGATAAGCAAAGGCTAGACTATATTTTTTTGGCATTTTTCTTTGGCAGAAAGTAAAAAAACAAAACAAAACAAAAACAAACAAACAAACAAAAAAACAGTCCTCACTTGCTGTTGTCTTATCCTGCCAGTAACCTGAAAAGAGAAGTTCCTAAATGGGAATAGTTACATCTCTGGTAATAATAAAAACATTCAGGCAGAATGGAATCAAAATATAGTGGGTTTAAAAAAAGTTTTTTTTAACAGAATGGCATTGTGTGAGGAGCTCCACAGACCTAATTCCCAGTGAAACAGGTCAAAGTTATTTTTAAAAAACAATTTGATGTTGTCTCTATTTATTTGTGTCTGCTTTAATTTCTTTCATCAGTATTTTATAGTTTTCTATGTACAAGCCTTTCATCTCCTTGATTAAGTTTATTCTAAAGTATTTTATTCTTTTTGATGCATTACTACACTTATACAAGGTATTTAAAATAGTCAAACCTATAGAAACAAAGAATAGAATGGTGGTTGCTAGGGGCTGCAGGGCAGGGAAGAATAGGGATTTTTTGCTCAGTGGGTACCAAGTTTCAGCTATGCAAGTTGACCAAGTTCTAGAGATCTATGCAACATAGTACCTATGGTTAACAATATGGTATTGTGCACTTTAAAATATATTGAGTATAGATTTCATATTGTTTTTGTCATGCACACATACATACAGACGCACATGAACACAAAGAAATTTTTAGAGGTTATGGGTAAGTTTAGTACCTTGATTTTGTTGATGGTATCACAGATATATACATATGTCCAAACTCATCAAGATGTATATATTAAATGTATGCAATTTTTGTATATCAATTATACCTCCCTCAATAAAGCAAAAATTTTTTTTCAGTCCTCTGAAAATGGTACTAAGGGCTAACAGCAAATTAGACACATTTATTGAAGAAAATGTACTAGACCATGCTAATTACAGTGAGAATTGGTAGCATTTGAACCGTGCATGATCCACTCCCTGCCTTCCCATTCCCAGCCTAGTATGATGGAAAATCTATTCCAGACTAGTGCAGCCAAGAGCACAGGGCTTCCTCTTCTACTGTCTCCCAGTTGAGGGATAAAAGAGCTGTGTAGGAGAGGCAGAGTGTCCACATTATCCTCTTATCCCTGAGCTACCAGTAGCAGGGGCTAAGTTCTGAGTGAGTGAAGCCAAGTTGCTCCCTTCTTGTGCATATCCCCCACTTATGAGATGGATGCTTAACCTCAGGGATGGCGCACACAGTAATACTAGGCCCCTTAGCTCACTAACACTGGCTCATTCGTTAAGTGAAGACTCTGTACTAGTGAAGGCAATTTTGAGACAGGGAAACTGAAAGACTCCATAAAAATCTGTTTTACTTTTTTCCTTTTCCTGCTTCTATTCTTGCTGGGACCTGCACCCCTACTCCATTTTACACAGACCTCATAATGCAGATAGCATATATCCTCCTCCTAAGGGACAAGGAGTTAAATGATTTCTCTAGAATAGATATTATTTAAGGAAGACCAGGTGAGAATGACTGGACAATGTGTATTCTAGACCACCAGCACTAGACATCTTGCTGCCAAGGCCCCCTGGATCCAAGAAATAACGCCTGGGCCCTCGTCTTTGTTCTTACTGGTTCCTGGATGCTTCAGGGGACAGGTACAACCCCCCGATCCTGAACAAAGACAAGACTCCCTCCTTTCCTTCTTGAGTCTCCCAGACATTCCGTGTCTGCTCTCTGTGTATATTCAATAAACTCTGCTCTCACTCCCTGTTAGCTTGCATTTGATTTCCATCCTTCGCGAAGCCACAGACCCTCTTGGCTGATCCTGTGGGACTCCCTCGGGGTCCTCTGGACCCAGCCTGCTGGCATCAATTTGAGAAAAACACCCAGTATTGCCCTGGCCTTTTTACTGAGCCCCAGCATGCAAAGCACAAGACTGCTATTGTCCTCCAGAGCCATGGGTCAACTATTTTGTGTAGGTAGATTTTACACTATAGGAAGCAGACTTTACTAATATATTCCAGCCTGTCAGTAAACAAATAAGCGAACAGTAGTAACAGGTCCCGGAGTGAGAAAGACCAGTACCCAGAGCTACTACAATATGTTACCTAAAGTGTTTGCTTTCCAACAAAAAAAAGGTTTGATTCATGAATACTCATACAAAAAAAGAAAGTCTGACCCTCACACGGGTAGAAAAAAAGACAGTATAAATTGCCTGTGAGATTAACTAGATGTCATCTTTAGTCAACGAAGACTTCAAAATAACCATGAAAAATATGTTTAAAGAAGTAAATCGTGTTTCGTAAAGGAAGTGATGCTGACAATGCCTCATCAAATAAATACCAATAAATAGATTGAAATTGTGTAAAAAGCAAACCAAATGGAAATTGTAAATTTGAAAAGTAAAATAATGGAAATGAAAAGTTCACTAGCGAAGTTTGACTTAGCTTTGGACTGGCAGAAAAAAAATGAGCACGCTTGAAGGAAAATCAATAGAGATTGTGCAATCAGAGGTATACACACACACACACACACACACACACACACACAGAATGAAGAAAAATGAACCTAGCTTCAGAGAAATGTGGGGCATCATTAAGCATGCCAGCACACATGCAATAGGAGTGCCAAAAGGAGAGAAGACAGAAAAAGAAGCAGAAGAAATACTGGCTGAAAACTTCCCAAATTTGATGAAAAACATTAATCTACACTTCCAAGAAGATTGACAGATCCAAGTAGAATAAAGCAAACACATCATGTTAAAAATTGTGAAAGCCATAATAAAAAAATTTGGAAGTAACAAGGGAAAAATGACTCATTACTTACAAATGACACCCAATAAAAATAAGAGCTAACTTCTTATAAAAAGTAGTGGGAGCAATGGGAAGGCATAATCAAAGTCCTGCAAGAAAAAACTGTCAACAAAGTATCTGTATCCATTAAACTGAAACCAAAATAAAAGACATTCCTAGCTATATAGAAAGTTACATAATTTGTTGCTAGTAGAGAAATACAAGAAATGCTAAAGGAAGTTCTTCAGGCTGAACACAAGTAACTTCAGACAGATATTCAAATCTACAAACAAAAAAACGAAGAGAACTAGTAAAGGTAACTATGGAATTATAAAAGACAATATAACTGCATGTTTTTATTGTAATTGATTTTAAATCAATTTAATAATACTAAATGTAAGTGTGTGTGTAGGGTGCCTGGGTGGCTCAGCTGGTTGAGCGACTGCCTTCGGCTCAGGTCATGATCCTGGAGTCCTGGGATCGAGTCCTGCATCAGGCTCCCTGCTCAGCAGGGAGTCTGCTTCTCCCTCTGGCCCTCCCCCCTCTCATGCTCTCTCTCTGTCTCATTCTTTCTCTCTCAAATAAATAAAATCTTTAAAAAAAAGTGTATGTGTATATATATGTAATCGTATGTATGTATATGTAATTGTATTGTTTGACCAGTCATAGCATAAGGAAGGCAATGTTAGAGCAAAGGTATATTGGGCTCAGTAAATGACAGCAAAGGATAACTCAGATTCACAGGAATAAATGATGGGAACTAGAAATGGTAAATAAGAAGGTTAACAGTACAAACACTCTAAATATATTCCTCTCTCTTCTTCTTGTAATGTCTTTAAAAAATATACAAATAATAAGCTATACCTATCATGGTGAGCATTGTATGATGTATAGAATTCCCTATCACTATGTTGTACATCTGAAACTAATATAACATCATATGTCAACTATACTTTAATAATAACAACTTAAAAAACATGATAAAGTAATAAAAACATGTTTTATGTATTCATATTTATAACATTTATAATATATAATTATGATATTTATATTTCTTATAAATGTTTATAATAATTTATATTTATATTATTTATAATTATTTTATTTGTATTTATAATAATATTTATTATTTAGCTTACATTTGTAATATAATTTATATTTATTTATAATATTTATAATAATAATAACCTAAAAAGGAAGTGGGGAGAAATAGAGCCATGCAAGAATAATGTTTCTGAATCTCACTGACTTACATTAAGTCAATATAAACCTGAAATAGATTTTAATAAGTTGATATATACATATAAATTCTAGAGCAACTACTAAGGAAGTAAGCAAAATATATATAGTAAATCAGATTTTTTGAAGCTGAAGGGGTTCTATTTTATAGAGTACATTGCTGTTATTTTGCTTTTCAAATTACATTTCAAAACTCATCCTGAAGCACCAAAATTTTCTCATTTCTCCATATTAAGGATTTCCATAAGAACTGCCTTTAGTTATTAGTAGCCCAGCAAATGGCATTCCACAGGGGGAAATAGAAATCTGCCTTGAAAACAAATCTCAATTTCCATTCTAGAATGCAAGGACTGCTTTTGTTTCCCAGATACTATTTTTTTTTCAAGCTTCAAAGTTTATTATCAAGAAAAACCCACTAGAATGACTAAAATTCAAACAATGAATGATAAGTGTTCTAAAATATGTTCAGTAGGTGCATTACTAGTATAATTGTTTTAAGAATATAAATTGTTATAAGCATTTTGGAGACACATTTGGTAGTAACTATTAAAGGCCAACATATGTAAAACCTATGGTCTCAAAAAACTTACTCCCAGATATATGTCTAAGTGAAATACATAAGCATGTACACTAAAACACATATGTTCAAAACAATATTCATAAAGCTTCAAAACGGAAACATTCAAATTCCTATTGTCAGAAAATTCAGAAATAGCAAAATGAAGATCACTAGATCAGTAAAACAGTATTTATTAAGAGTTTATTGTACGTATAAGAACAGTTCCTGAACTGGGATCATTCAAACCCCAAACTGATATGAAGCTTAGAGGCATGATATTACAGGAAGGCTTATAAAGGAGAAATGAGGAAGTTGCTTAGCTTTTACAATGATTGGTTATTACAATGGGGTTTCATATGGCAGGGGATTGGTTAAAAGTGATTATATCATATCATTTTTTAAAAGGATGACTTAAGTTTATTTTATGACTATTAGGGATATTTACAAGAAATAACCTGAGTTAAGTTATGCTATGTTGATGAAATAAGCTAGAGTTAGCTTTGCTTGAGGGGCTTAAATAGTTCTGCTCAGGGAATTCTCAAGTCCGATCTACATTTTTTATTTAATTTTAACACTATCAACAGTAGAGTAGATTAAAACAATAACTGAGGTTTATTTGTACAATTAAACGTGATTCTGAAATATAAAAGAACATCATAGATGAATCTCAATAACATAATATTGCCTGAATAAAGCCAGGCAGGAAAGAGAACATATTGAGATTACTATGTTTATAAAATGTTCAGAATAAGATAGTCGTTAGTACTGCAGGGAGGTAATGATAGATAAGGGACATGTTAATATGTATAGGGTGAGTAGAAGTAGGTACATAGGTATGATAATTTTGTAAAAATTCTTCGAACTATGTACTTAATATATGATTACTTTACAATATTTATGCTATAAACATTATATAAATGTTACATAAACATTATTATAAATAAAAATAACTTTTGAATATATGATATTACCTCTACTAGGCATACTAGTGTCTTGTAATTTAGTTTCTCAATATTCTTGATATAGCCTGGAAACAAATCTTAAAAAGGAAAGTGAGACCATCTATTGCATAGAAGGAGAAAAAAGGCATAAAGTTTTAGTTAATAGTAAAAAAAAATTGTTAAGGAATAAAATCAGCAGAAAGTGGCCAGTTCAGTGACTTACTGTAATTATATTATAATGAAGAAAAATGTGCAAATTAAACACGCAGCCAATAAAGAGACCCCATACATAATTTAATAAATTACACATTTAAGGAAGAATAGGGAGAAACAAAGGTGGCTTTTTCTCCCCCTCATTCATCACTTCAAATACAAATACTTGTTAATACCCTCCTATATTCTTGCAAGTATTCTAGATGCTAGAGATACAACTGTTAAAAGTGGCTTTATTCTATCTCTCAATTCCTGGCTATACCATAGTCATATCTTGCAGATGGCACTTCTGCCCCATGGCCCTATTTTTCAGTCTTCCTCTTCTTGGGCATCTTGATGGTTGTATGTTGGGTAAGGAAACGTTTTTATAATACCCATACTTTGGGTTTCTCCTCTGATTGAAGACTAGTTTTTCTCCTTTGATGAAAAATGTTTTCTTCTCCCCTGAATGGGCACTACTTAACTATATTTCTTTGAGGAAAAAAAAAGTATGTCTACCATTTCTAAAATATCCCTGTAATAAACTAAGAAATACATGGTTCTAGGTGCAGAATCTCTAATGAAACCACACCACAGGCAAACATGCTGGCTTTGACAGAGTCCATCTATACCCCCATCAGTGTAGCTTCATTTTCTAGATCCATAGACCTTGGATCACCAGTATTTGGCCAGTATTCCAAGCTACTGACTCCCTATGCAGTCCTCCTCTATAAGTAGTCCCGATCCTTCAAAGTAAAAACAAGAGTGGGGAGGATATTCTGAGTTAAAGACTACCTAGATTACTCTGAATTCCAAAGAGAGTATTGGCAGATATAGCATCCATGTTTTCCCAATTCTCCATTTTTAATATTGAAAGTGTCACTTATGAAGAGTGACCCATGAGAAGTCTAAGTGGGAAAATCTGGCCACACAAATACATGATGGATTACTTAACATTACACTGACTTCCATGCAGGAGAAGCAATAGGACAAGACAGGAAATCTCCTGTAGCCCACAGGTTCTCTCAACACATTTAAGAATAGGTCACATTCTTCACCTGTGGATGGCATTATTTTATGTGGAAAACTCCATCCAAACTTTCCTTCATTCCTTCTCCAAAGATGCAAGTAAGTAGATCCTATGTAGTCATTGCTCAAATACAATTCTCTTCTATTTGCATGAAATTTTTCTCTTTGTAATTTCATTACCACCAAATGGGGTTTCTGTTACCAAGAATGTGGCAGTCTTGATCCACTCTCTAATTCAGTCAGGCAGAAATAACACTGTGATCTTGGTAACCCACTCCTGTGTAGTTAAAATAATCCATTCTAACCCACACCTTTGCCTCTTTATTCCCTTCACAGTCTGTCTCGTTCTCTCATCTCCACCTTCTGCCTTGTCTCTTTCTGTCTTGTTGATCTGCAACAGTTTCTTCAAAAAACATTCATTTAAATCTTTCTACTTCCACTAAGTAAACGTGATCCCTTTCCATCTCCCTATTGCCTGTATTCCTCACTTACAAATAGTTCTCTTTCAGCAATAGCAATTTTATACCATATTCTCGTCCTAAATTATACTTCTTTTTCATATGAAATTTATATCTTGAAATATAGAACATGTAAGAAACAATGTGTGTTTTAACATCAAATGTGTTTTTAAAATGAGTAATTATATTCAGTCATTCAGTAGTTTGAGAACATATTCAAATTGAATTGAACGAATTTTAAGTTGAATAAAATAAATTCAGTCAACTAGATGCAGAGTTCTGGCTTACATTGGCTTTGGTTTTATGTCTGTCTATAATTGTGATTCATTGTGTGCAATTGGATCTCATCCAGTTTGGGATGCTCAACTCCACTTGTATTCTTGGGCACCACTGTCCTCTCCCATGAAAGTAATTTTCCATTTCCCTACTATAATTAAGCACAAAACATTTCTTGTGCATTTAGAGGAATTTTCATTTCATTCAAGCTCAGATTGAGTTAGAGGCTACTATTCTAGAAAACACAGGATTAAATGGGGCTTTCTAACTATTGAGATGGTTATATGGCCAGTGTCTTTTCTAGAAAGTACTACAACTAAATGTACTGATGGAATTATTTCACGATAACCAGGAAACTATGACTATGGCTAAATATTCAACACACATTTTAACAAATGGATGAAGATTCAAAAAGTATGTAAATGATCTACAAGTTTTCTCCTCTGCTTATGGATTTCATAAAAATATTATTATTAAATCTTCCAAATATAATGGTTTCATAAAAAGAGATTTTAATAACTATACCTTATAATCACACCATGAGCCTTCATCTAGCCTGTGAGCTGGCCAAATAATTCAAACCAGCTTGTTCAAAGAGTCCTAAATAATAAAAAACAGTGAAGGTAAGTACTTTATATTTTTTAAAAAAAAATGTAACTATTGTATTTTTATCTTAGAGTGGACTTGAACATTAATTGCAGATTAAGTGCTAAAGAAGAAATAGAGAATAATGGAAGAAATAGACCAGTTGACAGTTTTTTTCCTATTAATTTTTTTATGTTCTCTGGCTGATCCTTACAATGTTGTCCAATGTTTTTTTTTTTTTTCCAAAAAAAGTTGCAATATATAATAGCCAGATAAACATGTCCAGAAATTTTGTTTATTTCTAATATAATACCCTATATTTTTTCTGCCAGGCAAAATAAAAAAAATCCAATAAACATTTTTTTCTGGTTTAATAGGGAAATTTTTTTTTAGCATTAGAATTATTTATAAATTTCCATTATTATAACATTTAAGGAATGTTAAATAATCAAATCATAGATAAAAAATAAAGTATTATCCAATTATATAAATTCTAAAATTGTTGTAGAACTATTTAGCAATTTGTTTAAGGACTTAGAAGAAAAATAAATTCCAGGGGCAAAATTTATATTACAAAGAATTACCAACATCAACTTGACCTTTCTTTTCTCTATTTTAAAAAATTCAGGATTACTCTAAAAATGTTTTCAATCTCCTTGGTTTGGTAGCAATATCTTTTAGTTAATTCTGAATGATTTTCATACCTGAGTCCTACTCTACGCCATTTCTCTCCCCAGTTTTCTGGCTTAGAGGTCTGTGCACAGAAAGGTTAATCACTAAATGAAAAATGAAACTGTATTTGCTCTTAGGCAAACAGCTGCTCACTCAACAGTGGATGATTTGGTACCGTAGGCCACTTTGTCTATTGGTTTCGCTTTCCATGGTTTCCGTTACCCACATTCAACCATGGTCTGGAAGCTGATGATCCTCCTTCTGATGAATAGCCAGAAGGTCAACAGCCTAATTCAGTGTTACAATGTCTACATCATTCACCTCACCTCATCTCATCACCTAGACAGTTTATCATCTCACATCATAACAAGAAGGGTGAGTATGGTACATTAAGATATTTTGAGAGAGAGAGACCACATTCATAACTTTTATCCCAGTCCATTGTTACAATTGTTCTGTTTTATTATTAGTTATTATTGTTAATCTCCTCCTGTGCCTAGTTTATAAATAACACTTGATCATATGTATGTATGTACAGAAAAATCATAGTGTGTATATAGGGTTTAATACTGTCTACAGTTGCAGGCATTCACTGGGAGTCTTGGATATCCTGCGGATAAGTGAAGAGTACTGTAATTTGCTTTGAACATATGTTTCAGAACTGAAAGTGAAAGTGAGAGTACCTATCTCTTTTCAAGGTGTGGGCATATAAAAAAATAAAGAGGGCGCCCCTCAGGCTCAGTTGGTTAAGCGTCTGCCTTTGGCTCAGGTCATGATCCCAGTGTCCTGGGATGGATCCCCACACCTGGGATGGAGCCCCTCATTGGGCTCCCTGCTCAGCGGGAGTCGCTTCTTCCTCTCCCTCTACCCCTCCCTCCTGCTCGTGCTCTTTCTCTCTCTCTCTCTCTCTCAAATAAATAAATAATAAAAATCTTAAAAAAAAGAAAAAAGGAATAAAGAGGGTAGAATACTGAGCCCAAGACAGCTTTAAACTTCGCTATTTTTAGATATCTTCTTACCTTCTTTAATTCAATTTTGCTGTGACCAGAGAATAAACAATGCATGATTTCAATACTTTTGAATGTATTGACACTTGTTTTATGTGCAGTATGTGCTGTATTTTGCTTTTTGTTTAATGTGCCCTTAAAAAGAATAAGTATCCTCAACAATCATGTTCTCATTTTCTCATTAAAAAATGTATGTTACAATTGAAGGGTAGTGTTTCATAAGTATCAGTTACTAATTATCATTAGGTTAAGATGTTTGATAATGTTCAAATCTTTTATATTCTTTTTTTTTTTTTTTTTGAGAGAGAGGGTGGGAAGGGGCAGAAGGAGAAGGAGAGAGAGAATTTTAGGCAGGCTCCATGCCCAGCATGGAGCCTGACATGGGGCTTAATGTCACGACCCTGAGATCATGATCTGAGACAAAATGCTTAACCGACTGTGCCACCAAGGAGCCCCCATTTTTATTATTTTAATTGCTAGTTCCTCCCGGGATTACAGTGCAAATCCTTAATTTATTACTGTGTGTCTTAAACATACCTACTTTGAAAGATTAAGTAATCAATCCCAATTATTCTGTGGTTTATATTTTTCCAATATTGACTTCAGAATCTATGTATTACTACTAGCCCATATTAAGTGAATGTGTTCAATAACCTAAAACTCAGTTGAAAGGAATCTCTTCTGAAGAAGTTAATTATGCTATTATTATCAGCTTTTTCTATACTCTGGGACAACCTGAGTGAGACTATTGACTTTTCCCAAGTCTGTGCCTTCTGCAACACAATGAGAATAATGATCTATGTCCATAAAATCTTTATGAAGACAGTATTTTCTCAGATTTTAATTTCTTGAACTCTGGCCGTTCCTACACTATTCAAGTGGTAGTACATGACTTTTATTCAATAACTGGTTTAATTTTCTATCATAGTCACACATAGAAAAAAAACAGATTTTGTTAAATATTGCCCAGTATTAAGAGTTGCTTTTAAATTTTCCTGACTTTTAGGTATGTTTCAGAGGAATATTGTTTCGAGTTAAATTTTCTATGGCTCCAAAAGAAGTCTATTATTCCTTTCAGCCTCCAAGGGAAGGATACCAGTCTTTACTTTCTTCAGTCCATCAGTACCTCCTAAGGCAAGGGAAGAATTTCTCTTTATACCCGTTTTGTGTTCTCTCTAATTTGTATTGTGGCATGGAAATGTGATTCTTTTTTAATGCAGAATGCCTTTTGTGTCAGACAAGCCAAACTAGCAACCACTGTCTATGCAAAAATGTTTTGTGGTTCTTTTGTTCCAAAAAGTAGTTCTTGTTCTTGTTTAGTCACTTCGTCTTAAACTCCATGATGGCAGGGATTTCTTGTGGTAGGCATATCCCTTTCTAATAGGAACTTCTTTCTCTTTAAAAATCAGATGTTTTAGGACTACCATTGCATTGAGAATAAATGTTTATCAAAGACAAACTCACCAGTATCAGAGGAAAAGGAACTAATCAATTGACAAGAATGAGTAAATGTGCCCCTGCAACTATCTTCTAGTTACCTACAGGTATCCAGCCTTCATCCATGGCTGTAACAAGGATCATATTATTTTATAGAAAAAGAGTACAGAAGTGATGGATGACCTATGTCTTAAACAAAATCCTCTTTTTTTTCAATTGCCAGCAGCATGAAATAGAAAAAAAAAAAAAAATGGAGTTAGGATACATAGGCTATTCTAATGGGTTGGATTCTGTAGAAGTCCACTTACTACAATTATTGTAGATGTATTCTCTCTCTCAAATGTATCACTAAATATGGAGCCAAACTGAGTTAATTGTCAGGTTTCCCTGTATGTCTTTAAATTGGAAAAAGGTGATGTTGGTGGAAGAGAAGAAAGAGGACAAAAAAAAACAAAACAAAACATTAAGCCTTTTCAGAGTTTCCTGTTTTCTTCCCTTTTTTACCTAAAACATATTAGTTTGAAAAAATTGACAATCTGTAATTTTTACACAGTGCACCCTTTCTTTTTCAGAATCACAGATATACAAAAATAGCTCAAAGTAGAAATAAGATCCAACAAGAGAAAGACTGGGGTATTTGGGAAATATTTAATTTGGGCAGTAATAAGAGTAGGAAGAAAAGAAAAGAAAATGTGGCCAGAGAGTCTGGCCCAAGCTCTTCACATGTTCATGCTGTTGGACATATGACCACCTACAATAATGATAGAAATTGTTAATTAAGAGGGAAAAAATCAAGTCAAGGTCTGTATGTGAGACCATGGTAGAGGTTGGATAAGAAGAGAATTAGACACTTTCCTTCAGAGACATACCTACACCCTCAAAACAATCTCACTCAAACCCTATAATATACTTCAGACCTTTCTTTATAAAAGCTACTAATTATTGGAATAGATTGTTTTTTACTACATTACTAATTCTTTTCTATATTGAAAAATCATGAAACATTATTGGAAATACATCCAGATATCAAGAATTAGCTGATTACTTGTGCCATTAATACTTCTGTGGCAAAACCCAGATTCCTTTCACTAATAGAACTGCAAAATAATGTAATCTAATACCTAATGGAAAGGGAGGGTGGCACCCCTTATCACAAATGATCTTACCATAAGATAGACACACACACATGCACACACATTCAGGGAAATGTGCACAACTGTCTTTGAGCTCAAGGTCTTAATGAAGCTTCCAAACATTGCAGGTTCCACAAGACAATGAGGTTTAAGGATGTAGTTATGTCACCCTATTTATCCTGTTCTGTGCATCCCCCAACTCTTCATTTGCTATGAGGCCTTTAACCGTCAACAGCTTGTCAGCTGCATAGTTGCAGCTCTCCAGAGAGGTCGTCAAGACTAATGATGTATGGTGACTAACATAATAAAATAAAATTTAAAAAAAAAAAAAGAAGGCAAATTTCCCTTTCTTGGACCTTTTCTTTCCTCTTTTAATACTCCATTTTTCTCCCCTTTGAGGTAATCTCTTCTAAATCATTAAATATGGCTTATCATTTATTTGATTCAATCTTCAAGACTTTGAATTCCGTTCCAGTTTTGTGGTGCCACAATTGAACTCCTTCATTTTTTCCTACTTCCCAGGCTAAGAGATCCTTAGAGGTTTCCTCTGTCTTTGCACCTATCATGAAACATTTCTTTTCTTTATCCTGGTTTTGATAGATTAGACTCTGGAAAGTACAAGAATGAGAAAACCACCATATTTGTGTGAGAATCTGTACAACTATAATCTCTATTTGTGACGAACCTAGTGGGATGGAGTATCAAAATTACCATCAGTTGTTCCCCATTGGGAAGAGGCAAAAAAATATAATAAAGTTTCCATAGAGCAGTGCCATCTTACATATTGATGGGAAACACATTACCAGAGTTGAAATGTGACTCAGAAGCAAGAATATTATTAAGTTTTTCTAGGTAACTAGTTGACTCAGGCACATTTTTTCATTTAAAAAAAAATTTAGATAACAATCACTTTATACAAACTGGAGATACAAGTTTAAAATACATAATTCAGGGCGCCTGGGTGGCTTAGTCATTAAGCATCTGCCTTCAGCTCAGGTCATGATCCCGGGGTCCTGGGATTGAACCCTGCATCGGGCTCCCTACTCAGCGGAGAGCCTGCTTCTCCCTCTCCCACTCCCCCTGCTTATGTTCCCTCTCTGGCTGTGTCTCTCTCTGTCAAATAAATAAAATCTTTAAAAAATAAAATAAAATACATAATTCCTCTGTTGAAGAAGTGGAAAGTCTCTGACTACTGTGGTTAAGATTCAGTTCAAGTAGGAGAGAGGGAGAAAGAGAGAAAGAGAAAGCTCTTTTATAGCCAGTTAGACTATTCTTATGTGCCTTTCATCTTATGTTTATTCCACATAAAAATTCATTGTTTGATTTACTTTTGAGATAGCCAGAAAATTTGAAAGCATCACTTTAATTTATTGGTGCAATAAAAAAATAATGTTGTTTATTACATTATTAACCAAATTATAAATTAAACAAAGTTAATTATCACAAGAACCAGAACACTTAAATTGGAATTATAGGGACATCACAGGTCTATCAGTACATTTTCATAGGAGGTCAAACTGGAGACAGAAAGGTACTGGTTGACTATAAATTTAAAATGAGACAAGAATTATATGATTCCAAAGCAGGAGAGATGATTATAGAGACAATATTCATGAGGGTTAAGGATCTTGGAGTTGGTGCAGGTTACAGTGAGTTCAAATATTGATTCTGACACTCTCTACCTGTGTCACTTTGAGAAGATCATTAAACTGCTCAGTGATTCATTTTATTTACCTGTACAGTGATGATTATAAGAGCACCTACCTGCAGGGTTGTTACAGAGGTCAAAGCTGCTGACTAATTCCTCTTTCTTACTAAGAGCCAGGCAGCTAATGCTATCAAGTTATAATATCCTGACTCTTTTCTACAAAAGAAATGTTGTCGCTCAGAGACCATCATTGTTGAGTACATGGGCCAGGAAATTTCTTCCTTAATAGTGTTGGAGACCTAGTGTTAACTTGGGGCTTCACAGCCTCGTTTTACTAGCTTCCCTTACTGCCACCTCATTCACTTCACAGGCTTCAGAGAAGCAAAAACACAATAATTACGTTTTGGTTAAGTAAGTTGCCTTACCATTTCAGTTCTAGTTTTCAGAGATTTTACCCAGGAGACTGTAAGGATGTTTTGGGTATTCTCAAAATTGTCAGTTTCAGGTTTACATATAACAATTGCATTTACTCTCAAAGTATGCAATTAATGCCCATTAAATTTGGATTTAAATCTGAATTGGGAAACCCTACTCTCATTGATTGAAAGTTTTTGACTTATTTTTTCATTTCCTAGAAAGAACTATATTACCTTAAAAATAAATAAACCTATGAGTGATTTTAGTCCTAAAATTTTGATTTTGCTTGCATCACTGATGGTAAAGTATTATATTGATATATTTGAGGGGTTTATAAATTAAGTCCAAGATATGCACAGAATGGAAATTGGCATTTATTACTCTTTTAATGGCCTGATCAATATAATAAATGCTGCCCATTAATAACTAGATACATCCTGCATTGTACAATTTGTGTTGATGACATCATTATGGCTGTTAACTGTCAATGATTTTATTTATTCAAAATATGTCCAGGGAATCCTGGGAGAAATTTTATTATCAATTTGATACAATTCAATTTTTTTTTCAAAAATGTCAGTATTTTGTATTCAGTTTATAGTTCCTGCAAATGCATTTTCTGCACACAGTTACTATGAATGACTTATTCTCGGAGGCTTACTTGGTAACTTATGTGAACAATAAAATAAGGTGTTGTTCTTGGTATCTTCCTCCCACGATATAGTAAGTATAAGATGAAGTAATCTAAGCCTGTGAATAAATCCTCAAATGATAAGTAGAAATGAAATACAGTTGACTTTGGAACAATGCAGGGGTTAGGGGTCCCAACCCACATGCAGTTGAAAATTTGGATATAACTTTTGACTCCCCCAGAACTTAACTACTCATTGCCTACAGTTGACCTTATGATAGCATGAACAGTTAACACACATTTTGTATATGTATTATATAGTGTATTCTTACCATAAAAGTAAGCCAGAGGAAAAAATGTTAAGAAAATCATGAGGCGAAAATCATTTACAGTAGTGTACAGTATTTATTGAAAAAAATCCGTGTGTAGGTGGACCCACTCAGTTCAAACACGTCCTGTTCAAGGGTCAGTTATACTCCACATTATGGTTCCGTGGCCTCCTGTGCAATTTCTCTGTCAGAGCCCGCAAGGCACTGAGTTTCTATCACATCAGGCGTATGTCATTTAATCTAATCCTCATATGACTCTTAGGGACACTGAGACAGGCTATAGATATGATGGAAAGAATTGGCACAACTATAGACTACTTTTGGTTCTTATCATTTATCATTATAAAATAACTGTTTCCAATAAATTTCACAATCACAACCTCTTAGTTCATTTACTTCAGTTCATTCATAATTCATAAATATTGTTTGTGTGCCTTGTAAATTTACCTTCTTGAGGATGTATATTCTTTTATCAATGAAAAAAGGTCATAACCCACATTCCTGAGAAAAATTTAAAGCAGTGTGTTTGTTTGATGATGATATTAGTATTTCTGTATGGTTTTTATTTTCTCTAAATAAAGTCACAGTAAAAAGCTTTACCATTTGTAATATAAAATTTGTAATCTTAATATAAAATTTACACTTTAGAATTTAGGCTATGTAAGAAAAAATATTATGGACAATAGTCCCTAGGGTTAACAAGTTATAATAATTTCATTTCTTAGTTTTAGTTACTAGTTATTCTTACATTGTAGAAATAGTTTGGAAATTAAAGAATGTAAGGAGGGAATGGAGTAAATTTTGTTGTAGCAGAGGAAAGAAAAATATATGGTGTAGATACTGAAACTTCCCGGAAGGACCTCAGAAATGACCTAGTAACTCCATAGTCTCCCAGATAAAGGGTAATGAGACATCAGAGCAGATTTATCAGCCTCTCCAAAAAGTCACTGTATTTTATTTATTTATTTATTTTTTTAAAAGATTTTATTTATTTATTTGAGAGAGAGAAAGAGAGAGAGAGAGAGAGAGCATGAGAGGGGGAGGGTCAGAGGGAGAAGCAGACTCCCTGCCAAGCAGGGAGCCCGATGCGGGACTCGATCCCGGGACTCCAGGATCATGACCTGAGCCGAAGGCAGTCGCTCAACCAACTGAGCCACCCAGGCGCCCCAAAAGTCACTGTATTTTAAATTCCATCCTCATCCTAATGCTATATAAATACCAGATTTTGCCTCTTAGGCAAATTGCTAGTGCTCTATATTTAAGCCTTTTTGTTTTTCTTTTCTAGTCATTTCAAGATGTGGATATTTTAGAATGCCACACAGAGAGAGCTTGAAGATTTCATAAATGAAAGATATTTTCTTCTGATGGAATTTATTTTATTTTATTTAAAGATTTATTTATGTATTTTAGAGAGAGAGAGTGAGAGCAGGGGAAGGGACAGAAGAAAAGAATCCCAAGCAGACACCCTGCTGAGCGTGAAGCCCAACCTGGGGCTCCATCTCACAACCCTGAGATAGGACCTGAGCCGAAATCAAGAGTTGGACGCTCAACTGACTGAACCACCCAGGTGCCCCTGGATGAAATTTATTTTAGAAGTAATGTGTGCACAAGGAGGTTTAATCTTTGGATACCTTACCTGTGGTTTCTAAATCATATATATATGATATGGACATATATATGATATGATGTGGATATATGATAAATCATATATATATATATATATATATATATATATGAACACTGAAGTTTTCATATCTTGGCTATTGTAAATAATGTTGCCATAAACATGGGGTGCTATATCTCTTTGGATTGGTGTTTTTGTTTTTTTCAGATAGATACCCAGAAGTGGAATTGTTGGATCATATGATAATTCTATTTTTAACTTTTTGAGAACCCCCCACCCTGTACTGTTTTCCATAGTACCTGCACCAATTTACAGTCCCACCAGCAGTGTATGAGGGTCTCCTTTTCTCCACATCCTCAGCAACACTTGTTATTTTTTTGATTTTTTGATAATAGCCTATCTAACAGGTGTGATATGATAACTCATTGTAGTTTTGATTTGCATTTCCCTGTTGAGTGATATTTAACATCTTTTCTTGTGCCTGTTGGCCATCTGTATGTCTTCTTTGGAAAATACCTATTCAGGTCCTCTGCCCATTTTTTTTTTTTTTTTTTTTTTTTAAAGATTTTATTTACTTATTTGTCAGAGAGAGAGAGCACAAGCAGAGGGAGAAGCAGGCTTCCCGCTGAGCAGGGAGCCCGATGCGGGACTCGATCCCGGGACTCCAGGATCATGACCTGAGCCGAAGGCAGTCGTTTAACCCACTGAGCCACCCAGGCGCCCCCCTCTGCCCATTTTTTAATTGGGTTATTTTTGTTTTGTTTTGATATTAAGTTGTGTTCTTTATGTATTTTGGATATCAGCCCCTTATCAGATATGATTTGCAAGTATTTTCTCCCATCCAGTAGGTATTCTTTACATTTTGTTTAAGTTTCCTTTGCTGTGCAAAAGCTTTTTACTTTGATATAATCTCAATTGTTTATCTTTGCTTTTATTGCCTTTGCCTGAGGAGACTGGCCCAAAAAAATATTGTTAATACCAATGTCAAAGAGCTTACTACCTATGTTTTCTTCTAGTAGTTTTATGATTTCAGGTTTTATATTCAAACCTTTAATCCATTTTTTTAAAGATTTTATTTATTTATTTGACAGAGAGAGAGAGAGAGCATGCACAAGCAAGGGAGAGGGGCAGAGGGAGAGGGAGAAGCAGACTCCCTGCTAGGCAGAGAGTCTGATGTGGGACTCAATCCCAGGACCCTGAGATCATGGTCTGAGCCGAAGGCAGATGCTTAACTGACTGAGCCACCAAGGCACCCCTTTAATCCATTTTTTAAATTTATTTTTGTATATTGTATAATGTGCTGGTTCAGCTTCATTCTTTTGTATATACCTGTGCAGTTTTCCCAGCACCATTGAACCGTGAACAGACTCTTTTCCCCATTATATATCCTTGCCTTCTTTATCATAGATGAATTGAGCATATATGTGCAGGATTCTTTTCTGGGCTTTCTGTTCCATTCTGTTGACCTATGTGTTTGTTTTGCGCCAGTGCCCTCCTGTTTTGATTGTTATATATTGTAGTATAGTTTAAAATCAGGGAATGTGATACCTCTAGCTTTGTTCTTTCTCAAGATTGCTTAGGTTAATGCGGTCTTTTGTGGTTCTCTACAAATTTTAGGATTCTTTTTTCTGGTTCTATAAAATATGCCATTGGAATTTTCATAGGGATTGCATTGAAACTGTAGATTGTTTTGGGTAGTATGGGAATTTTAACAATATTCTTCTGATTCATATACAGGGAATTTATTTATCTATCTGTATTTTGGATCAGAGTTGAGAAAAAAATACATGGAAGCTTTCATTTAAATAGTAAATTATCTTGTTATAGATATATCATCACCAATGAGAAGTAGTTGTCTACAGATTTTTCTGTAAGGTACATAAATGGATGTGTGCAAGATTTTCTATTTGGGACAGTAAGGGGAAAAAATGCTGCATTAAAATCGTCAAGTCTCCTTTCAGTGACTTTTTATATCCTCTTTTTAATTTAGCTTTTGGGGTTTTCTTGGCAAAGAAAAAGTCCAGAACAGCTTTTTGTTGAAGGTAGACGGAAGAATTTAGATTCTTATCCTGGGTCTTACAAGCTATGTGAAACTGGGAAAGTTCAACTCCCTGAGCCATAGCCTCCTCATCTGTTTAAATAAAAATAAATAGAATATAGTAATGTGGGCTAGCTGTGATAAATGGACGCAAAGACACAGCATGATGTCAGTAATAAGTACTCAATAAATTTAGGCATATATAAAATCTGAGCAATATGTATGTATGCATGTAACCAAACTTTGATTCTCAGATGCTTATAGTCCTTCAAAAATGGCTTCAACATACATGATATGTAAAAGCATTTGTATTTATGGAAAAATATATCTGTGTATTGAAAGCTAAATATGCATATAGAATGTAATTATCATCACCAAAAGTCCATTTGAGCATCTCAATTTAATTTTAATTTAGAGAATTTACCTGAGAGATGGTTTCTGAATCATAATGCATTGATCCGATTAAATTCTGCTTGCATAAGATTAAACTTGACTGGCACTGGCATTAGCTGTTTTCACCTGTCTTTTCACTATCCCTTTGAAAGAACTGTTTCCAGAGTGCCACCAATGTCCTCTACTTTGTTTCTGGTCCAGATATCTGCAAGAAATATTTTACTGGTTTTGAAGTATTCTGTTTGTATTTTTTTAAATAAGAGTATCCGCTTTTGTGAAAAACTAGAATAAACTTTTATTTTATTTTATTTAGTTTCAAGTTTTTATTTAAATTCCAGTTAGTTAACATACAGTGTTATATTAGTTTCAGGAGTAGAATTTAGGGTTCATCACTTACAACACTCACAACTGCCCTCCTTAATGCCCATCCTCCATCACAACAACGGCCCTCTGTTATGCCCATTCCCCCATCCAGCCCAACCTCCCATCCATCTCTCCCCTCCAGCAACCCTCAGTTTGTCCTCTATAGTTAAGAGCCTTTTTTATGGTACCTATTCTAGATATAATTACTTTTTGATAAAACCTAATTATGAAGCAGGTAAAATGTCCATTTTTATAGCTACTAAGTAGTTAGAAGGGTACTGGACACAATATTTGCATTGTACATTTTCTTTGAAAATGAACATGCCCTGAACCGTTATGAAACAGTTATGTCATTTATTCCAAATTTCCTCAAATAAAGATCATGTAAAATGTTAGATCTTTAGATGAATTCATTTTCATTATTTTAGATTCTCCATAAGAATTGTTTTTATAATAAGGAGCCATTAAATAATTCACTAATTTTTATTTTTTCACATGAATTTTCAAAACTAATCTGTTAGATTAAAAAGAAAATTGTTATACTTTAATAGAAAAATGCCATATATTCTCATGTGTCATATATGTTCATGACTGAAAGTCATTTTGGATAACATTTTGTCTCTTATTAATATTATCACATTAATGAAACTCAATAAATAATTAGTATAAATCTTAAAATACTCTGATTTATATTCAGTTTTTACTTTATACCTGAAATTACTACATTTAAGCAATAAATTTAACATATTTTATTATATATAGTATCTAATATACATAAGATGTACTAGATGTCATTAATATATAATAAAATTATGATATAATTCATATAATATTTAAAATTAATAATTAAATAATTCTTAATAACCATATATTAATTTATATGTGAATAATATGTTTTATTTATTATTATAAACTATATTAATAATATATTAACTAATAGATAAATTAATATGTATAAAATGTTATATGTGGTATAGATAATATACATTAGATGTGTACATATAATATGACTGTATATATTTTGTGTATATACATTAAGACATTCAGCCATTCTTACTTCCTACCCATAATACTGCTTTTATCTGAATATGGCAAATAATATATCATATCATATTTAAATATATTTTCTTTATAGCTTAAGATTCTGTATCATTTTCCTGGATTTCAGTATTTCCCAATTTAATGTAAATAACATATTTTATAATACTTCTCAGTGGGGAACTGTGTATGACAAGATAAATTTTCATGTACAATTCTATCCTAAACATGTCATCCCACTCATGGTGGGATGTGTTGATACATTATGTATTTTTACATTATGCCTGTATTTCTTTATTGGAAACACAACTATGTACCTTTTAGATATATTTGGCCAAATAATAATCAGCAATGTTTATAAAAACCAACTGTAAAAATTTGAATTTTATTATGCAAATATAGAAAATGAATAACTAAATGCTATTAACATGGGCCTTTCTGTGAGAAATAATAATCATGTATATTTTAGCAAACTTATGTTTGGTCATAAAAATAATTTAAACATACTCTCAAAAATTTTATGTTAATTGATATTCTTTTAATACATTTGTATTATCTTTGAGATCATTCAATTGACCTTTTGAAAATGAAGAAGCAGGTTGATCGAGGAGACCAGAATTTCATGCACTGAGACTCTTAGAGCTATTCTCTAGATTGAGGATAGAGTAATTTCAGATGGCTAAGACATTTTTGTGATTGATGGAAAAAAACAGTAATCAGAGACACATTTAATAATTTATTTTTCTTATCTCATGCAGAAAATGGCCTAATCTATCTAATGACAGGTTCAATTAGAGTCAACATCTGTTTGACCTTCAGATATATTCCTGGAGTGAACAAATAGTCAAGCTTGCAGGATATGTGGTAAGCATTATAGCTATTGGTGTGAAATGATCTTGGAAAAGGACATGTTTTCTCTATTATTTTCAAAGTATGTAGAAAGAGTGGCAGAAGGGATGAAAGAGCCATTATATTGATTAATTAGGATGTTAACTATAAATAAGAAATACATGTAATTTAAAACTCAGTGTATACATTAAAAAGTCAAGAGATCAATGCGAAAGTTCTGTTGTTATAAGGATGACAAAGTTTTGGCATTTACACTCCACAAAGAACACTTAAATACTAACAAGAAAAAAATAACTAAATCCAACAGAGAATTGGACAAGGTACATGGAGAGGAATTTTATTGTAAAGAAATCCAAATAGCCAACACAAGCATGGAATCATAGTCAAATTTACTGATACTAGGGATAGAAACTAGAGGAGCAATGATATATTACTTGATAGAAGTAACATTATAATGTACTTCTGCATAATACCTATTTTTGGCAAGAGTGAAAGGAGAAGTGTGCTCTTATACATTGCTGGGTGAACTGTGAAGAGTTAGTATCTGTTTTAGAAAGCAATGTGGAAAATATATCACTATTAATAATAAAACAACTCACCATTTTCATTCCAGACAATGTAATGTATAGCAAGTTGTTTTTTAAACTAGATTCATACATAGGAGAATTGATTGAAAATTTTTTTCATAAAGTCAAAAAATAGAGTCAATATGGAAAAAGTTGATAAAATATGCTACTTATATTCCATGGACTATTACAGTCATTCAGCAGACTAGTTTATTACTAGCCACTATAATTAATAGGACAAGGGCGTATTTCCATTATGTATTGCTGGATGAGAAAGCAACCTTTTAAAAAGTGTGTATTACATGCAATTTTTGGAAAACCTAAGGGAATATCTAAGAAATGGGTCTTTATGTTTACCTTTCAACACAACAAAACTTGGTTTACGAACACAGCGAATGATATCGAGAACATAGCTAAGTTTGCAATATTTTTCTATTCCTAATGATATCATGAGGGGGCAGACAGAAGGAGAAAGTTGGTATGGATTTATTCTAGACTATGTTGTGCCCTCCTTTTTAAAATTTTATATACCGTCCAATTTTTTATTTTTTCTTGTGTGGTATTACTAGTGTTCAGAAATAGCATTGGCTCTTTTGGAAACCTGACCCTGAATATATTCCTGGAGTGGTTAATAGAGGAAACTGTTGTGGTCTCAAACCCTACTTAAGTCAGAACTTTAATGAGAAATGGAATTAACCTTGAAGCTCTTTATTTAGATTTTCAGAGTCCATGTTTAAGTATTTAAGTATTTTAGTTTAGATCAAGTATGTATTCTAGCGTAGTCTCTGGAAAAATATTATGTCAACACAAAAACTAATTGTATCATTTTTAACTAAGTGACTAGTGAGAAGAAAGTTGCTAATTAATTCTTAGATTGAATTTATTACATTGACTCTATAATTGACTTTGGCAACTGGTTCAATTGATGGAAATAATATAACTGATTTAGACTGAAAGTATAAGAGAAAAAAAGATGGCTTTAAATGACACCAAAGCTAAAGTGAAGTGAGTAGACAAAATGGAATTTCCTGGACGTGATATATAGTGTTGAAACTATTTCAAGATAGGATATATTTAAAAAAGCATTGATTCTGAAAAATTAATGGATAATATTATATACCTATTTTTCTATGATTAGACATTCCTAAACAATTAATCACATTTTGTCTCTTAGCTATGGAAAGGAAATAATAGTTTTGACCTTCATTTATCTATTTGATACTTAATAAATACTACTGCAATTATAAATTTATAACCCTTTTATTTTTATATGAATATATCCTAAAATATAGAATATTTTATGTAATATAATGTGTGGCTTTTATTTTTATTCAAAAATTATAGAAAGACATATAACTATAAACATCTGTGATGGAAGACAAAGCTAAATAGATGCCACTAAATATGTTATAGAAAGTATATTATTTTACCTGGAGTTAGGATTTATATTCTCATTTCATGAAATACTAAGATTACAAAACATCATGAATATGTGATCACAAAAGAGGCAAGCATTCATTTTATTATTAAAATAATATTTTTAAATGTTACCATCTAATAAAATGGATTTTCATCTGCAAAATATCAGACTGTGAAAAGGAATGGAGTATTTTTGCTATTGTAATTTATTTTTAAATATATTCACACTGTAAATACAATTCTCAAATCTGCATCAGCTATGGTCAGGCTAATGACAAGGTTTAGGCTTTGTATCCATCAAGACTGTATGATCTTAAATCACTAAATCCCAGTGTGGCAAATCAACACCATTCCTTTAACCATGTAATTAACAGAAACCACATTTCCAACTGTGCTAGATAATGCAACTTCGCCTTTAAATATCTTATTTCTTATATAATACTGAATATTTGATTATTGTCAATAAAAACCTTATTAATAACCTTTAATTTGAGTACATATTGTACTTGCTGATGAAGTACTCATAAGAATTTAATAGTAAGATTATAGGATATAAAAGTTATTAGAACATGACTTCAGAAATTATGTTCTAGCATATTTGTAGCTTCCCATGGTGCTAGCCACAGTAAGGCAATTCAATGAATATATATTAGTTATTTGAATAATAGGATATCAGTTCTAATATGAAAATTGATGTGAGGTAAGATGAGGTCTTAGTTCTCTAGACATCTGTTTTTAAAAACTGCTATTTTTGAGACTCTATGCCTTTAATTTCACCTATTTCTTTAGAAAACATCTGATTACCCAATAGTGAAAATGTATTTGAAAAAAATACTATAAAAATACATCACTTTAGAATTGCTTTCAGTATATACTGAGTTTCTCTTGTACTTATTGTATCTTGTTTTTCTTTCCTCAAGGGTTAAATCAAACAATATTTCCAATTCAGTAGTTCTGTGTAATATTGTTAGACAGAAAATCAGAGAAAGAAAATAACCATTGGATAGAAAGAAAAAAGTATCAATTTCATTTTTATTTTTTATTGAAGTACCAAAATTTCCATGACTGGAAAAAATAACTGGAGAAATTATCTTTTCTTTATAAAGATTTTGTGTTTAAAATACACTTAAAAATAGAATCATTGAAAATTCTCATTTGATTCTTACCTATTGATATTCCCCAGACACTTAAATCTTACACAACTGCTCTCTCTTAATATATTCAACAGACATTATTTATTCTAGTGTGAACACACTTGCATGAAATAAAAGCTATATTGTGCAAATGTTGTTTTGTGAAACTGACATAGTGTCTACATATAGAAATATACTTATTAGTTTGTTAGAGATAATTATTGAAGTTAACCTCTTTTATTGACGTATCAGAAAATAAGGCATATAGTGCACTGCAGACAGGTAAAATAAGATGCATGTCAGAAAATCAGAAAGGCAGCATGTGTGACAGAGATCATAGCTGCTATAGGAGAGATTGATGGGCTAAATCACCGAAAAATGACAGGGAAGGGGACACCAGTATAGAGTACTTGGATTCTCAATACATGCAGGATGATAAAGATACAAATACATTCTATCAAAAGCATGGCTATAATCTTAACAGTTGTTATGATGGAAATTTACATATGCCGATTATAAAATCATGTTTTATTATATTTCAAACCATATATTACAAAGCCAGCAATGTAATGTATGTCACAAGACTTGATTTTAGATAGTTATTCTCCATTCCAAAACCTTGATTTGTCATTTCCTAGAAAGACACATAACTAAATTGGTATTTGGGCAGACAGATAATCCACACGTTCTTTTTCCTCCTAAGAAATATACAATCAGAAAATGTGATACAATGAAATCTAATGTGGGAATAGTAATGCAAATAATACAATGGCAGTTTAATACGGTGGATAGAACATTAGACTGGCAGTCCAGAAACATGTTTTTCTGTCAGAATTAACATTAACTATGTGACCTTGTAGAATATTTCTGACGAAGCACCTATTTTCATGGAACAAAATGACCATCAATTATGTTTTAGATATCCATACAAGCTCTCTCTCCTTTCACCTATAGCATTTAATATATTTTTCAAAATATACTAAGATTCTAATTAAGACATAAAAGGGTGGGTCAATTTTTCCTGTTATAAAATTTCTATTTTAATGATGACTTAGGAACATAAATGTATTCAATGACTTAGAAGCAATTAATCATACAAAGATTAGTTGTATCAATGGGGATTGATTTTTGACAGTTATTGTTTGACTTTGATAGATCAGGCAAGAAGGAGAAGTACTTACAATTTGTTTTACTTTTGTCTGTGTGAAGATCAGAGTGTTCAGGTACATTTAAAGTCAACAGGCTTTATAACTGTTATAATTAGTGGCAGAAACTTAAAGGATTCAGGCATGAAGAAAGCAAGAAATTGAGAAAATACTCTTTTATCTATAAATTATCTTGAGAACACTGTACCATGGAGTTATTAAAATTTTGTGACTTATTTACTTTGTTGGTTTGAATGTTTAACATTTTAATGTCATCTTCACAAGTAACCTGTATTGTACATAAGATATCACCATTTAACTCCCTGTGGGGGAAAAAATCTGTCAAATGGCTCCATACACATCACCTTTATGACAGTATCTCATTTTCTTTTTAACAAATGTAAAGAATTTATTGACATATTTTTATAATAACACAGCAGATATAAAGGGAATGCCAGTGTTTAGAAGACTTGGGTAGGAAAACATGATTTTTTTTTTCTTTTCCTCCCTTCCTTTCTTTCTCCTTACCTCCTTTCCTTCCTTTCTCCCTCACTCTCTCTTTCCCTTCTCCCCACCTCTCTCCTTCCTTTCTTCCTTCCTTCCTTCCTTCCCTCCCCTCCTCTTCTCTCCTTCCTTCCTTTCTCTTCCTTCCTTCCCTTCTGTCCTCCCTATTTTCATCTTCTCTGACAGGTAAAGATAAAAAAGACAAAAAAATGAGGTGGACAAATTTTATTATACCTGCTATTAGGTTTTTTGTTTAATAATGGTGTGATGGAGATAAATGGAATATTTCAAGCATCTTTTGAACATTATGAAAATATGATTTAAACAGATGGTGAATATGCAGTCATATAATTCAAACTTTCACACTATGTAGGCAGAGATGTTGTTTTAAATTGCCAGATAATTTCTTACTGACTAAAGAGATGGAAAACAATGTGTGAATTCAGATAAAACCAAAATATGTATATACTGTGAGGAATTTACTTCATTTTTCAAATTTTCTGTTATGCTATATATTGCCAATATACACAGATATACACAGTCACCAACTGTAAATGAAAGGGTTACTGTAAGAACACTATTACAGTGATTATATATGTATACTTTCACACATGCACACACACGCACAAAATACATACAGATATTTAATTATCACATATTCTTAGGCTCCTCTTGACTGTAACAGGTTTTTAGACTTTCTCATTTTTGATGACTTTGACAGTTTTGATGAATACTGTATAATGTCCATCAATTGTGATTTGAGTCTCTTGATTTTGCTGTGGTTATCTTTTGGAAGTCAGGAAGACTACAGAGAAGTGTCATTCTTATCATATAATATCAACAGTACGTTGTATCAACATGACATAACTACATTTTAAACTTGATCACTTGATTGAAATAGTGTTTGCCAGGAATCTCCACTGTAAAACTACTCTTTTGTTCTGTTTTCTATAACTTAGTCTTTGGAAGAAAGTCATGGATGCAGCCTACACTTAAGAAAGGGGAGTTATGTTCAATCTCCTTGAGAGAGGAGAATCTATAAATTATTTGGAATTCTGCACAGGATATTTACTTAATTAGTCATGATTTTATATATGTGTGGATTCATGGTATTTTATTTTTGTTTTTGTTTTTTTTGTTTTGTTTTGTTTTTAGATTTATTTTATTTTAATTTAATTTAATTTTATTTTATGTTAGTCACCATACAGTACATCATTAGTTTTTGATGTAATGTTCCCTTAGCAAAGAGAACATAAGTTTTCCCCTCCTAGGAGAGGAGATTTTTCCAGCTCAGCGATAGCCATGTGCCCAACCAAAAATTCCAGTATTGGGCGCCTGGGTGGCTCAGTTGGTTAAGCGACTGCCTTCGGCTCAGGTCATGATCCTGGAGTCCCGGGATCGAGTCCCGCATCGGGCTCCCTGCTCAGCAGGGAGTCTGCTTCTCCCTCTTCCCGCTCCCCCCTCTTGTGCTCTCTCTCTCTCTCACTCTCTCTCTCAAATAAATAAATAAAATCTTTAAAAAAAAAAAAAAAAATTCCAGTATTATTTAAGAAAGGGAGAATGAATATTGTCAGTGATTAACAGTCTTTTCTACAGATATGCATTGGAATAACTTTAGAAGAATATCAAGAAATTAATTGCAGTGGTTACCTGTGGAGAAGGACAAGTTAAAACAGTGTAGATGAGGGTAACAATGGCTGGGAAGTTTTCACAGTATATCTTGTTAAATATTTTGATTTGTGACCCATATGTATTACCTATTTACAAATAAGTTGGGTCATTAAAAATCTGTCCCCTACAGATTAATAAATAAAAGAAGAAAGAAATTATGTTCCAGGCAGTCTCAGCTTTGCTAAGAACCAAGGACGGTCTTGTGTCCGTCCATGTTTGGGTCAGAGCATCACATGAGGAACCCATGTCATGGAGTTCAGTGAGCTAACAGCTCCATCAGTTTCAATGAGCTAATGACAAGAAGGTGTGACACAGGGTGTATTTGTTTTCTATTGTTGTATAACAAATACCACAAATTTAGCAGTTGAAAATAACCCAAATTTATTATCTCACATATTCCATGTGTTAGAATTTTGGCATGCTTTATCTGGGTCCTCTGCTCAGGGTCACATAATGCTGAAATCAAGATGTTGCCGGTCTGTGTAATTATCTGCAGGCTCCCAACTGGAAAGGTCCATTTATGAGCTCACTGCGTTGTTGGAAGAATTCAATTCCTTGCAGTTGTAGGACTGTAGTACTCATTTTGTTGCTAGCTCTTGGCCAGGAAGCACTCTCCATTCCTAGCACCTGCACTCAGGTCCTCATCACATGGCCTTCTCCTTCTCAGCAGTGGAGAACATGCATGACATCAAACCTTTATTCATGATTTGAATGTCTCTGATGTCCCTTCTGCAACCACCTGGAGAAAATTCTGTGCTCTTAAGGAACTCTTGTGAATAGGGTAGGTGCCCTCTGATAATCTTTCTTTATTAAAGTCAACCGTACAGTATAGTGTAACCTATCATATTCACAGGTTCTACCCATATTCAAAGGGGAGGGGATTACCTCCTTCATATTTGAGGAATGATTTTGCCAGATGAAGAGTTATTGGTTGACAGTTTTCTTTCTGCACATTGTCTGCCTATTGACCTACATGACTTTGATGAGAAGTTAGCTGTCAGTCTTATTTGGGTCCTTTGTGTGTGATGAATAACTTCTTTCTTGCTGCTTTCCAGATTCTCTGTCATTCTACAATCTGATTATGATATGTCTCTGTACAGATACATGAGCTTTTCCTACTTAGATTTTTTTCAGCTTCTTGGATGTGTATACTAATGTTTTTCATCATATTTGAGGAGTAGAGCTAATCATATACTAGCATACTTGATAGAATTTCATAAGTCCCTTAGGTTCTGTCCATTTTTCTTAAATATTTTTTTTCTTAGACTGGGTAATCCTGACTGACCTATTTTCAAATTTGATGATTCTTCTGCCTTAATCTGCTCGAATGTGCTATTGAGCTGCTCTAATTTTTTTTTTTTTTTTGCAAAGCTTAGTTCTTATACTTTTCAAATCCAGAATTTCTATTTGGTTCTTTTTTATAATTTTTATCTCTTTACTCTATTTGGTGAGGCATAATTAATTATCCATAATTCATAATAAACTATCGAGACATGCATTCTATTTCTTCTTTAGACAAGGTTTTCATCAGCTATTTGAATATATACTACATCAAAAACTAATGATGTAATGTATGGTGATTAACATAACATAATAAAAAAAGAAATGAAAAAATAAAATGGCTGATTTAAAGTATTTGAAAACTAAGTCTAACATCTGTGATTCCTCAAGGACACTTTTATTTCTTTAGACTTTTTCTAGTGTCTGGGCCATATTTTCTGATTTCTTTCATGTCTTGTACATCTTTTGAAAAATGCTCATTTTGAAAATTATAATGTGGCGAAGTCAGATTATCTCTCTCCTGTTGTAGTTATTTTATCTGTTTAATGATTTTTCTGAACTAATTTTGTAAAGTCTCTGTTCTTTGTTGCATGTGGCTAAAGAAATCTTGCTTCCATTTGTTTAGTGGCCTTCTAATGATCAGACAGGCCAAATGCTTAAATACTTGGAACAAAAGAAATATCTCCCAGCCTCTGCAGAGTGGCTCTGTGTGTGTGTGTGTGTGTGTGTGTGTGTGTGCATGCCTTCCACACACAGCCAGGCCATTTACACCTCTGCCTTATCCTTCAGTTCCTGCTCTCATATAGCCTCAAGGTCAGCCAGAGGTGAGGGATTAGGGCTTCCTCAAGACTGTCTTGAGCATGCACACAATCCTAGACATGTACCTGGCCTTATACATTCCTAGGAATATGTCAGAGCTTTTCAAAGCCCTTATTCCGTGAAACATTTCATTCTTCCAGCTTCTTGTTTATTCTGTTGTTAGCTTGAAATTTGATCCATTGCCTCAAATGAAACTGACTAAAACATTTGCACTACATGTTTTCTTTTCTTCAAACATACTCTGAATAGCAGCTTCAGCACTGGGCTTGTGCAACTTAGTCAAGATAAAGGGAATCGTTTTGAGCCAGTCTTCCAGGGAACCCCCAGACAAAACAAATAATTACAGTTCTTTGAAAATGAAATCTGTTGTGTTCCTTCTGGTACTGTTGCTGGGAAATGCAGGCAGAACTTCCAAGGTCACCACTGAGCTGAGGAGTAGGCAATGGGCTATGGTAAGTTAAAATGCCACAAAACGTACTGGGTTTTATTCCCCAAGATTCAACTGTTTTTTCTTGAATAATTGTTCATATGGTTGCTGTACACGACTGATTGGTTTCCAGAGTTATAAAGCTTGCTGCCCATACTTTTGCCAGTTTTTTTTTTCTATTGCTTTTATAGAGGGGTAGATGTTTGGAATTTTTTATTCCACAATTTTCAATGATGGCTTATTAATATAAGCATCATCTCAACTTTATAGATGATAAATCTAGACCAGGTTATATTGATGCAGCCTGCCAAATTAACATGAAAAATCGACATCCCTCTTTCTTATTTGCAACCCACACCCTTATTAGATGGAAGTTTCAGGTTTGCCTTATTGTGCCTATGTATTTTTCTTTAATTTTAGACTCTATAAATAATAGTCGTTAAGTTTTAGAATGAGATAGTTTTCAATATGAATGCAATTCTTCATTTTTAGTTTCCATACCTATAAATCATGGAAACCTTTGCTGAAATAAATAAGACCATAAGAATGAAAGATATTTTCTTATAACAATGCCACTTGTTTCTTTGAACACTTTTCAAACCCTAGACAAAAATTGTATAGTGAATGATGATTTTTAAAAATTATCTATCAGTTTACAATTGGATTATATCATCCTCCAGCATTTTTAAAAGCAACAAAAGGCTGGAAAATACAGGAAATGGAAATAGATGATGTTTATCCTATGAATTAATACTGTAACTTGTTAAACATGACAAATGTTCTTGTTTTGCGGTCCACCAGGTACAGTGCACATCAGTGAGATTTAGAAGAGTTGAGAATTTTGTTTTGTAAAATAGGAGATGCTTATTTGTAGAAGGAGAAGTGAGAAAAGAGTCACCATAAAGTCTTGAAGACTAATCTATTCTTTGGCATGTTGATTTTAAGATATAATGCATAACATATACAATATACAGAAATTGAGGATTTGGAAATTGATTTACTTTAAATCTTGCTATCAGTGGGTCACTTGGAAAACCTTCATATATGCTCACATTAAAGACTGCTATTTATTTTTCCACTAACTGCCCTATGACTAGAAAAAAAAAAAAAAGACTGGATGCATTTTGGAAGTAAAGGCAAAAGGTTAGCCCTGTTAATCTAGAGAGTAAGTAAAAGCTATGCACTATAAGAATGGTGTCATAGAATTAAGGTTTCATTTCTAAACAGTGGAAAATCATACCCGGTGAGCGCCTGCCAGTGGAATCAGTTTCAGTAATACTATTTCTCAACTATCCAGCCAAACTCATGATTGCTATCAGAAATGTTAATAATAATTTCTTTTTTTAAACCCAAAATTCAACTCAAAGGTGTGATGCCAGACTTCAAAATGTAATTTGGTGATATCATTATTTTATCAGTGAAAAATATACTGCTTTATTGATTTCTATTTTAATTTTAAACTTCTGAAAATACTCATACACTACTGGCAGGGCATTAATGGGAAAGGAAAAGAACTTATCACATTCTCTGTAGTCATCGTTAGATGGCAAAATGCGACAATATGATCTTTACAGAAAGATAAAATTGGAACTCCAGTATATTGAACAGAATATTCACAACTGAGAAGATTTTTATTCAAATAATATCTTTGGTATCTTCTTTTGAATAAAAGAGAATTTATGATTATTCATGAGAAAAGATTTCAAGGTTAAAGTCACAATTCAGTGTGGCAGTGATTATCATACTATTGTGGGTTGAATTGTGTCCCCCCAAAAGATATGTTGAATTTCTGAACCGTGATGCCTGTGAATATGAATTTATTTGGAAACAGGGACTATCATGCTGGATTAGTGTGGGCCCTAATTCCAATGGCTATTGTCCTTATAAGGAAAGGGAAATTTGAGACAGAGAGATGCACAGAACAGAAGGCCATGTGAGGAGAGGAGCAGAGATGTGATTTATGCCGGCACCCACCAAGGAATGCCAAGAATTACCAGCACCTACCAAAAACTAGAAGGGGCAAAGACAGATATTCTCTGGAGCTCTGGAATGAGCATAGTCTTACTGATATTTTGATTTCAGACTTCTAGACTTCAGAACTGTGAGAGAATAAATTTCTGTTCTGTAAGTCACCCAGTTTATGATAATTTTTCTGGCAGCTCTAGAAAATTATACATTGACTATTCACTAAATCTGCATCCTTTTATTCTTGGGCATCCTGTTGGACTATATTTCCCAGACTGTCTTGGTTTTAGCCCCATGACTGAGTTACAATCAATGAAAAATGACAGAAATAATAAATACTGATCAAACAAATACTTTTATGTAGTCAGTTTTCCAAATCCGTGCTGTTCTAGTTTGATAGACTTCCAAGAAAATCTTGTAAGACACTTATTGGAGATGGGAGATACTTTATCAGTTTACGTTCTTCAGGGTTCCAATGACCAGAGTCTCTTGAACCCACTGAGCAAACTAATTACATTCAACTGAGCAGCAGTTTTGTTATGATCCTAAAGCTTTGGTGTTTTTCTGCTAAATAATCCACTGGAGGTTTGATTACAGTGTGGTTGTTTTACAGAAAAGGAAGATATTAGTCCAAAATATTTTCATCATTAGATACCATTGAAATCTGTTTTGTAAATTATTCCTTCTCACTGCTGTGTAGTATTCCGTTTGATACACAAAAAATGTCTTTGACTTCTACATCACACTACATGCAAAATGTACATAAAACATACCTGAATAAGTAATAGATCCTTAATTTGAAAGGTAAAACAAATATTTCCTTTTTTTTTTTTTAGAAAAGAGAGGTTATTGAGATAAAAATCATTTGAGAGAAAGCAGCAAATATTAAAGATAGTAAATGACTACTTTGGTTAATAAGTAGCATGCAAATGATAGGATTCTCTGAAGAAAAAAAATTAAAGGGATTGCAAGAGGTACAAATTATTATAATTCAAGGGGACTTCCTGAAAAATTTGAAAATACTATTGAAAATAGTACACCACACTCCTGAAAATATTGGCTCATACAAGCTAATATTTCAGTAGCATAAAGAAAAAAAATCCTTTGGGCACCTAGAAAGGACATATGCTTGTAAAATAAAGAAAAATTATATTATCATCAAATGTATTCATAGTAATTTTCCGTGTTAGTATGAAGATGTAAGGCAAAAATTATATATCCAGTAAAACTTTTAAGTAAAAGAGTACAAACTTTGACTGTGAGCTCCTCCTGAGAAATTTACCAAGGAATATGATTCAAATAACCAAAAGATACTAGAGAGACTTTGATGCAGGATCTGTGACTTCTGACTAAATGGTCATTAAATGGGAGGAAAAAAATAGTAATTATGGAATGATCTAATTTTATCATCCCCTGTATCTTTCATAATCAGCAATGCTGGTATGAAAGAAAGATACAGATGTAGTAGGAATAAGTTTTAGTAAAACTCATTACAGACTGTTGTCTTTGAGTTGGAATTACACATATGAACTCATGAGAGTTGTTTTGAAAAGGCCTGGAGACAACTACCCATCCAATAGCAATGAGCATCTAAACATGCAGGCTGTAGTCTTGAAATGCTTTTTCTCACTGGAAGATACCAGAAGTTGTAGAGATAGCTGATTCCAGGTATATTTTCCAGGGAAGCAAATATAGAAGATGATGCTAGATCATGGTGCTAGATCATTTCACAAGAGATGTTTCCAGGGACATACTGAAGGGACACAGGAGCCAATAATAAGAGGCTTTCATTAGTCCCTTTAGTCATATTAGATGTAACATTTTGAACTTTAATTATGACAGTAGTTGCAATGGATTGAGTAATAAGAGAGTAAATGAGAGGAAGTATCTCTTTATAATAGAATATCAATTAGTAAATAAAGAAGTAATTACAGAACTAGAATACCAACACA
This sequence comes from Phoca vitulina, assembly GCF_004348235.1. Classification (NCBI taxonomy): domain Eukaryota; kingdom Metazoa; phylum Chordata; class Mammalia; order Carnivora; family Phocidae; genus Phoca; species Phoca vitulina. Next base: position 25,118,774 of record NW_022589708.1, on the reverse strand, counting down.
GTAGATAGATTAAGCAGATGCAAACTAAATATGTCAACACAGATACTAAGCATCAATGGCTCTTACATCACAAATTAGAAACAATCTGATATTATTTACCTCTTGCAGTCCTACCATACACCACCAGCAGTCAAAGTTTGAGTCTTGTCAAGGGAATAAAACCTAATACTGACTCAGTCTCTGGATGCAGGTGCCAATTTACAGAAAATACAGAAGACAAAGAAGCATGTTGAACTGCATCCATATATGCAATCAGCAAAACCCAAAACCAAAGTTCAAGTAGATCAAATTCATTCAGTGTCTTTTTTATAATAATAAAAAAAACCCCACAAAGCTGAATAAATTATGTTTGTACCAAAGGTGTTTGTCTTCTGTATAAAACATCTAAAACATGTATTAAATCACTAATACAATTTATCTTTGTAAGGATAGAAGCACAGACAACTGTCCTTCTCCAAGAATTACTTGAATTACAAGTATTACTTGAAAGTTGAAAAGTAAAAGTGCTGTTATAATATATATTAACAATAACTAAAGCAACAATAAAACATCTTCTCTCTAAAAATTTTTAGAGTTGTAGCTAGTTATTGAATCTGTATGCGTATGATCCAAAAAATGCTTAGAGATTCACACTGATCAATTAAATTAGTGAAAGTCACTTAGTGTTAAAATTCAGTCTGTCAGCATGTGGTAGATCCGCTGAATTAAACCAAATTTTCCACCCAAACAGGTTAATTAGTGCTCATTAGCAAACTCATTCATTTTGCTCTTCTTTGCCAGGCTGCATGACTCTTATGAATATTAGACAGATGTTATCTTCTAGCACTGCTGGAAACTCCCTACAGAAGAGTCTCATCTCATTCCCTTTTCAAAGGCCTTTTGTTCCTAACAAACTTATCTCCTGCCACATTTGAGATGATTCCCTGGCTACAATTTTTAAACTATTTAAAACAACAAAGATGTAATAATCATTATCACAAGTGATTGTAGATTAGTTTGCATTTTATAAACCACTTTCTTTTCCATCATCACCTTTGATATTCTCAATGACCCTTTTAAATGATTTATTGTTATTATTTTATTGTTAAGGTTGGGAAGCATTATTATTCATCTAAGGTCATACAATTAGAAGATGATGACGACTGTAGCTTCATCTCAGGACTTCTGGATGCAATTGTGTATCATTGACACATGCACACACACACACACACACACACACACACACACACACACACAGATTCAAACCCCAGTCTTCTGAATAAAACTCTGCATTGCTTCTGCAAATCCCTGCAATGTGAGAGAGCAAGGTTATAGCAGTGATTCAAGTTAGCCAGTAAGAAGTACCAAGTACAGTTCAAGGTTCTATGAAGACATTCAAATTACAATATTTCTGCTCTTATGCAGTGTACAGTCCTGACATGAAAAAGTAAGATTTTACTTATTATTTGCATTACTAAACACAGATTTTCTTTTGTTTCCTTAAGCCATATTATTAAACATGTACAATGGAATAGAGAGGTGTACGCACAAGCACTAGAATAAAAAAAGCCAGGTTTCCACTTTGCTTTAGTGAAAGTATGATTTGGAATAAGCTACTTAAGTTTCTGAGCCTTATGATCTGTGTCACCAAAGTGGATTGTTTTAGCACCAAAAGGAATGATGCCTAAAAAAGATAAAGCCCTTGATAACAGTGCTTAGCACAGGTAAGGGCTCAGTAAACGTTTGGTACTAAGTTATTCTCTCAACTGAGAGACCAAATGGAAGTGCTTAATCAGTGTTTTCTTGATGTCATTTAAGTAGGTATAATGTTCTGAGGATAACTCACTGACCCACAGAAAATTCAATGCTACAACTAGAAGCATCTAGAAAAACAATAAAAGATCCACTGTAAGGGTGAGCATTAATTAAAAGGTAATTTTTCCCGTACGATTTTGAAAGTAAAGTCTAGAGCAGTGTCAATATTGCAGTTTCTGTACACTTTGTTCATATCCTGACATCTTATTTGCCATCTGTTGATGTGAATTAGTATACTCAACTGGCTGGTAAAAGCTTTTATATACATTTAACATACATTTCTCTCTAGGTGAATGATTAAGGTCAAATATATCAGTGAAATTCACAATATTAATTGATAAATGGATACTTAATACCAAATAAGGCAATCATCTTATGATGTTGTTTAATACCGTGTTGTTAGAGTATTCAGAATAAGGGTATAATCATGAAAAGTATCTATGAAAACATCTTAACAGGGCTTTATAAGAAACTACATATAACAAAACTCACAAACATCTGTGAAACATATGAGAAAAAGTGAGCAAATTGAAATATAAATTTTTCTTGATTGGAAAAAAGTCAAAAGTATAAAGATGCCAGTTATTTCCATATTGACAAGTATCTCAAAAATCCACCTATGGTGGGCAGTTTTACCATATGTAATGTTTACAAAATGCATTCTCAATTTTAGGTATTCAGCTGAAGGAGCTAATGGAGCCTGGAAGTAAATGTGCATATATGAAGTATATTAATCGGAACAGTTTATAATAGATGAATATATAAAAACATTTATTAGCTATTGCTACAAGATAACATGCTATTATGAAGGGATATATCATAGTATGTCATACTTTGGAAAAATAATGTATTTATCTGTATTGCACATATGGATGATTAGATATCTATCTACTTATGTATGTATATGTAGATACATAAATATATGTCTCTAGATATCAAAAAAAATTAAAATGAATATACCAAAATGTTAACTTCTTTCTGAGTGTGGGCACATAGGTTATTGTAAAACTATTTTACTGAAATTTGCAAGTCACTTACCGTTATCACATATTGTTTCTGTAATTTCTCTGTTCCCTTTGCATACAAGCTCAGTTACGCTGTTGCCTCCTCTTTTCCCTTGCTCACAATCCCCTCACCCACTTACTTGTTTGTATACCTTCTTCATGTGAGATAACACAACTGACAAAGCGTGTGGATCCATTTTGATAACAGAGGCTCTTGCATTTCGACAGAATAGAGATACCCATGAAAATGGATGCTCCATTTTGGTGTTTGTTTAACTGTTTTGGTCACTACTGGTCACTATTGTATCATTACTGGCAAGAAGAGTGCCTGACACCATGTACATATTCAGCAAATGTTTCGACTTAATTAAGCAATTACCAGAATTTACACTTTGAACAAATACATGCTTTGTTCTGCCTTGAAAGCAGAATGATTATTTTTTTTAACTCTAGTCAGGAATTAAAAATGAGTAACTCATGGAATTGAGTAACTCATGGCTATATTAAATATTGTGAGTGAATAAATGTCCATCTGTTTAAAGATAAAATTCTAAACTTAGAGTACTAAGCCTAAATAAAGAGCGACTAAGCCTAAGGTTTTTAAATGGTTGCCAGTGTTTTAAATGGTTGCTGGCCCCGAGATAACAGTGGGATATAACAGACTCCCATGAATAAAAATGCCCTAAAAGAGTTGAGTCGTGTGTGAGGGTAAGAGGAGAATCATGCCCCATAGGAAGGTGGTGTAGAAGCTCTAGAAATGGAATATATATGTGCTTAAACATTTCCCATATTCCCATGATTTCCGGTATTACTTGCAAGAACATGTCTTTGCTCAATCCTTTGCTTCTGAAAATGATTGGCCATCAATACCAATTGATAATCTGCGGAAATAGGTTTAGAAAAACAATGTGATCACATCTTTACTGTTGAAATAAGGTCTGTTTCTTGGGTCCAGCAAATGTTGTTGCAACTCCAGGCCCTGATCCTAGTTGGGGGTGTTAAATATACCTCTTTTCTAAAGTGTGTGTGTGTGTGTGTGTGTGTGTGTGTGTACCCACACACGTGTGTAAATGGTGTATCTGTATGTTTATTTGTAATGATATCCCAATAGGACCTTTTAAAAATACCAATCATGCATTCTTATTTCAAGTACCATTAACTCTAGCCCTTTAAATTTTCCCCTGATATCTCAGTTATATTCAGCTCCAGCTATATTTATTTTGAATAAAGATATTATAAAGGCATACAGGATGCCTTCCCTCTGCTCTTTAGATTCATTCTCTACCTTTTTCCTTCTTTCCTCTGCCTCAGTAGGCAGTCTCCATGATTAGTTGTTCTCAATGTGTTCCTGTGCCCTCTGCCTTCCAGTTGGATCCAAGTATTTATTTCCCTAATTCCCCTTGTGAGTTTGACTTGAATTTGTTGTGTTCCTTGGGCAAAAGGTCACTGCCCCTCTCAAGGTAACCCTATTTTACACTCTTGTTCTAAATTCTAGTAACTCCACCTTCCCTTTGTTCCTTCAGATTTGCAGGCAGTGATGACTCCAATTATGCTAGCTTTGGGTTTGTGCATTAATCCTTGCATTTACCCTCACCCCAGTCACACCTTTGTAAATTAATCCTTCGTAATGATTATTATTTTATAGTGCTATATTTATCCAATTGTGATTGCATTTGATATAAAAATTGATATTACAAATAACCCAGGAAACATGAATTTGTGTGGGGTTGTTCAAACATTGAAGGCAAACACATATTCAAGCCGCATTACTGGAGCAAACAGGATTAATCTGTAGTATAAGAGGTCTCAAAATTGCTCAAATTATTACCAGTGGTTACTTAGGATGAATTATAGGTAGAAGGCATAACATTCAGAGAACAAGTCATTGTGGTATTTAGTTGCTATGGCAACTAGAGTGATTATAAAGATAGTAGATTCATCTGATTTCTTTGCACAGTTCTAGAGAACAAACAGAGAACAAAAACTTAGGAGTTATCAATATACAATTAATATCCAGAGAAACCAGAGATATTTCCACAATCTTTGAAAAGGTCTCTCAGCTCCTATAATAATAATGAGTTTAAGGACCTTGAAGTTCCAAATTTTCCTAAATTTCCCTTCCTCCCACTCTTACCCAGGGATCTGATCTCCTCATGCCAACATTTCAATGGTTACATTCAGGGTATTATCTTCATAAGCTGAGGTCAATTTTTCTTAGGTGTATCCACATTACCTTTTATTCCTTTCATTGCCTTCACATCCCTAATGAAAATCAAACCTAATAAAATCCTGCTAAAGAAGTACAAGTCCTGATTCCAGAGAAAATCACCTTGACATTGAAAAAATGATAAGATTTCTATGATCTGTACTGGCATAAGACTAGGAGAAATTGTGGATGTGATTCTAGTGTAATAGAGCAAAGGAAAAATAACAAAGATGGTTCGGTCAAATATATTGAGAAGCATTTAAGTTTTAAAGTCTTGATTTGATTAACAGGAAGTAATAGTCTACTAGATGGGCTATTCAAAGGCAGACTAAATGATGACATTAATAACATGAAAACATCATAATTTCCTCGTGATATTGCAGTGAATGTAGTCTGAAGAGCTAAGAATATGGGAATATGGGAATGTTCAAGTGAATCAATTAAGTGCACATTGCTCAGCTGCCCCTAAGAATACATCCCAGCAGGGCCTTCCATTACCATATATTAAGACCAGTATTTTTGAGGAGTGACTCCCTAATCCTTGAAAAGCTCTCTATATAGCAGTGTTGACTAGGGGTGATAGATAATACACTAGACACAGTCATCCTGATGTCATGGTAATAGTAGAACCTAGGGATGTAGAGGCCAGTTGGCAATAGTAAACCATCAGGGACAGCATGAGTGCAATTACCACAATTAAACTACACTGGCACAAAGTTAATTAGGTGTTTTAAGCTCAAGGATTTATGACAATGGTTAAATGATCTCAGGGCACCTAGAAATTAAATAGAAATTCAGCTTCTAAAAGTACCACTTGACATATGTAGCAAGAACAGTTCTAGGTCTGTTGAGGTCTGCTGAGCAGAAAACTCACTTGTTCACAGTAATGGTTATTCTAATAACCTTTTTAGGAATTGTTAGACGTAGACTCTGAATGTGAGCTGACCTTTGGTCACCTCAAAAGTTACTATGGTCTTTCATTCAATGTAAAGATTTGTGGCAGTCATCTGGTAAATGGATTCTTGGTCTGAGTCCAAGTAGTTTCAATAGGACTATAGCTTTCTCGTCAAATTATTCCTCAATTCTGAAATGAATAGTTGAAACTTACATGTTTGCTGCATGGCAGAATTTCATTTTGGTTTCCTAAACCATGGAGTGAGAGACATTATGGTAAAAATACTCAAATTGAAGGCACCATGTTTGAGTCTCTCTTTCCTTTAGCCACAATAGTAAACCAAAAACAATGCCGCATTTGTAGGGAGAATTGCAGAGGTCAGCATGCCAACTGAAATCTTTTGAGATGCACGGGTGCTGATTTCTACATCTCCTTTTAATTTGCCTATTTGGCTGATTCAAAGTCCATTGGTTAAAGTAAATGTCAGTAGATTATCAATAATAATGTGCAGTAATAACATTCATAGGTGCAGTACCAGATACTTAGAGTAATGTTCCTCCTAGTTGTCTAGGAACTTAAGAACTTATGAAAGTTCAAGGGCCTGCCAAATTGATGGAGTTTAGAGGATTCCATGGTATGAAGTATCCATTTTAAGATCAGAGTCAAGTTGCTATAGCTCTATGCAGTCCATCCTGGAGAAAGAGGAACATTATTTGGATTTGAGAGGGAACATTCACCACATTTCAGATGCTTCTTATATTCATGTACTGAAAAATCTCTAAGCCTGCTGGATGCGATTGGTCATGAATCAAATAATGCCTCTTCAGCAGTTACCTGCAAACTTCCCTGCCATTTGTAGACCCAGCTAATTATAAGTGTTGAGGAAACAAAAATCTTGTATAGAATCTTTAGCAAACCCATAGGCCAAATACAACATAGATCCCTAGGGTTTTGGAAAAGGACACACTTTTTTTCTACCAACAGATTCTGTGACTTGCTAATTGTCCAGTAGAGCCTACAAGCCAGATTAGCATGCATACCAAGTGAATATGAAGCCATCATCACCTGTAATAACATTATTAGTAGTTTATCCAATAAACTACACAATTTGATGGGTATGTAAATATCCCATTATAAAATAGAAATAGTGTACAGGAGAGTAGGCCTGAGAAATTTTGGAAGGTGTGATTAAACTGTATTAGCAGTGAGTTGGTTGAACAGAATTCCATGGCATCTGATGCTACTACTTCATTACTTACCCACTAGCCTATACCTAGGGGTACACATGATCTCAAAAACATGGGCTTCCCTCTCCAGAGATTATCTGGTTGCAGAAATACCTTGTTGCCTAACCTGCATTGGCCATCATTTTACTTGATATGGCACTCTCAGTGGGATTCCAGCTAACTACCAGGTGGCAAATCAACCACATTGGGCTCCAAACATCATACAAATGGAAGGTCTCTCTTCTCACATGTATTGAACTACATTCTGGGTATGGATTTGCCTTTATTGCCCTCAGAGGCTCTTCTAACACCACCACCCATGAAACTTTACCATTCTTTATTCATCAACATATTTCACACATCTCATGTCTGACCAAAGAAGTGTAGCAATGGGCTCATGGCATGGGGTTCATTTGTCTTATTTTGTGTTCCCTTATCCATGAAGAGCTGGCTTAATAGAATGATTGACTGGTATACTGAAGAGCTAGTTATGGTGCTAGCTGGAGACATGTGGTTGAGAAAATTGGGAGTTTGGTATAACATTATTGAGCATATGGCTTAAATTAATGGTCAATTTATAGCAAGGATGGACAAATTGGGATCCACCAATTATTACATTAAATAACTCAAAGAAGAAACCATACTTCCTTTCATCATGACCTTTGGATTTTGAAGAGTGTAGTAACAAAATCTGAAATGCTTCTAAGGGGATTCAGTGATACTTGTCACCGTTTGAGCTCCTTATAGCAAAGGACCTACAGACAGAGATTAAGATCACTCTCTTCACCATCACGACAGATTTTTCCTATCTGGGAAGATTTGGGTCTATGTATAAAATAAGAGAAAATGAAATAATATTACAGAGATATTAACTCACAAGCTTAAAAAAATCTAATTTTAAACTCATGATTCAGATGATCAGCAGTTTGATCTTAACTGGGTAATTCTGATCTCAGCTGAGCTCATTCATGCATCTTTAGAAATCAGCTTTGGTGTTGACTTTGCAGCAAGTAAACTTTGCTTCTGTAGGGTTGACTGGGTTTTAGCCAAGTTTCTCTGCATACTCTCTCATCCTCTAGTAGGCTAGTGGAGCCTTGTTCAAATGATGACTCAACAAAATTCCTGGAACAAGGGCAGAAACATACAAGATACTTTGAGGCCTGGATTCAAATCTCACACAATATTAATTCCCATGTATTTATTGCCAAAACAAGTCCAAAGGCTAGCCCATATTAAAAAGACAACAGATTCATTTTATTGATGGAAAAAGCTGTAACATTACAATGCAATGTTGTGTGCGTATGGGGGAAACTGGAGGACTGTGAACATTTTTGCACTTTAATATGGAGCAAAATATTTGTAACCAAATGAGATTAATTGGGGTGACTCTTATTATTCTCTTGTCAAAGAAAAACTTCAGAAATCCAATATAGAAAAGACCAGAAGGAATTGGATGCTATATGAATAAAGATATGGATCACATGATCAGATAAAGTAGATATTAAAAAGTTAGGAGATACTAAGGGGACATTTGAATGTGTGTGGAAAAAGGCAGACTTGATTAGCTATTAGGTCAGCATCAGAGGTAGGAACAATGTGGGATCCCATATTCCATATTACTTACTATCATCATCTCTCCCTAATCTTGTATAAAACCGTTGTGTGTGACTAACATTTAATTTTCAGATAGGGGTTTGGCTGAGTTAACATCAACAGTTAATATAGTTGTGTTTGAAACTTGGTGCTTCCTCTGAGTTAGGGATGAGACTTTTATTATAGAAAAAAATCTAAGAGTAGATCCTGAAAATTTACATAGTAGACTGTAGTGAATATCTCCCTATTATCCTGTAGATCTTTTCCACCTGCTTTTCATTCCAGGGTTTTAAGAAGAATGGACTAAGGCAATCGGTATTCAGTGCTTTCTGGTCTCTCATCTATTTTAGCTACAAGGAGCCCTGGCAACAGATCAGAGGATGGAGAAGTGAACTCATTTTTTAAGGCATCCTGCTGTCCAAACCTCTTGTAAGCCCATGCTGTCATTAAATGTCCACCACTATTTAGCACTGTGCAGGATATACAAGTTCTGTTGGCTTTAAGTATTCCAACCAAACTAGAGGTGATATATTCACCCAGGAGCAGTTTATAGGTTTTTCACACAAGATAAAATAACAATGATGTTTTCAATAAGTATTGTGGTATAATTTCCAAAATACCTGTATTATTATGGATATTTCATTTAAACACTCTCAGAATACATATTTTAGTATCAATAAGATTAAATACTTGAAGAAAAAAGAGACAGCATGCAAAATATCACTCTGATCATTTCTGCTACCATGTCTGCTATTCCCTGGCTTTCAGTGGTGTGTTGCAGATTTTTTTTTTTTTTTAATGTAGAGAAATGGTAGAGTTTTAACTTTCTCCCTTCTAGCTTCATATTTTTTGAGAGGTGGTCTCAGGACTACCAACTCTCTCAGCTCTGGTTATGAGCTCTGAGTTGCTTCAATTTTAAGTTTTCTTCATGTTGACCCAGAAGGGAAGCAATTTTCCCAGTCTTAGTCCACCTCCACAAACAGAAGAGTTCTACACACTCTGCAGAAGGCTCCTCCCAAGAGGCTCATAGTCAGCACCCAGAGGAAGGTGTGATGGGTGGTAAAGAGATATATGCATTAGTGGGTATGTTTTCAGGAGGCAAGTGATAAAGAGATCCTGGAGGGCTTGTTGTGAGCAGTTAGAGCCTTAGAAGTTTGGTAAGGGGAAGCAAAGGTATATTGTTTCCTTTCTATTGCTTACTTCTAATTTCATTTACTCTTCTTATTCTACTTTTTAATGGTGAAGTTTATATATTAAATATATAATATATTAAATATGTAATTATATATAATAAATAATAATAAAGGTGAAGTTTAAATAACTGATTTTAAACTGTTTTCCCTAAGTGATAAGAGTTTTTACAATTAATACATTTCCCTCTATAGAATGCTTTTAGATGCAGCATAATTTCTGATATGCTATATTTTCTTCTTTTTTATTTTTTTAGATTTTATTTATTTGAGAGAGAGAGACAGAGATAGTGAAAGAGAGAGCACAAGTGGGGAGGAGAGGGAGAAGCAGGCTCCCCACAGAGCAGGGAGCCCGATGCGGGACTCGATCCTAGGACCCTGGGTGGGATCATGACCTAAGCCAAAGGCAGACGCTTAACCGACTGAGCCACCCAGGCGCCCTTGATATGCTATATTTTCATTATGATTTATTTTAAAATAGTCCATGTGACTTTTTGACCCATAAATTCTTTAGAAAAGGTTCACTTAATTTCCAAATATTTGGGGGTTTCTTAGATATCTTATTATTCATAGATTTTTAATGTAATATAGTTGCAGCTAGAGCATATATGTGTATATCTATAATAATTTAAAATTAATTGAAAAATCTGTTTATGATCTAGTATTTTGTCTAATATATGGTCTTCCTTGGTGAATTTCCCATATGCACTTGAATTGTATTAAGCAGCTATTGGTTATAGTGTTTTTAAACTTTCATTACAACTTCTTGTTCAATCCATCATTTGTTTACCGTATCCAAAAGTATAGTGTTAGTTTTCCAGAGCTGTCATAACAAATTACCACACACTAGGTGGCTTAAACCAACAAAAAAGATTATCTTACAATTCTGGAAACTAAAAGTCCAAAATCCAGGTATCAGCAGGATTGGTTCATTCTTTTTTTTTTTTTTTTTTAAAGATTTTATTTATTTATTTGACAGAGAGAGACAAAGCGAGAGGGAACACAGCAGGGGGAGTGGGACAGGGAGAAGCAGGCTTCCCGCTGAGCAAGGATCCCGATGCGGGGCTCGATCCCAGGACCCTGGGATCATGACCTGAGCCGAAGGCAGATGCTCAACAACTGAGCCACCCAGGCGCCCCAGCATTGGTTCATTCTTGAGGTTGTGTGGGAGAACCTGTTCCATGCCTCTTCCTAACTTCTGGTGGTTGCTGGAAATCTTTGGTGTTCCTTGGCTTGTAGATGCATCTCTCTAATCTCTGCCTCTGTCTTTGCATGACATTCTCCCTTGTGTGTCTGTGTCTTCACATTGTCTTACCTTCTGCATGTTTGTGTCCAAATTTCCCTCTTCTTTTTTTATTTATATTTTTTATTCTTTATTTAAATTCAATTTAGTTAACATATACTGTATTGTTAGTTTCAGGGGTAGAATTTAGTGGTTCATCAGTTTCATGTAACACCCAGTGCTCATTACATCACATGCCCTCCTTAATGCCCATCACCTAGTTACCCTATCCCCCCACCCACCTCCCTTCCAGCTACCCTCAGTTTGTTTCCTAGAGTTCAGTGTCTCTTATGGTTTGCCTCCTTCTCCATTTTTATCCTCCCTTCCCCTATGTTCATCTGTTTTGTTTCTTAAATTCCACCTATGTGTGAAATCATATGGTATTTATCTTTCTCTGACTGACTTATTTCACTTAGCATAATACCCTTTAATTCCATCCATGTCATTGCAAATGGCAAAATTTCATTCTTTTTGATGGCTGAGTAATATTCCATTGTGTGTGTGTGTGTGTGTGTGTGTGTGTTTGTATACACCACATGTTGTAAGAAGACTAGTCATTGGATTAGGGTTTACCCTAATCCAGCATAACCTCATTTTAACTCACTTAACTTGATTTAACATTTAACATATTACCCAAGTTCCTATTTCACATAAGGTCACATTCATAAGTATTTTCGCATTAAGACTTCATGTCTTTTTAGGGGGATGCGATTCAACCCCTAACATATGGTTATTATTTGTGCTATCGTCAAAATGAATTCTAATTAAATTGCAATGCTTTAAAAATATCTGCATGATACAGAATCTTTGACATTCTTTGTGAGTTGCTATGTAGTCTACAACATTGTCAATTTTTGAAATACTGCACTGAAGAGAAAATAAAATAAAATAATTCCTTGCTAATTGTTCACCAAAGGGTTCCATAACAGACTAATAGGTTTATTTATTATGATCTTGATGTCTTCTCTATTATTACTACATTTTTTGTCTGCTTGATCTTTCAAAAATTGGGAAAAGTGTATTTAAAGCTCTCAATATAATGAAATTTGGCCAATTTCTAAGTGGAGTCATATCTACCTCTACCATAATTTATCTTTACATATATATGTACACATATACAGAAATATTACACAGACATCCACATATATGGATGTCTATACTGTATTGTTCTTCCCCCTAATGTCTATTAGACAGTATCATCATCTTCATCATCATCATCATCATCATCATCAACATTTTGTAGAAACAGGGTTTCGTTTGTATTTACCTACATGTCTAAAGATTATTTGTTTGCAATTTTGTTTCTGTTTTGTTTTTTCTTATTCTGGCTCTTACATCTCAGAAATTACTCTCAGGTAATTTTTTTTTTAAAGTGCATCGTATAGAGTTATACTAGTGAATTGTATTTTTCTAAATCAACATATTTTTTTCTCAAGTAATACCATAAGAAAGTGATTACTAGTATCAATTGTGTTGTTCATTTATCGTATGTCCTTCATGATATGCTGTCCTGTACTTTCATAATCACCGAAAGGATTGTGTTGAAGTTCACAATTATAGTATGGATTTCTTTATTTCTCCTTTCAGCTGTATCAGATTTTGTTTAATGTACTTTAAAGCTTTGTTGTTTGGGGCATGCACATTTAGGATCATAACATTGTACTGATGAATTGTTACTTTTATCAACATATGAAGTCCCTCTTTATCTCTAATTATTTTCTTTGTTCTGAAGTCTATATTTCATCATATATAGCCATCTCTGTCTTACTTTGTTTTTTTAAAGTAATACCTGGATGATGTATCATTTTCATCATCATTATTTTGCTTTCAATACAACAATATCCTTGTATTTGAAATGAGCTTTTGGCAGATGAAATATAGTTGGATCATGTTTTTTTTTTTAATCTACTTTGCCAATCTGTATATTTTAATTGCTATATTTAGACCATTACATTCAATGTATTGATTGTACATTATAATCAATGTAATGATTATTAATATGCTAGGACTTAAATCTATCATTTTATTAGTTTTCTGTTTGTTTCTTCTAGCTCTCTGTTCTGTTTCCCTTTTATTGCCTTCCTGTGAGTTACTTGAGTTTTTCTTGTAGAATTCTATGTTGATTTATTTATAGTATTTTTTGAGTATATTGTTTTATATAGTTTTCTTAGTGGTTCCTGTGGTTATTACAATAGACAGAAATTATCACAATCTACTGATATCAGCATTTTACTACTTAGAGTGAAGTGCAGAAACCTTATTTACGTTCAGATACCTTTATTATTCCTACTTTATTTCTTGCACAAGGGCCATGCTAATCTTCTCCGTATCGTTCCAGTGTTAGTATATGTGCTGCTGAAGCAAGCACTATTATTCTCACTTTTAAAATATAGTTGCCTTAAGTATTTCCTCTGTCTAGATCTGAGGCATTCTTCTTTTCATTTAAAGATTTTATTTATTTGAGAGAGAGCGCACAAGCAGGGGAAGGCGCAGAGGGAGAGGGACAAGCACACTTCCCGAGGGGGTCCAGGCAGGGCTCGATCCCAGGACTCTGAGATCATGACCTGAGCCGAAGCCAGATACTTAACTTACTGAGCCACCCAGGCCCCCCTGAGGTATTCCTATTTTTTAATCGGTAGTCTTACCATTGAGGTGCAGTGTGAGGACTGAGGACATGTGCATTTTCAGCTTCCTGATGGTTCCAGTTGACTCTGCCTCATCACTGACTCACACTGCCTGGCTGTAGATAGGTAGATTGGAATTTCTTTGGTTTCCCTGACATTTTCCCCCCAAAAGTGAGACACCACATGCACCAATAATTGCCTCCAAGTGGATGTAAGATCAGCTTGCCACTGGGTCTGACAACAGTAAGGGGGTAAGGAGGTGGTAACTCATACTGCCATGTCCTGTAGTGTGGGCAGGCAAGCTCAGCTTTCAGCTGGGCACTACAGAAATGGCAGGAGAGGTGAGCTGTTGTCTAGACCCAGCCCACTCTGCCTTGTTCAGTTTCACTGATATAAAACATAAAATAATAATTTTTGAGAAAAAAATCTCAGATAACTACAGCTAGTCTAACAGTTCTTTGACTTGACACCAAAATAATGGCTGATAAAAAGAAAATTGACGAATTGTTCCTCATCAAAATTTAAAACTGTTAACCTGTAAAAGACCCTGTGAAGAGAATGAAAAGACAAGCTACATACTAAGAGAAAGCATTTGCAATCTGTATGTCCAACAAAGGATTTCTATCTAAAATATGTAACAGTATCTCAAAACTCAGTTGTTAAAAAATCCAATTAGAAAACGGTCAAAAGACATGAATAGCAGTTCACCAAAAAGGACATATAGATGGCAAATAAGCATGTGAAAAGGTGTTCATTATTTAAACCATTATTTAAACCACAATGAAATATCACTGCATAACCAATCAGAATGGATAAAGTAAGAAATAGGGATAGCACCAAATGCTGGTAAAGATGTAGAGAAACTGGATTACTGCTACAGTGCTTGTGAGAATGTTATATGAAGCCATAATAGTAGATGACTTCACCAAATAAAAAAAGATAGCATTAGAAGTGTTCATATGATTATGTTTTGAAGATCTTCATGTTAAATGGTTGAGTAAACGAAGATGAAAAATGACCAAACTGAATGAAACACAGCAGTGAATGAGGTAGCAGAAATGCCAGGATAGTATAATGTCAAAAGACAAAAACTGAAAGTGTCTTAAGAAGGAGCAGTCAAGGGGCACCAGGGTGGCTCAGTCGGTTAAGCATCGGACTCTTGATTTTGGCTCAGGTCATGATCTCAAGGTCATGAGATTGAGCCTTGCATTTAGCTCCATCGCTCAGTGGGGAGTCTGCTTGAGATTCTGTCTCCCTCTTCCTTGGTCCCTCCCCCCACCACCTGCTTGTGCTCCCCCCCCAAAATAAATAAATAAATAAATAAATAAATAAATAAATAAATAAATAAAATAAAAATCATTAAAAAAAGAAGGAGGGGTCAACTTTTAAGTGGTCAGTGTTTATGAAAAATACAATTTAGAAATTATGTGCTATGAATTGGTTATGTTGTCCTATAAATTATTAATGTTAACAGAAGATTTTTGTTGGAATGATGAGGGTGGATTCAAGAATCATTAAAAGATGATAAAATTTAGAAGACTAATTAACCAACCTTTTTTAAATATATACATGTGTGAAGGTAAGTTGTACAGTTAAAAACTGTGGTATATACATACAATGGAATATTATGCAGCCATCAAAAAATGAAATCTTGCATTTGCAATGACGTGGATGGAACTAGAAGGTATTATGCTAAGGGAAATAAGTCAATCAGAGAAAGGCAATTATCATATGATCTCACTGATATGAGGAATTTGAGAAACAAGACAGAGGATCATAGAGGAAGGGAGGGAAAAATGAAACAAGACAAAACCAGAGAGGGAGACAAACCATAAGAGACTCTTAATCTCAGGAAACAAACTGAGGGTTGCTGGAGTGGAGGGGGGTGGGAGGGATGGGGTGGCTGGTGATAGACATTGGGGAGGGTATGTGCTATGGTGAGTGCTGTGAATTGTGTAAGACTGATGAATCACAGACCTGTACCCCTGAAACAAATAATTCATTATATGTTAATAAAAAAAAAAAAAAAAAGAAAAATTGTGGTAGAATGGAAAATACAGTAAATGAATTTTTTATTGTTGTTAATTTTGATTAGTCACTTTCAGGTTCTGTTCTGTTGTTTTAAATGAGTCCTAATAAAATGTGAAGATGATTTTGAGAAGGATCAGGGAGGGGAACTAAAAGATACAGAAAATGAAACATTTCTTTCATTTGAACATGAGGGAGAAGGAAAACATAAGGGAAAGAGAAAAGATTGGCTTTATAGATTTAGTCATGGGAAGCAAAATGATTCTTTCCCTCAATGGTTTATATTTCCTAAAAATAGATGGTGAGCTTATCTGCAGAGTGAACATGAGGAAAAACAAAGAATCCATGCCTGTGTGGAGACTTGAGGATCTCAGAAGCACTAACTAACATGACTAGCGCTGTGCTGGCACCTTAAATGACTAGTTGAGAACAACCTTAAGTTTATAGAGGTACTTAGAGTTGTCAAGGACAGTGAAATATATGAAATTTTACTCCACTTTCTCACTGACAAGTTAGCCAGCTGCATTTTCAGAGATGACAGTAGAAAACCTGAGAAACTTGCGTTGTAGACAATAGACAGTTTTATTAATCATAGTACAGTAATGGTCAGAATACCATAGTTGCACCTGTTCTCACACACTCCAGTCCCACAGGGTGATGCAGAGAGATACCTGATACCTGATACCTGCTCCTGCAGGGGGTTGAATTAAAGGGAAGGAACCATGTGCTTCGGGGAGATGATTCTTTCATCATAGGTAATTAGGCTGACCTTTGCCCAGAGTATCTTTGTTACACTAGACAACATACAAACCAGCTTGGGTCTGGAGTGGGACCCTGTCTCTTACTTTGCAATACTGTCTGCTACTTAACTATCCTTGTAAAGATAGTCTGGAAAAAAGAAAGTCACTGCCTCTACTGACAGGCTTGGAGATACATGAGAGGCTTATGCTTGCAACTCAGCCAAATGAACTCCCAGTGCTTTTAGCTTACTCACTGCTTTACATGGTCAAAGCTTTTTTAAACTTACATCTAAAAAGGATGTATTCCTCTGTAAGAATTGTAAAATTATAGTTAAAATCTTGGGTGTGTATATGGTACTTTTTAAAATTTTTACCCAATTGTTGCAATCATTTCTTTCCTCCCCACCCTTTCTGTGCTTTCCCGTTTCATGGTCTTTGCTTGTGAACTTTTGTCTTGGCTGGGTGAACTGTGTTAGACAATGGATTTGAGCAGATGTGACCTTTGCCATTTTCAAACAGAAACTATGAGTGTATTTAAGAGTTTGGGTGGGGGGCACTCTTGCTTGGTCTTTTTCTACAATAGCATGTCCCACATGGTAATTCCCTTTCAGCCTGGATTATGAAATGAAAATGAGAAGAGAAAAAAAGGTTCGCCTGGATCAGCAAAATGAGGTCAAACTCAGTCCAGTGGAACCAGGTTGAGCCCCATAAGGCTGAGCCACTCCTTCCCAGGCCCAAGCTCAGGACAGCTTATCAGAGTCACAGTTCTTCCACTGTACTCATAAGTCTGAAGTGGAAAAACAAAACAAAACAAAATTGTTTTAAAGCACTGAGATAAGATTGTTTTTTGTATGGCATCAATTAGTGAAAGTTAATATAGGGTTCATAAACTAATTTGGAAAAAGTAGATAGAAACAAGTTATACTTCAGAGTTGTGTTAATCAAGTTCAAAGGTGTATCAGATATAATTCTGTAATTGTTGGGAAAAATATCATTGATAAGAATTATGAAATCTAAGATTTAGTCCTTGCGTTCCTATTGATACACAATGAACTTGAGAAAGCCAGTTAATTTCTAAAATTCAAGTTTTTCATTTAAGATAAAAGGGAGTTGGAAAACTGATCTGTTTCATCTCATTTTAAAATTCCCTGATTGACTTTGGTTCTCTTTATTGAAAATACCGTATTGAATATAGACTTTATCAAGGACTGTGAAAGTTGGAGTATTTTACCCTACTTAAAAGATAACAAGGTAGTCCATTACAATTTTGTGGATGGTGGCAGAATGCAAGAGATTTGGGATAGAAACAAGGCATAGTTCATTTCTCTTGCACCTCTTACGTGAGCTGAAGAGAGTAAACTGACGCTTAGAACACCTGATTTTTCTTTTTCTAAATAATCATCAGTAAGTATGTCTCTCTGGAGGGAGATCTTATTTTGATCTTCAGAGGCTTTCACTCTACAAATATCATTGGAAAAATTGTGCAGAAAAAGGCAGTCAGTGACTCTGCTCACAAGACATGGAAAAATGCAAGAGACTCTTAGAGAACTGTCCCCAAAGATGCTTTAGAAAAAAATATTCATGGTATAATGTTGTTACTGTGTTAGTACATAGAATAATTTTAATTAGTACAAATTACATGGAATAACTTCCAATGTAAACTAGTGTCAGAATTTGTATTGTATAAAATGTTGCATGCTGTAGTATTGGAAATTTACTATTTATTTCAATTTTGCCTGTTTTAATTGTTAGTAAGTGCCTATTATGCCCTCAGCATTTCAAGGAGCACACAGTGAATATATAATATAGAGCAAATTCTGTTAAAAGGTTTTTTTAAAAAGTGCCCTGAACATCATATTGAGGAAACTGCAATCAAGTGTCAAACACATTGTCCAAGTTTGTGCTAAGGAAACACAGTATTAAAAAAAAAAAAAAGACACAGTGGCTTTGGGTAACTAGAAAGGTTTTCATTACAAAGAGGGGAGTTAAGAGAAACAATAATGTGACAAAGGTCTACACAGAAGATGTTTTCAGAGCAGTGCCTGAAACTATTCTAGGTGCTAACATGATATGGACCAGCAAATTGGTTTAGTATTAGTAAATGTGTATTGGTGAGTATTAGTAATTAGGTTCCACAGTAACCCTTTGAAGTAGGCATTTTGAAGAATTATTATGATTCCTATTTTTTTTATGTTATTATGTTATGTTAATCACCATACATTACATCATTAGTTTTTGATGTAGTGTTCCATGATTCATTGTTTGCGTATAACACCCAGTGCTCCATTCAATACATGCCCTCCTTAATACCCATCACCAGGCTAACCCATGCCCCCACCCCCCTCCCCTCTAGAACCCTCAGTTTGTTTCTCAGAGTCCATCGTCTCTCATGGTTCGTCTACCCCTCCGATTTCCCCCCCTTCATTTTTCCCTTCCTGCTATCTTCTTCTTTTTTTTTTTTTTTTTAACATATAATGTACTATTTGTTTCAGAGGTACAAGTCTGTGATTCAACAGTCTTACACAATTCACAGTGCTCACCATAGTACATACCCTCCCCAATGTCTACCACCCAGCCACCCCATCCCTCCCACCCCCACCACTCCAGCAACCCTCAGTTTGTTTCCTGAGATTAAGAATTCCTCATATCAGTGAGGTCATATGATACATGTCTTTCTCTGATTGACTTATATGATTCCTATTTTTAATTGAGAAAATTGAAGTTGGAGACGCGGAATGACTTCTAAAGGATGATACAGCTGACAAACTGGAAGCAGGCCTTTAACTTATATTTACTAATTTCTACTCTCTTGTTCTTTTGAAACGGCCACATCCATTTCTGCTAATGAATAGGAAAATGTTACAAAGTCCCGCAAAATTAAAATTGTATATTTGATTATATATAATTAATTTTATCTAATACATGAGGATATCAGCAGAATAAAAAGCAGATAACTGATTTTGCAGCCATGAATTAGGAAGATCTGGAGGTGATATTGTAAGATGTGTGTGTGTGTGTGTGTGTATATATATATATATATATACATATGTACATATATATAGTCATATAGTTACAGGTCCTGTGTGTGTGTGCATGTGCATGTGTGTGTGTGTGATCTATATCTTCTTTTGGTTTTTAGTTTGTGTTATTTCAGCCATTCAAAATACACATATTGTTTGGTTTTATATCATAGTTGATGTATTTTATTTGCATTACATTTTGACTGGGATATATTTTATTTCACTGAAGGGGTAGGTTTATGTTAAGTATGTGGATTCGTGGTTATCTACTTATTTCATTGTTGAACACATTAAAATATACTGTCACTGAGAAAAAATAAGAATTTGTTTTTCTTAAATGGTTTCAAAGTGCTTTATTTTAGAATGTGTATTTGTTTTTGCATTTCAATTTAAACTCCACAGGATTTTTTTCTTTTTAATTTGATATACTATAAAGAAAATTGTGCATACCCCTGTAATTCAAGAGCTTCAGATGAAATCTGAGGAAACTAAGCCAGTGCTGTCAGAATTTAAGTTCTGTACTGTAAAAGGAAATAGTTTTCTTTCTCCCTTCCTTCTGTTTTCTTCCTTCCTCCTTTTTCTTTCACTTTTTTTTTTGCTTTTTCTTTATTTCTTTAATATAGAATGCATATTATTTCTTTAATATATAATTTATAATATTTATTACATGTAATATATATTATACAATATATTATATAATTTGTGCAATATTTGTAGATCACATAACATATATTTATTTTTTTTAATATTGGATAGGGTAGACCAAAAATCTATGTTTTATGTGAGATTTATGCCTCAGTTATATTAAACAGATGTTTAAAGGGAGTAAAACCCAGGGCACCTGGATGGCTCAGTCAGTTAAGCGTCAGACTCTTGATTTTGGCTCAGGTCATGATCTCTGGGTCTTGAGATTGCCTGGTGTCAGGCCCTGCCCTGAGCTTGGACTCTGCTTGAGATTCTTTCCTTTTCCCTCTGTCCCTCCCTCTGCTTGCGTACACACTCTCTCTTTCTCTCTCTCAAATAAATAAATCATTTTTTAAATAGATAAAGGGAGCAAAACCCATGTGCCATTTAACTTTGTGAATATATGAATTGCATTCATGGATTCATTGATAAAGGCTTCATTGTCATAAGAAAGTTTTGCTTATGTAATGTCAGTGTTCTATTTTGCAGTTATGAGTAACTATATGAAAGTTATTAAAATATTTTACACAACATATTCTCAGTAATAAATTTGTATCCAGTATTATGCACAATATATTTAATGCGCAAATTTTACACCTTGCTGAACTTATAGTATAAATGTATGTCATTTAATATTTTTACACATTTCCAGAATGTTTTTTAAAAAGACTTTATTAGGAGAGTCTTAAAAGCTATAAGATTCAGTTAAAAGAATGTTTTTTAAAAAGACTTTATTAGGAGAGTCTTAAAAGTTATAAGATTCAGTTAAAAGTTACTTACATAACTCATTTCAATAAAAACATTCATTTAATAAAATGCTGACAAAAATTATATAATGAAAAAAGAGTTGGCAGGAGAGCAATTTTGGTAGAAAATTTCACTCTAAGGAAAACATTCCCATATGTTTCATTAAAGTTGCAACAGTTAACATTTCTCTGCTTCCATAAATTGGCTGTATAAAGGTATGTATGCATGTGCCCCTAAACTGCAAAGTGTGCATTCCTGTAAAATGTATGCACCCATAGTGTTTTAAGCATGTGTATGTTTGCAGTGTAATTTATAAGATCAGTCCTTTTACAAACAATACAAAAAAAAAACACAAAAAGTTATTGTAATAATGAGAAAATAAACATGTTTATCTATAATTAAAAACAAGACATCCAAGGATCACTAGAAGTCAGCAGAGTAGTATGTTTGCTCTAGTTGTTTTATTTGCAGTAAAACAATTCCCAAAGGATTCCCAATTCAGGTTTTACGCTAGTACACATCGAACTTTCCAGATTGATACAGATCAGTAAGCCTTGGTTCAAATATGAAGCATGAGGTATTGCTTTTGTATTCTCTGTTGTAGACAAATTCAGAATTTGATGTGAATAAAAGAAAGGGACTGTGACCCGTGGCTGATAACTTGAAAGCTTAATCTGACATTAATATTTTAGTAAAGTTAATAACTATTATTCATAATAATATTTTGGGATGGTTGGGTCACTGGGTAAAAGGGATAGATTGCTGTCACATAATCCCTATACTTAAGGTGGACATGGATACTGTAATGATAACCGATGGAAAGGAGTGAAAAAAACCCTCTGACTCGGAGATGTCGGTACAGGCTAGCTGATCATGGTGTCTGAAGAACTGAAAAGGGATGCTCGTCTGTTGAAGTTTTACTTAACCTGTGTAAGCAGGAAATCTCTAGGTCTACTGAGAAGGGGTCTCACTTACATCATCAACTCAGGGAGTCACAGCCTTCAAATTCCAGACTTCAGTCAGTTTACACACGTTAGTTCACACACCTGGAGCCTCTTCTTCAAAGGGGTAGCTGTGTCCCCTTAAGAAAAGAACCTTCTTGGGACACCTGGGTGGCTCACTTGGTTAAGCGTCTGCCTTCGGCTCAGGTCATGATCCCAACGTCCTGGGATCGAACCCTGCATCAGGCTCCCTGCTCAGTGGGGAGTCTGTTTCTCCCTCTCCCTCTGCTCCCCCTGTGTGCTCTCTCTCTCTCAAATAAATAAATAAAATCTTTTAAAAAGAAAAGAACCTTCCTTACTGCCAGGATTTATACCGTTTTCCTCCTAGGACTTCAAAAATGCACTTGCAGCCCCTTTCCAAGGTAGCACCTTACTGTGGCACATCGGGGAAGGGAAAGTCATCAGTCTTTGGGGATTTCGGGACACAGACTCTGAACTGACACTAACTCCGGAGGTGCAAATGGTTACACTCCACAAGTCAGAGCAGAGCCTTATGGAGATCAGAGGAGCAATACAGTTTTGACTCAGGTCCCCTCATAGGGCATAATTGGTTCTCAGGACCCACCTGTGGTATTTCCATGGTCGCAACATGACTACTTACAATAAGCATACATGGCAACTGGCAGAATCTACACGGTCATCTGGACCATGGGATGAAGGCTTATGCAGCGCCAGGACTAGAGCAAGACAAGTAAGCAGCCTAGGGAACAATATTTAAGGAGAAATACACATCATTCTGAGAATGGGTGTCTTTTTAAATTTTGTGCACTGTCTTGCTTGCTTCACGCTAGTCCCAACAGGAGAGGCTACATACAAGCCATGAGAACCACTTTTACTCAGAAAAGAGGTAAAGTAATATCACTTTCATGGAAGGAATACAGAGATCAGTGCCACCATCAAGAATCTGTCAGAGGCAGGAGTGGTGACTGCCATCACATTCTGACTCAACTCACCTCTTCTGGCCTTTGCAGAATACAGCTGGATCTTAGAGATGACAGTGGGTTGTTGTCAATTTGATCAGGTGGTGACTCCAATTGAATTTGCTGTTCCAGTTCATTGCTGGGGCAAATCAGTGTATCTCCTGACCCTTGGTTATTCATCTGGGGCATACCTTTTCTTTATACCTTTTGAAAAAGACCACCAGAAGCAATTCACTTTAGCTGGCAAGTCCAACATTACACTGCATCTGTTCTCTAGTTGTAGGTTATAATCTAGTCCACAGGAACCTTGAACATCTTTCCTTCCACAGAATGCCACTGTGGTCTATTAGATTTATGATACCAACCTGATTGGAGCTGGTGAGCAGGAAGGAGATACTACTCTACATATATTGTTACAACAGTTGTGTGCTAGAGGGTGGGAAGTAAAGTCTGGGAAAAAAATGACATACTTAATTTCCATATCCATTTTTTCTTGTGACATTTTTGTTAAATTATGTTTCACTAGTATTTTCCACTTATTTTAAATTTCTAAATTTACTGATACAGAGCACCTCATAGTATAATATTATGATCTTTAATATTTGTAGAATAGGCCTTTTCATTGCTCTTAATTCTTCCTGTGTTTAGTTCATTTTCAGTCATGAGTATATTCAATGTGCCTAGCAGTCTAGGTGGGCATATACATATACATACATATACATATACGCCTAATATGTACATATATATATGCCTAATAATATATATATATATTAGGCCTTCTGACTCATGTGAGGTGATACCTCATTGTAGTTTTGTAAATCACTCTAGTAATATTATCCACTGTATTTTGTTTCCATGATCACTGTTGAAAAGTTAAGTGTCAGTCTTATTGTTGCTTCTTTGTAGGTAGTAAGTCTTTTTCCTCTGGCACTTTTCAACATTTTATCTTGGCTTTGGTTTTTAGTAGTTATATTGCAATGTCTGAGGGAGATTTTTCTTTTATTTATCTTATATGTGGTGGGATCATAATACTTTTTTGTATCTGACTTACGGTAGCTCATCAGTTTGGGAAACCCGTCAGTTACTTTCTCAAATGGTCTTTGTGCATTCTCTTGATCTCCTCTTCTTCTGGGACTCCAGTTGACAGATATGAGAGTTTCACTCCATGTTTTATGTCTTTTAAGGACTTTTCCCTTATTTTTTCCCTCTTTGCTTTGGTCTACGATCTATTTTCCAGTCAGCTAATACTTTCTTCAATGGTATAAAATATCTTGTTAATATATTACAGTCATGTTATTTTTAATGTCTAGGATTTGTAGGATTTTCATTTTATTTCTAACTCCCTGTTATTTTGTGAAATTTCTTCTATTTTCTTGAAAATATTTATCATAGCTATGTTAAAGCCCATAATCTGGAAATTCCTATATTTGGGTTTTATATGACTGTGGTTATATTGCCTAAATGGTAGGTACTGATCCCTGGAAATTTTCCATGGATTACTGTATATTTTCCATGAGGAATTAAAGAAGTTCTAGATACCTTCCCTAAGACTGACCCTATTCTGTAACAGGCGTGTATAATAACAGTTAGATATCCTCAGTTTGGTCAGAGATTGAGCACTTGGTGTGTTTCAGTTTTTTTAGAATGGTGGTTTTTCTGATTGGTCTCCACTGATACAATGTAATCCTCTAGGAGACTCAATAGACAATTTAACAGGTTTACCACTGCCCTTCTTTTTCAGACATTTTTGTATTCAATTCTCTAGTAATGCAAGACTTCCAAAAACCCCACTACATTTTCTTGTAGGTTTCTTAGCTATGATTTCTGGGAAGATTATAAATGCAGAAATTATTGCACATAAAAGAGGCAAAGAATGGGCAGTTCACTTCTGTGCACCACTTTTTTTCTTTTTTCTTTTTGTCTCCACAATATTAGGTCATGAAATCCTTGCTGCCTTTGCTGGTTCATAGTCCATTTTTTACCCTGGGTCTTCTGGTCTGCCTTTCACTGGCCAACTTCTGACTGATTTCCCAGTCTCTCCCCAGGCACAGGTTCCCCAGTGCCTCCAACCAAATGTATTTTGTACTCATCCTTCTTAGACAAATACAAAATAAGAAACATAAGTCTCTCATCTCATGAAGATCATTGTGCTGTACTTTCTTCCTTGTTGATACCATGAAACTCTATCTCTGAATCCTTGTCATTCATGATAAAAATGGCACGGAGTTTAGGTTATAAAACCGTCATCATAACTATGAGTTAATATAATGTAGTTGGGAGGAATTTGCTTAAAAATTAAGTGGAAAGAGGGAATTTTTGCAAAGTCCATGCTTAATTGTGCACCCTTTTAACAAGAGTGTATGGAAACATCTCAGTTATGTGATATATTTGTTGAGTAGTCACAGTTAAAATTAGGCTAGGCTGAAGTTTTCATTATTTACAATATCTTTGCTATGAGATTCTACTAATTTTTTTTTTTTTGGTGAAATATTCTTTTCAGCTTTCAAGACACAGATATAGTTAAAATTATTTTTTGTGACAATTTTAAAGCAAAGTGGGATCACAGATATATTAGTTTTTGGTTGTACAATATATTTCAAGTTGGAAATCTAATTGAAAAGCCCAAATATATATATAACACATTTTTTATTGTATAGGTATGAGCATTACAAGTATTAGCTCAGTGAGGTAACCTGAAGCTTATTTCAGGTTCCTTGTCAGTATTTTGTTGTCTTGACATATTTTTATTTTAGTCTTGGAACCCAGAAATCACCTTTAAAAATGTACAGGAAGAAGCAGACAGAAATGCTGAACTTTGTACTGAAGATGCCTTTGATATCCAAGTCATCTCCTGGGTCCAGGAAACAGTGCTATCTATAATTAAAGGAATGATGTCCATCACTCTCTCTGACCTAAAAATACTTCAGTGTGAAAAAACATTCAGAAAGATACAGTTTTAAAAAATGATCTGAAATATGCTGTGAGACAGGGAACAGTATTCTTTTCACCAATAGGTTCAGCGCATTAAAAACAGCTACTTTTATGCCCCACATTCACTTCATCCTCAAAACAAAACCAAATTAAAACAAAAAAATAGAAAACCTCATCCATTAACCTGTATTCTCCTGTCCAACTTGTAGAAGTGGCACATAATCATTTCATTATATCTTGTGTAGAATATATGTCTACATACTATTCAAGGGAACTGTAATAGGAATCATGGTGGAAAACAAACAAAAACTGGTGAAAAAAAGAACCAACAAAACCAAACAGAAGCCTCTCGGTACTAAGGCCTTGTTTTTCTTTCTGCTTAGTAAGTTATCTGTAAAAAAAAAAAAAGAAAAAGAAAGAAAAGAGACAGAGAAAATATTTTATATATTTAAGTTATTATTCATGCTTTATTTCCTACCAATATTCATTTAAATGTTGCTGACATGAGTCCTTTTTTATTCAGCATACTTGTTTGGTACCCATTCTCTATACTACCACAGCACTGTGGGTTTTCACCCATCTTACTAGCTACTAACAGTTATTGTTATTTTATTCTTCTTATTATTACATCATTATGATTCCTTATAGAATTGCCATGCTGCAGTAAGATAGTATGCTTCTGCAAAGGCTAAGCTTTGTTTCATCTTAGTTTCCTCAGTGTTTGTTACACAGTAAGAATTCAGTACATTTTCTTGAATAGTTGATGACCAAGTTTTATTGGAAATCTAGTTAAGCAGTTTGCATCTAAATTATACAAATATACAAGGAAAGATGGTGAAGACATGTTCCTCTATTAATTAATGCATACATGTACTGACACCAGAAATTAATCATCATATCAAATATTATTTAAATAATAAGTTGAGGTTTTCTGACTTTAAAATGTTTTATAACCACTTCATTTAAATATATAAACTTTTTTTTTTTTTTGCTTTTTGCTTTAAAAACATGCCTTATTTTGGGGTGCCTGGGTGGCTCAGTGGGTTAAGCATCTGACTCTTAATTTCATCTCAGGTCATGATCTCAGGGTGGTGAGAGTGAGTCCTGCCTGGGCTCTGGCTCAGAGGAGAGTCCGCTTCTCTCCTTCCCCCACCACCACCCCTCCCCTCGCTCATGCATGCCCATACATGTGTGCATGCAGTCTCTCTAAAATAAATATATATTAAAAATATATATACATATTTTTCCATGTAAATGATATTTTGGTCAGAAGTTCCTAGAATAGCACACACACATAAAACCCTTTTTAAACAAGTTGAGGGGCAGGGCACCTGGGTGGCTCAGTCGTTAAGCGTCTGCCTTTGGCTCAGGTCATGATTCCGGGGTCCTGGGATCAAGCCCCACATCGGGCTCCCTGCTCAGCAGGAAGCCTGCTTCTCCCTCTCCCACTCCCCCTGCTTGGGTTCCCTCTCTCGCTGTGTCTCTCTCTGTCAAATAAATAAATAAATAAATAAATAATCTTTAAACAAGTTGAGGGGCACTTGGGTGGCTGAGTCGGTTAAGCATCTGCCTTCAGCTCAGCTCCTAGGGTTGAGCCCCACATCCAGCTCCCTGCACAGTGGAGAGTCTGTTTCTCCCTCTCTCTCTGTCGCTCCCCTTAAATAAATAAGATCTTAAAAAAAAAAGTTGAAATGTTATTTGGTATTTTTTATTATTGACTTTAAATTTAATTGAATTATGGTTAGATTACATGGTTTGCATGATACATGTTTGCACATAATTTGAAGCATGCTTTATGACTGTTGCATGTGCTCCCTGTGTATTTTTAAATTAATTTTTAAATTGTTGGTATACATTTGATAATTGTGTTTTAGAACACACTTATTTAAATTTGTCATCAATTTTTCCTACAAAATTATTATTGTTTTCTTTAGTTACCTATTAATCAGGGGTGTCACTGGCAAGAGGAGGCAACCTCAAAGCACAGGATACTATAGATGGCTTAAAAATCTTGTTAATTACGAATAACAGAGGCAAATTCTTTATTTTAGGGATAAGTACTTTTTTACTTGCCTTTTTTTTTTTTTAAGATTTTATTTATTTATTTGAGAGAGAGAGCCACACAAGCAGGCAGAGGGGCAGAGGGAGAAGGAGAGAATCTCAGGCAGACTCCATGCTGAGAGCGGAGCCCAAGGTGGGGCTCGATCTCACAACCCTGAAATCAGGACCTGAGCCAAAACCAAGAGTCAGATGCTTAACTGACTGAGCTACCCAGGTGCCCCTTTACTTGCTGTGTTTATGTCAGGTTTATTGTGCTATAGTTTTTATACAATAAAATATGAACAATTAACCATAGGACAATTTTATCTCAATAAAGATGTTTTAAAGAAAAGAAAAAAAGAACTTTTATGCAGTCAGAAGATTTGAACTATCCATTCGTTCACTTAAAGCATAGTACATGGACTTCAGATTTCTCATTCTCCTGTGGCTTTCTAAGATATAACTCCTAAACTTCATGAAACCAATGGCTTTTCTCTGTTCCTGAAAAGGTAATGCAGATCCACCCCTCATTACCTCATTTGATAAATCCTGGTTTTAGCCTTGGTTTCACACTCTGGTGTCCAGCTGCCTCTTCATTTTTGGAATTTAGGGTTTACTCTTATGTTATTGTGATCTAAGTCATGCATACATATAGATATTTAAAAGATATTCTGTTAACCTTTTCAGAGTTTTTTGGTGGGGGTTATGTGAATTTTTTTTTTTTTAATAACTAGCTTTCCATATTGCCAAAACTCAAAGAAAAATAATATTATCAGGAAAAAAATCATTATTCAATCTTCTTGAAAATCAAAAATAATTTATGAGATTGACTTTATGGTAAAAAAATGTACATGTACAAGCTTGGAATCTAAGCTCCTAGAAATATATCTATCTTTATATACTTAATATTTAGTTTTACACTCTAATAGTTACAGGTACAGTTCTAGGCACCAGAAAGAGAAATAAATGTAAGGAATCCTCTCCTATGAAGAGCTTAATGACTGTGGAGTTTAAAAACAAGCAAGGAAATAAATATGTAATATAATTTTAGATGGACAGAGTGCCTTTAATAATAATAAAAAAATTAGTCTGAATATGGCAAAAGATGGTGGCCATGAGGGGATCAGTGTTAGATAGTATTTACCAAGAAACACTTGCCTGAGGAGATGATATAAGGAAACAAAATCAAACCCGGAAAGGGCCAGGTAAAATTTTCATGGTTGATGTGCTTGGCTTCTCAGATTCTCCTGCAAGCGTTGACTAACCCATTCCTCTATTCCAAGGCTTCAGGAAAACCTCAGGTCCACTTTTCCTAATGGATCTTTATTCTCACAACTTCTCCATTGTTCTGCAGGGTTTAATTTCTATAATAATTATTTTGTCACATATATTGCCTCTGCTTCCCTGCCTGAGCTCTGACTGATGCATTGAGGATGACTTAGAAAAAAGTGAAACTTTAACCCTGAGGGATGAATACATTGTAGCAGTGTTATTTTTTGCAAGTTGAACTAAAAACCCTATTTGCAACTTTAGTGACAACAAGTGTCATTTTCTTCCTACCCTCTTCTTTTTATCTACAGTTGTTATAATCAAAGTTAACTACAGTAGCAGTTGTCAGAGGGAAATCTCTAAATTAATGTGGAAAACACCATTTTAAATTAGATATTCCGAATTTGAGTACTGTATGCATATAAACTATTAGAAACAGGAAATTATTTCTCTCTATTTTTATAATTCCTCACATACAAGCTAATAATAAACTTTTCATAAAATGGAGACTACTCAGATTAAAAAAATATCTTATTACTAACAGCCAGTGTCACTCCATGAATGTCATAAAACAAAGAGGAAAGGAATGCTAGCTGAGTTTACTGGAAGTTGTAAGTGGTAGAGGAATGGGGAGGAAGAAACTTTGAACACCGAGTAATGTATTTGTCTCTGTTTTTTTTAAACTTTTAAATAAATGTGAGGATGGAAATGACATTAAATTAAATTACACACCTAGTGTGCTTTCAGTGCGTTTTAATTTTTCACATATACTTAATTTAATCCATAGAACCCACTTCCCAATTCAAGAAAATAAGGTTATCTTCATGTATAGATAAAGAAATCTCATATAAAAGATATTAAAATTGAGATATATAGGGTCTAATCTTAAGAAAGTTACCTATCAAGACAAACACAGCAAGGAGACCATGCCAGTTTATCTCCACATTAAATAAGTAATCCCCAACAAGATAAATGGAGGAAATCAATAATTATTGGTATATATTCTCAAATTTCTAAGAGTATTTTTAGATTTATATTTAGTAATCCATTTTTAATCTCAAGGGTGGATTAATTTTTGCTCCATTTGCTTCACAAGATCTACTCAAATCAACTTTTTTAGGGGATGTCTTGAGAAAATGCATGATTAGAAAGTTATTTTGAAAACTTATATGGGAGAGAGGACTTATGAAAAAAAAATTGGGGGTAGGGTCACATTTGAGACCCAGATGGCTTAAAGATAAACTAACCTTCTGTGCATCTCTTAAATATTCAGATGCTAGGGATATACAAAAACAAAATTTTATTGTTTGTGCCAAAAGAATAATGCACAGATCCATAATATCTTTAGTTACACAATGGTTTCCTTGTGACAATACTTTCAGAAGTTTATGATTCATTGATTTCATTAAAGGTTAATAGAATAAAGCTGAGGACTCACAGTAAAATAGACATGTTCTGGGGTTTTCAAAGATCATAGCCGCTGGTTAAGAGAAAGGCACAGAATGTGCTGAGATCCATCTCAACTCTGGCACAAAATCAACAACAGGACACAAGCTCTTTGAGTGCGACTGTTCTTTCATGCTAAAAGAGTAAAATAGTGAAGGTTAAGGGCCCTTTCATTCAGCACCTTTGTATGGAAACACCAACCAAATCGAATCTGTCTTCTTTAATATTATAATCCTCTCTAATCTTTCAATAAAAGCAGAACCAAAGTTTATATTATTTCATTGTACTTTCTCTACTGAAGTGAGGTCTCTGCCAGGCAAGCGGCCCAGTTGGGACTGACAACGATGATACACAGAGCTGGGAGAATGGATGCTGTTCAGTACCTGGTTGTTTCACTCAACTCTCTCACCCATTTTTGGGGGACACCTGGGTGGCTCAGTAGGTTAAGTCTGCTTCGGCTCAGGTCATGATTCTGGGGTCCTGGGATCGAGCCCCGCGTCCGGCTCCCTGCTCACGAGGAGCCCGCCTCTTCCTCTCCTCCCCACTTGTGCTCTCTCTCTCTCTCTCTCTCTCTCAAATAAGTAAATAAAATCTTAAAAAGAAAACCCTCTGTCACCCATTTTGGTTTTCCTTTTCTTTTTTTTTTTTTTCTATCTTTCTGTTCTTAGTGACTCATACAGGTCAGTCATTCCCAAAGTGGTTCTGTCCGTGGGCCGAGGGAAGGGTCAAGGGAAATAATTTGGTTCTTTGATAAATCTTCCTTAAGCTAATAAGGAAATACTCACGCATAGAATTATTATTAGCAAAAGATTGCAGTTTTTCATACGGAGGCACTGCTGACCTTCACCAAACAGGCGCTTTCCTCTGAAAGCTAATAAACATCATCCATGATACAGAGTTGCTAAATATTATTGATCATGATGTATCAATATGTTCTCACACTGAAGAGTTAACGAAGCTTTGTAAAACTCTAAGCTTCCTTCACTGTATGTGAAAAATGTCATTACAAAATCAATTTTATAAAAAAGCTGAGTCGGAGTGTTAAATTAACTAAGGAATATGGATAAGTTAAGTCGTACCACTAGATATGTCACTTGTTTGTTGTGGGGCCATGGTCAATTTGCACAAGTGATTTGAAATTTAATTTTCTCAAAAGTAAAACTGTGAGGTAACACCAAACCCAAATTTCCCTGAGGATCAAATGGAAAAACAATGTAGTGGAAAGACCATTTATATGTGCAGTGTTAGAGAGTTTAATTTCTTTATGATGACACAGTTAGCAAAAGGCAGGGCCAGTACCTAAAACCAAAGACTTCAGAACCAGGTTCACTGCATATTAGGTCGTACTTGCTACCCAAGAAGTCACAGCATCCTGCTCATGGCATGAAAGGGAAAGAGTGCTGTGTGTGTGCATGTGTGTGCATGCACCTGTTCTTCCCAATTAGTGTTAAAGGCAGACTTTAGACTTGTTTTTCTCTTATTTATTTCTCTGTTCATATGCCCTGCACCTCTAGTACATCCCCACAGAGCTGCTCTGAGTGTAGGACTGAGCCATAGGAATTGTTGATTATGTAAATGAAACACCCCATCTAAGCAGCTCCATGGAGAGAGAAAACAGCAAAGGAGTAAATCCAGACATGAATTGAGTTAATAAAGCCTTTAGGG
The DNA here is from genome assembly GCF_004348235.1 of Phoca vitulina. Classification (NCBI taxonomy): domain Eukaryota; kingdom Metazoa; phylum Chordata; class Mammalia; order Carnivora; family Phocidae; genus Phoca; species Phoca vitulina. The sequence continues at coordinate 25,086,469 of NW_022589708.1, read as the reverse complement.
AGTTCCGCTTATAGTTTGCTCTCATACAGAGCTGAGAAATTTTTCATTTGATGTGGAACCTCATGGTTTTGCTGTAAATGAGGTTCACTCAATTTCATATTTACTGGTGTGTGTGTGTGTGTGTGTGTGTGTGTGTATGCATATATATATGATTTGTGTGTGAGTGTGGCATATGGGCTATTGGAGCTTAAATAGCTATGTATTTTTTATTGTATAATCATATTTTAAGAAAGGAAAGGGGAATTTAGAATGAGTCTCATTAAACATAACTAATTTAAGATCTCCTCATAGCTGTTTATTATGGTATGAAAATCCTTATTGGTTATTGCATATTTCATAATACAGAAACTATAGTGGTAAATACTTCTATTCTTTACAGTTCTTACTAATGTAATACTATATCTAAAGCAGCCATATATTTTTCTCTAAGACACATATATGTAAGATGCCTTAGATTATGTGTGGTAATACAAACATAGGACTTGATTTTTCACATTGATTGATTTTTCACGTTGAAAAATCTAACCATTGGATTATAAGAAAAGTGAAAGCTAATGCAGAAGGTGAATAATATGGCCTCAAAGTTTCAGATGCATTATCATTTATAATAATTATTCCAAACCGTAGCATATAAAAGGTATCACAAATGTATGCAAGATGGTTAGTTTTTGCCAGGTGAACCATAATAAATGAAACAAAGTATCCAAAAAATTAGCCAATTTTACTTTAATATTTAGTATCCTCCCATAAAAAGGATGGTTAGTGGTGCATTAAAACAGATTCACAAAATGGATGTGACTTGTATTCTGCTTTCATTTCCCTTTGTTGCTACTAACCATTTCATACTGCCCTGGTGTTTTCGGTTTCATTCTCTCTTCTATTTCCTTTAAAATTAAAATTAAAATTTTGTTAGGTTTTAGACTTGCTGGTATCTGTTCCATCTTGCTTCTCCAGACAGTAGTCTTACAAAATATTTGGAGATATAAAGCATCTTACAGAGAGAAAAACCCCACATCTGTCTACCATATTCTATTATATTTAATCTCTATCAATCTGCCATAATTCTGTGGCCAAACAGCTGTTCTTTTCATGCTCCTTTTCCCACATAAGATGATATGAAATATCACAAAACCAAATAGTTCTGTGGACATTGCTTTTCACTTAAATCATAATGTTTGAATCACAGGACATAAGCAACATTTTGACACTATTTTAATAGCCACCATACCCTTGTACCTTAAAAAGTAAACAAGATGACTAAGACAAGTAAAACAAAATATATGTTTGAATGAATGTGAACATATCTTGATGATTTTTCCCTCCAAGGGCTTTATTCATGGAACAAGAAGCTCAAAGAAATTGGTTTTATGTAAGGCCCTTCTCTATTTGGGTGTAAGAATGTGTCCTTTAAATACAAGGATGGGGGCGCCTGGGTGGCTCAGTCGGTTAAACATCTGTCTTCTGCTCGGGTCATGATCCCAGGGTGCTGGGATCGAGCCCCACATCAGACTCCCTGCTCAGCTTCTCCCTCTGCCCCTCCCCCCATTTGTGCTCTCTCACGCGCTCTCTCTCTTTCTCAAATAAATAAAATCTTAAAATAAATAAATAAATACAAGGATGAGATGACATATGTTTCTGTATGGAAAACTGTGCATACATTCCTGTATTTTCTGGAGTGAGACATACAAGTATGACAGTTTCCTTGAGAAATTGGAAGGAATAAGGAATAAACACATACAACTTCTGAGAAGAATTCCTGAAAAATCGTATGTGATTGAATTCTAAAATGAGCATAAAAACAAGTACTACAAGAATAATATATAGAACAACAACAAATATATATATATATTTATAAAAGAAATGGAGTATGTAGAAAGGAATGGCCTATGTTTTTCTTTTTGCTGTCCTGAAAGGAGAGGAGATGCTTTATTCAGGACAGGCTGATACCAGCACTTATAGTATCAACACACAATTATCTCTGTTTGGGAACCTGATATCCTGGCAATTCTTCACAGTAGAAACAGCTACATTTATCCTCCACTTCATAATATAATTATTAATACAAAAAGCTCTTTTTCCTTAAAATATGGAAATTTCTAAAAATTGTTGACATTTGATGGTGGACCTACTCATATTCCTGTGTGGCAAAATTTGTGCCAATAGTTAGTTTCTCTCTTGGTCTTTGTCTGGTGCTGTATTTACCAGGCCCTTTCTATAATTGAATTGTTTCAGAATTCACTACCGTTAAAATAAATTGCCTATGTTTACATATTTTTCTGGCTTGGTAATTAAGTTACTTTTGAAATATTGATCTGACAACGGTTTTTACCTTTATATGTGCAACCCACTTTCTAAAATATGGTACATTTTATTCTTAGTCTGTGATGGAATTAATCAGACATATATATATGAAGTCTACATGCATCGCTATTGGGTGCCATCTTGCTCTAAAATTTAAATATTCCATTTTATTTTTGCTTTTTTATTCCTCCTGAATTTTATTATTGATTCCAGTTACTCAATTTTTTTAAAGTTATGACTTATATCTACATGACAAGGTAGTGTTAGAGTCATATGCTAGATATTGTTTAAAAGGGATCGCAGCTACTTGATGGGTATGGTTATGCTTATTAAGATTAGATTAAGAATTAAGCAAGTTTCATGAATACAAGTAAATGAATTTTCTGATATCTACAAAATATACAACAAATAAAAAGCTACTTCATTTTAACATACTAATTTTGCATAAATTTAAAATAAAAGGAGAAATCTTACAGGTCTCAGAGTGTCTCTAAGTCTTTATACTTAGGTAACTGGCATAAAGCAACTATGACGACAATATTTGTATAGTTTACCCTTGAATGATACAGGGGTTAGGGGTGCTGATCCCATGCACAGTTGAAAATCTGTGTATAACTTCTGACTTCCCAAAAACTTTATTACTAATATCCTACTCTTGACTGGAAACTTTACTGATAGCATAAACAGTTCATTAATACATATTTTGTATATTCCTCTAATAAAGTAAGCTACAGAAAAGAAAATGTTATTAAGAAAATCATAGGGGGGCGCCTGGGTAGCTCAGATGGTTAAGCATGTGCCTTTGGCTCGGGTTATGATCCCAGGGTCCTGGGATCAAGTCCCACGTTGGGCTCCGCATCGGGCTCCCTGCTCAGCGGGGAGCCTTCTCCTCCCTCTGCCTCTCTCTCTCTCTCTCTCTGTCTCTCATGAATAGATAGATAAAATCTTTGAAAAAAAAGAAAATCATAGAGAAGAGAAAATACATTTGCAGTATTGTACTGTATTTATGGGGAAAAATCCACATGTAAGTGGACCCATGCTGTTCAAATGCTTTGTTATTCAAGGATCAACTGTATTTTGTTTGTTGTTTGTGCATGGAATTATCAATCAAAGAAGCTGTTTTCCTTTACATTCAATCAATATGAAAAGTCTAATTCATTCTCTTTGTATACTAGTATGATTTCTTAGATGTACAGGGATTAAAACAGTGAAGTAGCTTTAACATTATGAAACCATATAATATTTAAATGCTCACTAAGGTAATCTCTACCTTGCTAGAAGCTCAAAAAAGCAAAAATCAACAGTGACTTGCCTCCAAGAAATACTAAACACTTAGATATGTTGTCACTATTACAGAGGCAGTAGAATATTGCTTCTATTTACTCTCTCAATATATCAAAAACTATGCCAATTATTGAATTCATCAAGAGTGTTAATATCAACATACCTTGTGCACTTAAAAACTAAAATGTGTTATGGGACATAATTTTTCCCTAAACTATAGTTGCTGATATTTTTACTTACTTTAGCAATGTATACAGACATTTTCCCTCAAGTTTCTTACTAATCTTCTTTTGATAAATATTAGCATAATCATTACTTTCTCTCCTTCTGCCTATAAATGAGTTTCAGATTCACCCATTTTTATTTTATTTTATTTTATTTTATTTTTTTAAAGATTTTATTTATTTGACTGAGAGACACAGCGAGAGAGGGAACACAAGCAGGGGGGAGTGGGAGAGGGAGAAGCAGGCTTCCCACGGAGCAGGGAGCCCGATGTGGGGCTCGTTCCCAGGACCCTGGGATCATGACCTGAGCCGAAGGCAGACGCTTAATGACTGAGCCACCCAGGTGCCCCAAGCTTCACCCATTTTTAAGCAAACCAACCAAAAAAAAATTCCCTTTGCACACACATAGACACCCAACGTATCATCCTTTATCTACAAAAATTTTTCATTTTCCTTTAGAGGCATTCTCCTTAGTATTCTATACCTGCTGGGTCTCCTTTTCAATGCAACATTCACTACTCAAATCATACTAATAATACTCTCACTGAGAACTCAAAACAACGTCTTTGCTAAAGATCTTCAATGAACTGCTTTGATTAAATGAGATATATTAGTATTATCTTACTTGAAGTTGCTATAATGTTTAAAACTATTGATTTTTACTACTGTATAACTGTTCCCACTTCTTCAAAAAACATTGTCAGCTTTTTCTCTTGTACTAATGACAAATCCTATGCAAACTTTGCCAAGGGCTATGTTTTCTGGCCCATAAAATTCTATAGTGTAAATTGTTAATTCTTGCTTACCTTTTTTTTCCACAATTTTTTCATGTTACTACTTATGTGGTAGCAAACCCTTAGCTTGTATCTCCTTAGTGATTCAAGTTTTATAGCTGTACTAAGTGGTCCTTTTTTTTTTTTTTTTAAGATTTTATTTATTTATTTGACAGAGACACAGCGAGAGAGGGAACACAATCGGGGGAGTGGGAGAGAGAGAAGCAGGCTCCCCGCCGAGCAGGGAGCCCGATGTGGGGCTCGATCCCAGGACCCTGGGACCATGACCTGAGCCGAAGGCAGATGCTTAACGACTGAGCCACCCAGGCGCCCCTATACCTGTACTAAGTGGTCTTAAGTCAATGACTTATTCGTTACTTCTTTTGTTCATTGGTTTGTCAAACTGTAAATTCTGCATTTAATAATCCTTCCTCCCATAGATTACACAACTTCCTGTGTTTTCTCACTGCTTTCACCCACCTGCACCAACCAGACACCAATTAGCATAGTTGAATTCTTTATTCTTGACTGCCCATAAAGTGAACATTTTCCTTCTTCATAACACCATTAATCCAGACCCTTATTGTAACTCACTTAGATTATTGGAGTAACCTCCCACATTTCTCTCCATGTCTTCTCTTCTTGGAGGCCCTCTCCATACAGATTTCCAAAATACGGTTTGCCCAAACCATTACCTTGGTTAAATATAATACAAATATTTGCTCACCAGAACCTATCCAGCAAACACTGAACTCTTTGTCATGTTATGCCGGAAGCTTTATCATTTGGCCTTGCTTAACTGTCCCCATTCTGCCACTCACCTCTAGTAATTATGAACCAGGTATATTTCCATGATATAGCCATGCTGAGTCATGTTTTCCATATCTGTCTATTAACTGGATCTTCTTTTCTTTCTTCTCTTCATAAGGCAGATCAAGGATAACCTACTTAGGGGAGATTTCTTTAAGCTTCCTCATCAGATTAATTACTACATCCTCTGATCACATTTCGCACGTTTTTAGCTATTGCTACATTGTGATTTTTCTTTTATGGTTATATGCATCATCATTTAGATTTTTGTAACTTAAGGACATGTCATACTCTCTCTTCCTTGTATTTCTATGCTTGGCATATAATAGCTTTAAAGTATTTATCGATGAAATAAAATAATAAATTTCCTAAATCTTATAAAGTTTAAATATGGAAATATGAAATGCTTTAAAGAAATTTACTGGTGTATTTCAATGATAAGTAGAGGATAGATTTAATAGCAAAACACAGGAAGTAAAATAGAAGGTAAAGTAAAATAATTATTGTGCTTTTCTTAGGAAAAGAAAAGAAACACAAATAGTATAACTTAATACAAAGCAAATACAAATTATAGGAATATATATAGTTATATATAATATATAATTATAATTATATATAGGATTATTCAAGTGAATTATTCAGTTAAGAGCAGAATAAAGTTGTGAAAGGAAGTTTATGTTTTCATATGTTTTAATAATTGAAATTATAAATGATTTCTGAATGCATGCATTACTTAACTTTCCATTTAAAATATTTCCCCTTCAGTTAAAATAATTCAATTTAAAATATTTTATTTTCATTTAAAATAATTTACATATTTAGCCAAAATCTCAAATATCAAGTAAGTAAAACTGTTAAGAATAATTCAAGGTGCACCTGGGTGGCTCAGTTGGTTAAGTGTCTGACTCTTGATTTTGGCTTAGGTCATGACCTCAGGGTGGTGAGATCGAGCCCTGCGTAAGGCTCTGCATTGAGCACGGAGTCTGCCAAGATTCTCCCTCCCTCTCCCTCTGCCCCTCCCACTTATTCTCTTTCTCTCTCCTCAAAAAAAAAAATAAATAAAAATAATAATAATGGTAATAATAGTTATTATTATTCAAAGAAATATTTTGTAGTGTAAAAATACAGATGTTTAAAGATTCTTGTAAGATTAAGAAACTGAATATACAGAACAAGAGTTAAGAATCATGCTTATTTTAAATCAATGTTCAAAATTTAGACTATCATTTAGCTTCTTTCTATGAAAGATAAAGGTATTAACTCTCTCATATACCCCTTTCCAATTACTAATAGGCATATTTTTTTAAAGATTTTATTTATTATTAGAGAGAGAGAGAGCGTAGAGTGAAAGAGAGCATGAGCAGGGGGGTGGGGGGGAGAAGCAGATTCCCTGTTGGGTGTGGAGCCTAATGTGGGGACATGGGACTCAATCCCAGGACCCTGGGATCATGACCTGAGCCCAAGGCAGATGCTTAACTGACTGAGCCACCCAGGCGCCCCTAATAGGCATATATTTTTGTCAGCTTATGTCACTTAACATCCTGTTCTGTAACACCAATTCAAACAATGTTTTAGCTTTAGTTCTAGAATTAAATGGAGTCACTTCTTATTACCATTTCATTTACCATTGCTTATTTCTAAGTTATTTATTTTAGTTCAACTTTTAATCAACTGGATCATATTATCAATATATCTTTAAATAAGAATTTATGAATTTTTTCACACTTAACATTAGGATTTATGGCCTTTATACTTCAATGTCAATTTGGTTACAAGCAACTTTCTTGGATCAGAGAACTTCCCCAGATCTTTGTAGGCATTTTTTATTATATTTTGCCGATACCAATTTTGAGATTGGGCTAATATTTCTTCCTTGTATTGGATTTACTTTTTATACCTTGATGAATTAAGAAGTATGTCCAATCTCTGAAGTTAAATAATTTAATAGAGACTATGCTGTTGTCCTTAGGATTATCCAACATAAATTCTTAGAACTTTCTGTGCTCTGCAGGTAAAATTCACTTTATATGACTTGTTCTGAACTTTGTGTTGAGATCTCTAGTTCAAAGGTACCAGTAATAATCTTTATTTTGCATCCTCTTTGCTCTTCATAACTATTAGTTTTCTTCTGATTGCTTTTTCTTTTTATCTGCGTTCACTAAAACTATCTCAGCTTATTTCATTACATCTGTAATGTTATTTCCATCCCTATATTTGAAGTGCTTTGTTCTTTCTACTTACTTTATTAAACCTAGCATGACACTTTGTTTCTCAATGTATTTTGTTTTGTTTTAATACTCATTTTCATCATTCTGTTGTTTTATATCTCATCTTTGAGCTTCTAGTTTTGATTCCACATTTTTACCAACTTGCCCTATAATTTAAAGAATTTGAGAGAAATTTCTTTCTGATTCTCTATGTTCTTTGAATCCAAAATTGCATATTTTCTCCTCCTTCTTCCCTCTCACCTTTTTCTTATAATATATTTGCATAGAGTTTCTCTTCATCTCACTCATATTAGATAGCTTTTTCCAGACCTCCAATTTGCTGATATGGTGGGAACGTTTCTTAAATCCCCAATTATTTTAATCATTAGCTTTTATTAAGAGCTACTTTTTGCTGTTTCATATTTTAGACATAATATTTTTCTTGATATTCTGAGTGGGGGAGGGAAACCACAGCTCACTTGGTAGGTATCCTTCTTTAGAGTAACTGGGCTTTGCACTTGCTTGCCATGAAGTACCGTGAATGCCTGTTTATTCCACCTAATTGTTGGATGTAATGGTATCCATGAGAGGTTGTGCTCAGAATACATTCCATCCATTTATATAGCAAGTAGAATGAAGCAGTCTTCTTTTCTTTTTTTAAAAGGTTTTATTATTTATTTGTCAGATTGAGGGAGAGAGAGTGATAACACAGGAGCAGAAAGAGAGGCAGACAGAGGGAAAGGGAGAAGCAGGCTCCCCGCTGAGCAAGGAGCCCAATGCCAGACTCTATCCCAGGACCTTGGGATCATGACCTGAGCCAAAGGCTGAAGGCAAATGCTTAACCAACTGAGACACCCAGGCATCCCGCAATCTTATTTTCCTAAACCCCAATTTATTTTTTCTTTTTTTTAAATTTTGAAGAGTTATTGCAAGTACAAGATTATTACAAGTACAATAACCAGTACAATGTGATATTACAATAAGGCTAGACATACACACAAATGGAACTAAGTAGACTCAAAGAATAGCAATAAGCACATAACAAGATATTCGATCATCAGATTGATACAACAGATATATGCAAATTAAAACCAGAATTAGGTACTATCATATATCTACTAGAATGACTGAGATTTTAAAATAGTAATGGTATCAAGTAAGATGTGAATATGGATCATCTGGAAATCTCATATATAACTGATGAGAGTGTAAAATGGTATAACCACTTTGCTAAACCCCAATTTAATCCATTACTCCCCAGCAGTTCTTTTCAATATTCCTACAAAGTGGAAAAAGATTAGAAAACAACTGAATTTACTTGGCTCCCTAAATGGAGGTAGTAGAGAAATTTTTCAGAATTTCAAAACTCAACATTTGGGGCTAAAAAGGGGGCAGAGTCAATTTGGGTAGCATTCTGTGCTATGTAAAATCTTCCATATCTTTCTCGAATATCACTTTCTTAGATATGTATCATTGGATCATGGGTTATATACATCATTAATTAAGGGCTGTTACATTAAATTAGTATCAAAATATTACTTGATAGAGTTACTTAATAGTCTCTCTTCTCTCTTTGCTTTCTGACTTCCATTTTTCATTTTGTTGCTTTTACACCTAATCATACTTCTACCACAGTGTCTTACTTTGTTGAATTCAACGAACATGAAGACTCATCCTTCTTCTTGAGAATTTAAGAAGAAAAAAAAGTGATCAAAACTCATCATATAGTGGAAAGCAATGTTGCCTGTATAGATTGGAACAGATTAGAATAATGAAATAGGCCTACCATGTGAAAGATTAGGTACCAATTTCTGTCTTTTGTTTTCTAACTCCATTTCTTTATTATGATATGTTAATCACCATACATTACATCATTAGTTTTTGATGTAGTGTTCCATGATTCATTGTTTGTACATAAATCCATTTTTGAAAAGACAAGACTAAGAATTCTTATGTCTGTTAAAAGATGTAAAAGAATTCTACATACTAGAAAATGTCTTTGTTGTTTTCATATTTATAGGATTATGAATGCTTTGAGGCTAAGATGTTTTATTTCTTTGCTTTCTTTTAATACTTTCAAAGTTTTGACTCTGAGATTCTGGTCTCCATGTTGTTTTTCTTAATCTATTTTTGCTTACTTATTAGTGTGTTGATGCCTTTTCCTAAATAAAAGGCATCAACACACTAATGTGTCCACACATTGGACAAACTGGTCCAATTTGGGAAAGAGTAGAATTTGGGGGAGTAGAGAAAATGATTTACTATTTCTGCAAGGCCAGAGCTTTCTGAGAAAAATACAAGACTTGAGTCAAAGGACAAGCCTAAAATGTTAATGGATGTTTAGATACCGAGAGAGAGACCTTCCAGAGAGGTTTACCTAACTTTAGGTAATAGATAGATATTTACATTTCAAAGGAGATAAAACCCTGGGCAGTAAACTTTCCCTGTAGTGGAGACATTTATTTTATAATGAAAGGCAAGAACCCAGGGTTTTTCCCTTTTCTACCCCAGATGAACAATTACATTAACAAGATTTTGTCTCCTCTTCTCAGGACTAGAGGGGAAATGCATACATAAGCTCCCATCATTGTATAATTGAGGTTCCATGTCTATATTACAGACATTGGGACATATAGGGTGACATCTGATGTCATAACATCACCTTAGATGAGGGAATAATTAGGGCAAAGGGGAACCAATGTATCGTTATTGTATCAGAACTCTGATATTTATATAGAAAACATGTGTTTGCATTCAAGATAATAAGCATAAGTATAGATATTAAAAGTTATCTCATAGGAAAGAGAGGGCTAGGACCTTTTTAAATCTCTGTTATTGAAATACAGTGTTCATATTCATGTAGCTTTCTAAATCTATCCCAATTCATTTGGATAGCAATGGATGCATAGAATTAGGGAATAGGTTTTGCCTAATAAAATATATAGCGCTGAAAAAGATGAATGTCAAGAATAGAACTCTAAAAAAGAAAGAAATCTGAGCAAAAAGCACACTTAGGAGTGGTGTCCCTTCACTTCTACAAAGTTTATGTCGACTAAATCCATTTTATCTCAAGGACTTCAAAGTTATGGTGAAGGAAACATATATATTTAGCAGTTACCATATGCTAAATACATAGATCAAGTCTTAATTGTCACACTAAAAGTAGAATGTAAATAAAAAGGTAGTTATTATATTTTGGATACAAAAAGGAACAGCATAAAAAGAAATCAATAAATTCAATTCACCAGACTGTCATAAGTAGTATCTGTATTCACATTTCACATTTGTATTTGACTTTAAAATAAAGCACTTTATAAATGGAGTATTTCATCTCTTTAGAACAGTTCTCTTCCTCCTTCACAGACCTGAGATTATCTTTAAGGAAAAAATATCATTTGGGAAATTGTATTTTCATAATTTAAAGGATCTTTAAAGCATCTATGCAGAATATACTAATTGCTGCATCAATCTAGTTATAGAATTAGAGGGGAAAACATTCAAGACAATAGAAAAATACTCATTTACAAAGAGTTTAATTTTTTACTTTTCTTCTTTCTATATGGAAATATGAATACTTTATTAGAGATACACCTATTTGGAGTGCAGCAGCAAAAGGTATGAAATTAAGTGACATTTCACAAACAAAATTTCTAGAGTCCCAACTGATCATGCCTTAAAATGGTGGACGTAACAAAAGTTCCTTCCAAAGTGTACAACAATAATGAATTATAGGTAATTCCCTAATGTGACCATCTAGTAAAATAGATTTTATTGTTCCAGGGACTAAAAATAAGTAATTGCTCCTATAATCTACATTTATGTGTGTTGTCATTTCATTCTTAAAATTTAGCACATTCTTGCCACTTCCCTGGGCTTCTATGCTCTTACCTCACTGGGTCCAATTTGGGACTTATGAAGTCAAGAGCCAAAGAATATATGTCGTAAATTTTATGCATTAAAAGCTAAGTTAAAGAATTACTAGAGAACTCATGAATTTAATAAAACCTTAAAATTCCTAAAATGATTAACAAAGGTGTATGTGTACACACACACACAGAAAGAGGATCACTCTTTCTCTGGCCACAGAATGGTGGTTTTCCTTTTTCAGTGATATTAGGGCCGTGATTTTACTGAGGTATTGTGAAGAGTTCCTTTGGTCTCAGAAAGGCCAGACCATTACTATGAGAGTGTGGCTCTGAGGCAGTTCTTCCCAATAAAATATAAGCAGATATCGATTAGGAGCTCCTGAGAAATCTTTTACTTCCTGAGAAGAGTATGGGACATCACACAAAACACTTGCACTGTTGACAAGAACTCCCTCTCTGTGTTAAATGTGGAATAAATATGTAATATTTAAAGTTGCTACATCCACATGGCCTTTTTGTGACCATAAGGAAAAAGCCAGGAGCCCCACAGAATCACAATTTTCGGAGCCCTCACCTCCCTGACTTCTAGGATAATGCTAGCAATTGTCTAATATCATCTTGTCATGTGAAAAAGTAAAACACTTTCGATAAAATCTGTTAGTTAATTTTTTTTGCTACTTTCTCCCCATGGTTTTCTTCCCTATTTCGTCATTCACTAAGGGATATCTTTCCTAACATGTTAGTTAACCAGTTCACTGAATATCATAAAAGTGATAGCATAAATAGCAAGACATGAATGGCAAGATTTCAACACCTAATCAAATACACACGAATAGCAAGATTTTACATTTAATCAAATATAGCATTGTTACCCACATGGATCTCATATAAGAAGATTGATTTGTCCCTCAGTCCTGAAACAAGCTACCAACTCAAATTTTAAATCTGTTAAGAGGGGATATTCTTTGTATATGTGTGAAATGGCTGGGCTACTTCAGTAATTAAACAAATTTCTTTTTTATTTCAGAGATCAGCTGTGTTAAAGCTCACTAAAATAATAAGCAATGCATGAAGTAATTAAATATACAATTTGGAGTTATTTTTGAAAAGTCTCAATGATCATGATGTTTCATGAGAGTCATTGTATGCTTTAAAAGTAAAACAGCAATGGGGGGCACCTGGGTGGCTCAGTCGTTAAGCGTCTGCCTTCGGCTCGGGTCATGATCCCGGGGTCCTGGGATCGAGCCCCATGTTGGGCTCCCTGCTCCTCGGGAGGCCTGCTTCTCCCTCTCCCACTCCCCCTGCTTGTGTTCCCTCTCTCGCTGTGTCTCTCTCTGTCAAAAATAGGTAAAATCTTTAAAAAAAAAAAAAAAAAAAAAAAGTAAAACAGCAATGGGTCAATAATACTTTTTTTTCCCAAAATATTAAGTGTCTAAATAGATGTTACTCCCTCTTTCTTTCTTATTTCTGTCTCTTTTCATACATGTGTAAACATATGTATGTCACATCATGAAAATTAGAACCTTGTGAGATATCACAAAGTCTGAACCAATCTGTAACTCAAAGGACATGGAAAATTCTGAAATGTCTGCTATTTATAACTTGAGTAACTGAATATAAAAGAAACTTAAGGTGAAATTGAAAGGTTTAATTTTAATTCTGTGCATTTTCCTACTCTCAGCTGATCATCAGTAGTAGAAAGTCATTAATGATCTAAATTAGTTAAAACCATGGCATTATTACCATTACTTCTTGATTAGTCTCCTTTGTTCACATTAGAGTATATAAGCAGGAAGGATTTCTAATTTAGTCGCATGCATTATAATAAAGATTATTCATGAAAAGGGCTACATATTTTCTTATTAAACTATACATTTCAATATATATATGTATACAGATACATATATATGTATATACACACACACACACACACACACCTTGGAATACGTATATATAATATATGTAATTTTAGTAATAGCGATCAGTTTCTTTAGATACCAACACTAAAACAACATAACTGAAGGTTAAGAAACCTTACAACCTACATTTATGTTTGTCTATTTAAGGTTCATATCATCTCCTCTCTATACATCATTTTTCTTTTTTTTATTATATTATGTTATGTTAATCCCCATACATTACATCATTAGTTTTAGATATAATGTTCCATGATTCATTGTTGGTGTATAACACCCAGTGCTCCATGCAGAACGTGCCCTCTTTAATACCCATCACCAGGCTAACCCATCCCCCCACCCCCCTCCCCTCTAGAACCCTCAGTTTGTTTCTCAGAGTCCATAGTCTCTCATGGTTCGTCTCCCCCTCCAATTTCCCCCCCCTTCATTTTTCCCTTCCTGCTACCTTCTTCTTCTTTTTTTTTTTTTTTAACATATAATGTATTATTTGTTTCAGAGGTACAGGTCTGCGATTCAACAGTCTCATCATTTTTCTTTTTCTTTTTTTTTTTTTAAAGATTTTATTTATTCATTTGAGACACAAAGATACAGAGAGAGAGAGCGTGAGCAGGGAGAGAGGCAGAGGGAGAAGGAGAAGCAGGCTCCCTGCTGAGCCAGGAGCCTGATGTGGGGCTCGATCCCAGGACCCTGGAATCATGACCTGAGCCGAAGGCAGATGCTTAACCATCTGAGCCACTCAGGCGCCCCTCATCATTTTTCTTAATATTGAAAATTATGTATAATTTTATGTATTCTCATAGCTTTGTTTCTTTCCATTCCTCAATTATTCCACTGAATTTGCTGTCATAGTTTTTTCAAAAAGAATGAGTAAATAGATAATTTAAATAAGCACAGTAAGTCTGAAAAAAGTTTTAATGCTCACTTCACCCTAAAGTACCTTTTTATTTTGAGATTATATTTATGATTAAAACCATAAGCTTTCATATCCAACTAATCTATGGAAAATTCCAGTAAATCATTTTGCTAAGAAATTTTCCAAGAATATCTTAACCATTAAGACTGAGATAACTGTAGCCAAGTGTAATAAATAAATGTTATATAATGCTCAATGATAATTATTAGAAAAATAATGTAGAAAACTTCATGATTTTATTCATAACTATATCTGTGGACATAGAATTAGAAGTACATGTGCCTTCAGTGATATTTAGGCTTTAGCAAAACCTAGACAAGAAAGAGTGGATCTATGTCATGGCCAATGAAATGAGTCAAAGTATTAATGAATATTACTTTCCTTCCCTTTCTTTTCCTTTCTTTCTTTCTTTCTTTCTTTTCCTTTTCTTTCTCTTTCTTTCTTTCTTTCTTTCTTTCTTTCTTTCTTTCTTTCTTTCTTCTTTCTTTCTTTCTTCATTAAAGAACAGAGCCCTCCAAATGACAGACTCTCAATAACTCTTGAAACTATGGGGATAAATTATATTTTTAACTTATTCACATCTGCACTAAGGAAGAGATAGCCATAGGGGGAAAATCACAGAATGACAATATCCCAAATTCATAAATAACTATAGCATTGATTTTGCATGATTGTGTGGGGTTGCTTGACTAAGTTTGGCTACATAACTAGGCTAATAACCAATTTCACTTCCCAAATAAATTTTCCTAAATGTCTATTCCTTTTAAGATATTATCATCTAGTCTTATCTTACATCATTAATTTTAATGTCATAACAGCATTACTAAGAAGGTTTATTACTAGACAACATTTCATGTGTTGAGAAAAAAGTTAACAAACCACAGCTAATAATATTTTGTACAGGAAACATATATTGTAAAAGTCCAAGTACCTGAAAAGATATTTCCTATTCATATCATTCGAGTCTTCTATCAGCAAGCTTTAGGGGGAAATTTCAGTAATATGCAGTGTAGTATGCTCCACTAAAAATGACTGTAGTATTTTACATCAGTTTAAATACTTTATTTGTAGATGCCAAGGCAAACCGTTATGTGTTTAAGAGAATTATTTTTGTTCTGATAGCAAGGCCATCGAAAAATGAAAACATCAAATATATAGACATTTATCATCAAGAATTTTATAAACATTATCAAAAGGTGAAAAGGACTTTTAGATATAGAAGACTTAGAGATCTCTTGTCCTTTGTATTTTATAGAGGGCATTAAATCATGACTTAAGAGCATTTTTGTTTTTGTTACTTTTAATTTATTCTTCTAAAATGAAGGTATGCTATAGGAGACTATTGAATGAAGTCAGTATTCCCTTTCTAACTCAGTGTGATGCTAGTGAGATCACAAATCTTCTTGGGGTGATTGCACAGCACTGTTGTGACCAACATCCAAGAAACACAGCCCATTTTCCCGGGCTTAGTAATCTAGGCAGAGCTCCAAAAACATGGAGAAAAGCTGCAGAGATCAAGGCTAGTGGGCAATTGTTACCTACTAATTAAATTTTTTTTAAGATTTTATTTATGTATTTGAAAGAGAGATAGCACAAGTAGGCAGAGAGGCAGGCAGAGGCAGAGGGAGAAGCAGGCTCCCCGCCTAGCAGGGAACCCGACGCGGGACTCGATCCCAGGACCCCGGGATCATGACCCGAGCCGAAGGCAGCTGCTTAACCGACTGAGCCACCCAGATGCCCCTCTACTAATTAAATTTTTTTTAAGAAAAGGAGATGAATCTTGATAAATTAATAATACAGCAAAGTTAAATATTGTCAGTGGAATTTCATCAGGCATGTACCTCTAAAAAAAAAAAAAAAAAAGCCCTTGTATCATCAAGTTACTTTATGAAAAGAATAAAATATCCAAGCGATTTTCCTTGACATCCCTACAATAAGAACTTAAAAGTGTTCTGAAACATAATACTAGAATACTGTCAGAATTGATTTGTACAGCCAAACTAGCATAGGACTTAACTCTTTCAAGGAAATTCACCCATGGTAATAATTGAAAACTTGCATTTGCTGACTTATTTGACTCAGGGTTGTGGAAGATTCTGAGAGAACATTCCTATAAATTCATATGTGAAGGTAGATCCTCCTGCACTTTTTTCTTTGGACATAATGAGAGAAAAGAGTCTGTCCTACTTTCCTGAGCCAAATCACTGTGAACAGAGAAGTAAAGACAATGCTCATCATAAAACTTTGTCTCTATAGCCTTCATTCAAATATAACACTAGAAATGAGGCCACATTCATGGGAATTTCCAATTGATTTCAAAAACTATTGAGCACTGCACCCATGGAAAAACTCAATTCTCATTTTAGAGTCTAGGGAGGTTATATATATGTATTTCTATTCCAAAAATGTTTCAATGGTAATTCAAACTTCAAAGCTCCAGCTATAATTTGAATCATTAACAGCAAAACAAAGAAATGTAAAAAAAAAAAATCTGAAAAAATTAGAATCTTTAAGTTCATATTTTGGAGAAGCTTCTATAATTCTTCTTTTATAACTCTTAACCGAAATTTTTTAAATAAGTGAAATAATTCCACATGAAAAGCTTAGCTATGCTATCTCCATCCTTATTAAAATTTGTCGCAGAAAGCCATCAAAAGAAAAGCTAAGCAGTGATTTTTTTGAATCAGATTTCTGAGGGTGTCATTAGGTCCTACTGGCTTCCCAATGTGATCCATGTCTCTCATTAGCATTATTAAACACATTGCCTAAAACACGTCACTAGTAAAGCACAAAATTCTTAGAAATATAGAGAAAGGGGCGCCTGGGAGGCTCAGTCGTTAAGCGTCTGCCTTCGGCTCAGGTCATGATCCCAGGGTTCTGGGATCGAGCCCCACATCGGGCTCCCTGCTCAGTAGGAAGCCTGCTTCTCCCTCTCCCACTCCCCCTGCTTGTGTTCCCTCTCTCGCTGTCTCTCTGTCAAACAAATAAATAAAATCTTAAAAAAAAAAAAAAAAAAGAAATAAAGAGAAAGGTGTTTTTTGCTCATAGAAGCACATAACAAAATACAATGGCTTGAATTACCGTAATGGATGTTCGGTGCTTTCAAAAACAGAGACATTTAACAATAGCATCGGAATAGTGGACAATTAAATGAGAAGTAAAAAGAGAAAAGTCAAGAGTATGTTTTTAAGAGACGAACATAAGAAATATCTTCGCCGCATAGTAAAAATGTCCCCTTTTATGTCTGACCCCTGTAAACATGACTCCAGCTATAAATATATGCATGGTATTCTTGATAATCTCAAAGTTGAGAGTTTGTTTCTGTCATACTTTTTCCACCATCTTCGAGAATTCGTTTCTCTTGTACTTGTTTCACCTGGTTCTCGGACACAGAACCGGCGTCAAGCTCAGAGCCAACCATGTGACAGAAGAATCACAGCCTTCAATTTTAGGATCTATGCCCCCTCTCATTTAATTTTGACCATATCTCATTTTTACTATGACACTTGACACATTTTAGAGCTGTTAGAAGGATAAAAATGAACTAAAAACCATTGTTACAGTACTACATATTATCCTTATGCAAGATCACATAAAAATATACGTGCTAAAAACACATTTAAGTAGTTTTCGCTTAAGTATTGTGATAAAATTAAGCAGAATAAGTACATACTTTTGTTATTTTTAAAAAGGATCTTGTAAAATCACTAAAAGAGAGATGAATTATAAATTCCCTAACAATTATTGATGACTTTTTTAACATTTCCTATCTATAGTTTTATAATAATTTAAAGTGTTTATTTCTATAAGAATAGAAATCCGGGGCGCCTGGGTGGCTCAGATGGTTAAGCGTCTGCCTTCGGCTCAGGTCATGATCCGAGGGTCCTGGGATCAAGTCCCGCATCGGGCTCCCTGCTCAGGGGGGAGGCTGCTTCTCCCTCTGCCTCTCTCTCTGTCTCTTATGAACAAATAAATAAAATCTTTAAAAAAAAAAAAAAAAGAATAGAAATCCACAAAATTCAGTTTATTTTTCCATTTAAAAAAAAAACCTGAAAAATGCAATTAATCAGAAAAAAATAAGTCCAGGATATATTACTTCACCTTATCTAGAATAAGATTATTGGAATATTTTTTTCTTCAACTATTCGTATTTAAGTAAGTATAAGTAATGGCTTGACCTATTTCATCACCTAATAGGCCATTCCTTTAGGCATTATATTACGCCACTCAAAGCAGTGTGCAAATTTCAAGCAGTATTGAAATCTCATCTTGGGATGTTTTCAAGTATCAAGAGTGCATATAGATGCATTAATGAAAATGTTTCCTCTCTGCTATAAAGTTTAATGTAAAAACCTTGTAAAATCTTTCAACTCCTTCATCTGGCCAATCTATCAAAATATATTAGACACATCCTGTGAGTAAACATTTATTTTTTGAGATCAATTCTAGTAATAATAGAAAACCATCCATTTTAAAGAAAGGGCATTGGCCAAATAAAAATCATAAATACGTGGTCTCGAATGTAGTTTCCTTCCTACATCTGCTTCAATCTTGTTTTACAATTTGAGTCATTACATGAATCTAATGTGTAAAAACATTTGTATATACATTATTTAAGATTAAGGCTTTACTAGTTTTTGTAATGAATAAAGATTATAAGATTACTTTATAAGATTTTGGCTAAGAACATGGATAAAATTAGCCCATTTTTAGTCACAATAAATATAATCCTAAGAGAGGCTTTGAAATATGTCATTATGTATTTATGTATTTATGAAATACATATTTCTCCTGACGATGAAGTATTAAGTACATGTGATTTTTTAGTAAAATACTATTTAAAATTTGCTTACTCTTAAATTTGGTATTTAATATTAATATTAATTAATATTAATATTATTACATTTTTATTATGCTGTCCTAATTCTTAGTCCTCAGCTTTGTGTATTGATGATGGTTTCTACACAGTCATTTCCATTCCTTCTTACTTATGAACATCTTAAAGAAAAATTCTGTTTATCTTCCCATTATTGACACAACTTTTTAAATGATGTTATTATGTGAATATAAGAGTTCTGCCATAAGTTCCCTACATTTATAGCTCTTATAGAAATATTGACAAGGCAAGAAACAACAAATGTTGGAGAGGATGTGAAGAAAGGGGAACCCTCCTACACTGCTGGTGGGAATACAAGCTGGTACAGCCACTCTGGAAAACAGTGTGGAGGTTCCTCAAAAAGTTAAAAATAGAACTACGACCTAAAAATAGAACTATGACCCAGCAATTGCACTACTGGGTATTTACCCCAAAGATACAGATGTAGTGAAAAGAAGGGGCACATGCACCCCAATGTTCATAGCAGCAAAGTCCACAGTAGCCAACCTGTGGAAGGAGCCGCGATGCCCTTCAACACATGAATGGATAAAGAAGATGTGGTCCATATATACAATGGAATGTTACTCAGCCATCAGAAGGGATGAATACCCACCATTTGCATCAACATGGATGGAACTGGAGGGGATTATGCTAAGTGAAATAAGTCAAACAGAGAAAGACAATTATCATATGGTTTCACTTATTTGTGGAACATAAGGAATAGCATGGAAGACATTAGGAGAAGGAAGGGAAAAATGAAAGGCGGGGGGGAATCAGAGGGAGAGATGAACCATGAGAGACTATGGACTCTGGGAATCAAACTGAGGGTTTTAGAGGGGAGGAGGGTGGGCGGATGGGTGAACCCGGTGATGGGTATTAAGGAGGGCACGTACTGCATGGAGCACTGGGTGTTATACGCAAACAATGAATCATGGAACACTACCTCAAAAACTAATGATGTACTGTATGGTGACTAACATAATAAAAAAAATTATTTAAAAAAAACAGGAAATGAAACCAAAACAAATGTGTAAGTTAATGTGCAAACCTCTAAAACATATAAATGCAAAAGAATTCTTGATTGCAACCAAAAGTTTAAGTCAAGGATTACCCTGTGAGATAAAGAGATTTATTTTATGTGCAACTTATATTTTAAGCTTTAGCTTTGACTAGCCAGACATTTTTTCTTAAAATATCATCCAACATCAGAGCTCTACAATTATTTTTATTTCTTCAGTGTCTCTTTTATATATTTTCTTCATTCTCTCTGTTGCCAAACATATCACAATAGTAACTCCCAGTCATTTTCCTCTTCTAAAGGTTATTTGCAATCTATCCAATTATTGACTATATTATTTCTGCTTCACGGGAAAAACTCAGCATTTATACTGTGTTTTTCTCTCCCACACTAAAGAGTTTTCTAATTTTATATGGTATAAATTTAACCTTTACCTTGGTGAGCCAAGAAGGAAATGTGTTGGTCTGGCTTTTCCTTTCTGGTGTGCCCATCATGGTTTATGCACAAATACACTTTGACCTTGTAGATGTGCAGTCCCCTGATTACAAGAGAAATTGGTAAAATTTTAATTCCAGAACGAAAAATATAAAAGAAGCATATTGAATGATCTCGGGGAAAAAAAGAAGGTCAAAATATAGAAGATCTCAGTGTCTTTTGTAAAAACTTGGACACTGATGCTATAAAGTAGCTAACTGTTAATGGTTTTTGTTACATTTCCCACTTATTTATACATCAAGGTTAAAGCAACAGTGGCAAAGTGCAGGTAGAGGAATAAGGCTTTCTCAAGCAATATGACCCAACTCAAAAGGAACTGCAAACCACATGAATATAAAAACTGCTAAAATTCTCAAAATAAGGAAACTATGATCAATATGAATTTTACCAAGTAAAATTCTGTTTTTGAAAGATAGATGTCTGCAAATGAATAAGTGACTATTTTTAATAGACCAGTATAGCTGATGGAGAAAATAGTGATAGAAAATAATAAAAAGATATAAGCAGCGTTCTACAAGAGTGCCTTACTGTCACAAATATGTTGTATGAACACAGGAGAAAGGCTAATTACTTAAGAATATATTAGATGCTTATGGACACAAGAGTGAATTACACATGGTTCATATTTTAAGTTTCAATTTTTTTTGTCAGGGACATAGATAAAGAAAAATAGCGCAGGGGTGCCTAGGTGGCTCAGTCGGTTAAGAATCTGCCTTCGGCTCAGGTCACGATCCCAGGGTCCTGGGATCTAGTCCCATGTCGGGCTCCTTGCTCAGCGGGAGGCCTGCTTCTCCCTCTCCCTGCCACTCCCCCTGCTTCTACTCTTTCTCTCTCAATGTCAAATAAATAAATAAATCTTTAAAAAAAAGAAAAAGAGTGCACAATAAATTTGAATTTTATTCTGCTCTGTTCCACAAAGAATTTATAATAAAAAATGTCCATAAATATTTATTACACTCGTCTGCTCTGAAAAGGAAAAGATTTGATACTTTTTTTTTTCTTTTTCCTGCTCTTTGTTATAGGTAGGTAGATATATGCAAAAGGAAAGAGGAGATATGTAAATTTATAACAAAAAGCCTGAAAGAAGATTATGAACATATAATCCAAAGGGTTTAAAAGGGATAATATATGAAATAAAATTCTATTCATTTTAAATACTATTGAAAAAAATACCTCCCTCCAAAAATAATGTATGGTAAATGTAACACTCATAGGAATAAGTATCATAAAGAAATATACTGAATGGATATCAGAAAAATAAAGAATTCCTCAAAACATAAAAGAAGATGAGGGTAAGTGAGGACTCCTATTGGGTTTTTATGAATATTATAAATAAATGCATTCTTATAAAATTATTGTGATTCCAAACAAAATGATATGGGTCATTTTTAATGAAATGAAAGATTTCCAGTGGATATCTAAGAATACATGGGGGAAATAAAACAGTATTTAAAATACATTTTATCTGTCAACATTTGTTTGAAATGCACATAAAAAATACCTAAGCAAAATAGAAACATATTTCTAGCTAAACATTTAAAATTCCAAAATGGGCATTCTAAGCTTGATTTGTCAGCTCCATGGTGACTAGGGATCTAGGATCCTTCTGTTTTTCTCTGTCATCTTCTATCATAGCTTCCCTTCTCAACTGTTCCTCATACCTCACCAGTCTGATAAACTTCAGCTACCAAATCTGCATTCCAAGAGCGTGGGGGAGGAAAATATGATTCACGTCCTTTTAAGATGACTCCCACAAGTTCTGTGCCATATTTGCACTCCCACAGCATATACCTGACCTCAGGAGATATATGTATGTATGTGTACGTGCGTGTGTATCTGTATCCATATCCTCTATATCTGTAACTGTATCCCCTCTATCTCTATCTATTGCTATCTCTACACTATTGTTCAGGGCTCAGTTACTGAGTCATAGGTAACAATGACTATCTGGAAAGGCAACTAAAGTATTTCTCACAGTAGCTAGTGAGAAGAAAAGAAGAAAGGACATGTCCTACTAGACACTAAATTAATTTTGTGCTTTTTATAATTTAAACTCTGTGGTACTTATGTAAGTATTAATAAATGAACAAATGGAATAAGAAAATATCTTTTAAGGAGAATAATTTCATTAAGAAGGAAAAGCAGCAAATTTTAAAAATCAGTTAAAATTTTTACTTAAGAGTTGGATAAAATACTTTTTTTTTTTAATCTCTAGCCCCTATTTCCCCCAGACCCTCAGCTACCTCTACTCTGGTAACCATCAGTTTATTCTCTAGAGTTAAGAGTCTTGTTTCTTGATTTGTCTCTCTCTCTCTTTTTTCCTTTCCTTGCTTGTTTTGTTTCTTAAATTCCACATGTAAGTGAGATCAGATGACATTTGTCTTTCTCTCAAATTTATTTCACTCAGCGTTATACTCTCTAGCTCTATCCATGTTGTTGCATCTATTGATGGACACTTGGGCTGCTTGGCATAACTGGGTTATTGTAAATAATTCTGCAGTAAACATTGGGGTGCATGTATCCCTTTGAATTAGTGTTTTTGTATTTTGGGAGGTAAATACCTAGTGGTATGATTACTGGATTATAGGGTAGTTCTAGTTTTAATTTTTTGAGGAACTTCCATGCTGTTTTCCACAGTGGCTGCACCAGTTTGCATTCCCACCAATAGTGCAAGAGGTTTCCTTTTTCTTCACATCCTCATCAACACTTGTTTCTTGTGTTGTTGATTTTAGCCATTCTGACAGGTGTGACGTGATATCTCATTATAGTTTGGGTTTGCATTTCCCTAATGATGAGTGATGTAGAGCATCTGTTCATGTCTATTGGCCTACCCTATGTCTTCTTTGGAGAAATGTCTGTTCAAGTCTTCTATCCATTTTCTGGGTTTTGAGTTGTATCAGTTCTTTATATATTCTGGATACTAACCCTTTATCTGATACGTCCTTTCCAAATATCTTCTCCCATTCAGTAGTTTTGTTGATTGTTTCTTTCTCTGTGCAGAAGCTTTTTATTTTGATGTGGTATCAATAGTTTATTTTTGTTTTTATTTCCCTTGCCTCAGGAGACATTCTAGAAAAATGTCTTTAAGGCTGATGTCAAAGAGATTACTGCCTGTGTTTTCTTCTAGGATTTTTATGGCATCAAGTGTCATATTTAGGTCTTTAATCCATTTTGAGTTTATTTTTGGGTATGGTGTAAGGAAGTGGTCCAGTTCATTCTTTTGCATGTGGCTGTCCAGTTTTCCCAACACCATTTGTTGAAGAGACTTTTTCCCATTGTGTATGGATAGAATAATTTACTAGGAGATGGTTCTTTCCACAGATAATAATTATAAACTCAAGCAAACACTAAAGCAGCTACCTAACTACCTTAAAGATCAGGAGTGAAAAAAGACAGATTTTGAGGGGGAGCAAATTTTGAAAGAGCAGACACGCATGAAGTAATTCTGTCTTTGAGACATTGACCTAAATGACTAAATGCAAGCTGTAGTATGGCAAGGATAGTGTGACCAAAACATCAATGGAAAATATGCTGTTTTGTGGCCTGAGACTAACAGAGCCTGGGGTGGCAACAGCTCCTGGCAAATGAGAGAGAACTCGCAAAAGGAAGAGTGCCTGAGAAAGGAAGCCTCAGTACTGTTTTTAAACTCTCTACAAGTTTCTGGCTGATGTCTGAATAATTTTTGCAGGGCACAGTGCAAACAGCATAGCTCAGGAGAGAGGGGAAAAAAGAAAGAAAAAGAACTGAACTGATATCCAACATTCTGTCCTCTGCAAAAGAGGCAAAGTTTGTATTGTAATTGATCCAGGTATACTGATGCTAAAAAGCAAATCACATCTCTCATTGGAAGAAAGTGGGAGAATCCAGACTCCATTTCATAACATATGCAATATACAGGAAAAAATACAAAATTATAATAACACAAAGACTCAGGAAAATGTGATTCATTTTCAAGGGAAATGACTATGAGCAGAATCTAAACATGAGGTAACACAAATGTTGAAATTTTCAGGAAAAGGTGGATAAAATAAAATGGATACAATAAATATACTCAGTGAAAGCATATTATTCTCATAATGAATAAAAATACATAATTTTCAGCAGAGAAAGGGAAATTATAAAATAAAATGGAAATGTTTTAATTAAAAACATTAGTATTTGAAATAAGTTTCCTTGAAGATAAAAATAGAAAGCATCATAGAACACGAAGCTAGATCCATAAGTATCGTCTTACAAAAAAACAGGAATAAAATTTTAAAAAAAAGTTAAGAGAGCTCTAGGGACCTGCTGGAAAAATACCATATGGTTAAACATACCTACCTATATTGTTACCTGGTTATATTTACTATATTAGTGCATTACTATGATCATATTTACTTTACATAGACAGAAAATTTAAGGATACATATTCGAATCAGTTTATTGTAAAATTAATTGTTAATAAAATTAGAAAAAACACCCTAACATTTTAGGTAAACAGCTTATATTTGAATTTTGTAAATTACCTAAATTTTAAACTTAAAAATTAAACTTTGTGATTTAAAACTTCTGAAGACTTAGAGACTATGAGGACCAAAATTCAACCGTATCCAAATGGACAACTGTACTAATTGTTTATAGCCCATGTTAGTTCAGACTGGTAAATTTTTATGTTCATCTGTTTCTAATTTATTATTTTTATTATCCACAGAGACTACTCCAAAGTGACTATGACAAATGACTATAGCAGCATCTCTATCTTCCCCCAAATTATTTCTTCTTTTATTTTGAGAGTTGAATTCCAGTATTCAAAAATGAATATTATTATAATACTTTTATATCCCAAGAATTATTGTTATTCTCATGTTGTCTAAGTTAGTTTAGGCTGCTGTAACAAATGCCCTAGATTGAGGGGCTTAAACACAGAAATTTATTCCTCATAGTTCTGGAGGCTGGACATCTGAGAATAGGGTATCCACATGGTTAAGTTCTGATTAAGGCCCTCTTACTGATTTGCAGAGAAACATCTTCTTTCTGTATCTTCACAAGCAGACAGGAGAGAGGAAAGCAACCTCTCCTGTCTTTTCATATAAAGATACTAATTCCATTCATAAGGGCTCCATTCTCAAGTCCTAATTACTTCTCAAAGGCCCTACCTCCAAATACCATCAGATTGGGGATTAGACTTCAACATATGAATTTGGAGAAGACACATTCAGTCCATAACATATGTCCAGTCCATAACGCATGTCTGCAAGAATATATTAAAGACTGCATATAATTCATTCATACAACAGATGTACATTAAGTATCTTAGTTATGCTAGGCACTTGGGCAGGAACTGTGGATTCATAGGTGCCCAATCTGACAAGCATCCTGTGATCATAGTGGAGTGTTTTCTGTGGCAATGTAAGACTCTCTAGTATTGTTTTTAATTGTTATGACCTTAATTCCAAACAAACAAGAAGAAAAATATCCATTTCATATATTCAGAATAATTTCTGTGTATTTACATTCATAGTACATACTTATATATAAATATACCTCATCATGAATCTGGGTTTCTAAAAGAATCATACTAGTAGTAATGAAGTAAGATGCCTAGGAAAAGCGACATATACACTTTAGAAGCTATCCTTATATGGCAATATAGCACTTAAGAAATGTTAGAAATAATTTTTACTCATATTAATAGCTAAAACTATGTCTTAAGATGCTAGAAAAAGTGACATCGTTTGTCTCTTAAAATTGACATCATTTCTAAGCAATGTTTCATTTTCTGCCAGGAATCTGGCAGTGAAATTACCTTATTATATATATAATGTGAAGAAGTTTAACAGTATAAAAGTTAAAGTTAATTAATTATGTTAGTTTTGAAGTAAATATTCAAATAAAACTTTGTTTCTCTAAGAAATGCACAAAGAAAATATAGAGATTTTTATATCTTTAAGTATAAGAAACAAAACAGTTCTGCCCATTTTCCCCTATATTGCTGTTCTTTATTTTTTTTATTTCTTCTTTATAGGTAAATGTCTGTAACTACTATATCCCTAGTTTCTAGCTTCAATTTATACAATAGTGATCAAGAATAACCACTTACATTTTTCAAAACTATATAATAAAAACATATTTTCTAAGTTAGACATTGTCACATAATTAAAAAAATAAATAAACACTTAGAGACAATGAAAAACCGCCCTCTCAAACTTGGTCAGTATTGGGTCAAGATTTAGCACCTGCCTGATATTATACAGGTTTGCAAATCTGGTGTTATCTGACTTTTTAGATCAAGCCAGGACTTGTTGTAACTGACAAGACTTTAATTAGGTTTGGTTTCATGGCCATGTGCCTATCACTCAGATGTGTTGCCTTTTAAAAATTATACCAGTAAGATACTGGCACAATTTCAAGTTCATTTCCCTGCAGTCATGGGAGAGACATAACCCAGAAACGACCAGAGTGCTTGTTTCAAACAAAAGTGCATAATAGCATCGGTTGAATATCCACATGAAAATAGTGATTTCAGTTTTACTTTGCATGGCAAATGTAAATCAGGAAAAGTGCACATTCAGCAAATGTCAAAGAGCTTCAACTTCAGCAAATATTAAAAGAAACAAAAATCTATGAATGGGACTGAATGATATTAAGCACCAGTTAAGGGAATATTTAGTTATTTGAATGTAAATTGAGATATTAGCATTTATTTCTTAACAAAATCATCATTAGAGTTGTTGTTGTCATGCTAAAATATTTAAAACTTGGTGAAAAATAAATCTATGTATTTGGAAATATATGATTGGAACACACACATGGATCAAAATACCCCAGTAGTTTTTGTTTGAAAATACTCCAGTGCAAAGGATGAAAAGGCAGTTGGTTAAAAAGATCCGCAAGAGGCAAGTTACATTTTTGTCTTTTGTTTTTGTGTGTTTTATTACATCTTAGCGTCAATAGGAATTTTAGAAGCAAAGTAGTGTTACCTCACTTTTAAGATAGAATCAAGCCCTAGGGCACCTCTGGAAGGGCTTTCCAGCCTGGTTGAACTTGCCTTGCCTCTTTCTGCCTTATCGCCATCATTACGCCTTTGGGGAATGGCTACTCTGTCATCAGTTGCATACTATTCTTCGACACTCCAGCAGCCTGGTAGATTTCCCCCATAGAGACTTATGAGGGCAATACTACTATTTGTTTACTGGCTCTGTACTAATAAACACCTATTGTGATGGCTTTATGTGTAGTTATTTTATTTATTTTTTATTATTCTTTTAAAAATTTTTATTTATTTATTTGACAGAGAGAGACACAGCAAGAGAGGGAACACAAGCAGGGGGAGTGGGAGAGGGAGAAGCAGGCTTCCCGCTGAGCAGGGAGCCCGATGTGGGGCTCGATCCCAGGGTCCTGGGATCATGACCCGAGCCGAAGGCAGACGCTTAAAGACTGAGCCACCCAGGCGCCTCTATGTGTAGTTATTTTAATTCTTATAATAACCCCTTGAGTGTTTATTATTATAATTCCCATTTTTGCAGAAAAGGAAATCAAGGTCCGGTGGTGAGACTTGTCCAACAGACAGAGCTAGTAAGTAGTTGACACGAAATTTAAAACTAGGCTCTGACTGTCTCCAGTATCTATGCTCTCATAATTTAAATAGAATGTATTTTTATTTAGATATGCCTTTCTATGACCTCAGTAAGTATTGAAGCTTATAAATATTGAGCTCTAATAAATACTGAATCTAATATAGAAATGCAAAGTAAAGGGAAAATTATTAATTTGATTATTACTATCGTATTTCTTAGACATAATAACTAAGAAAATGATTAATTCTGTAGAACTCAGTATTTTTTTTTTCCTGATATTTGTGTGCCATCGGATCATTTAAACTCAAATATCATTAGGTTATATAGGTCCCACCTTTTAAAATAAACATGAAATACACAATTTAAAAAACTATATTTCCGGGGCACCTGGGTGGCTCAGTCGTTAAGCGTCTGCCTTCGGCTCAGGTCATGATCCCAGGGTCCTGGGATCGAGCCCCGCATCGGGCTCCCTGCTCCGCGGGAAGCCTGCTTCTCCCTCTCCCACTCCCCCTGCTTGTGTTCCTGCTCTCGCTATCTCTCTTTCTGTGAAATAAATAAATAAAATCTTTAAAAAAAAAAAAACTATATTTCCATATATAAAGTAGGTTTCATGTTCTGTAAGACTCTCAACCTCCACCATTTTAAGGTCAATGGAATGTCAGTGTGTATATAGAGATCTATAGATACATATTCTTAATTTTTTAATGAATCATTTTTCTTCCCATATAAGCTAAATGCTGAAGAAATAGCAGATTTGTGTGAGGAAGCACCAGTAAATATCCTGATCAATATAAAAATTAAACAAGCCACACGCTGAAGTCACATTAAAACGAAAATTGAGGAGTAAATCCATAGGAGGATTGTAATATGCACAGATGGCTGGGATGGACCTGGTTGTTTTCCAGCCAGTACCTGTTCTGGAATATATGAAGCTTTAGGTATTAAGTGTTTGCTGGTAGCTGCCAAATTCCAAAAGGATATCCCTCCTAAAAGAGAGTGAACATGAAATTCACAATTAAAAAACATATTTGCATGTATAAAGTAGGTTTCATATTCTTTGGAGGTCGAAATTGAACAATACAGTGAAAATACAGGAACAAATTTTTCTTAACTATATTCAGAATTGTAAAAAGCTAGAAGTTCTAAATTTAAAAGGAACAGAATAAGAAGCCAGTGCTTTAGGTTCATGGCCAATAGCTTAGAATAGGGAGCAACCTGGGAAATAAGAATTTCTCTTCCCACTGTTAATTATAATCTATGAGTTGGTCCCCTTTGGTTCAAGGTACAGAAACTCCAGTCAGGACTGTGTTGGGCCCAGATGGTTGAATGACTGACTGGCTACCATTTTTGTGCCAGATTGGCCCATCTCCCTACTTTTTCATCCAGGTCCATATGAGTTGGAAGATTGTATATGAGGGAAAAGATTATATCACAAAATGAAAAGTAAAATATTTTTAGTATCCAGAAAGCGTCACACTGAAAAATTTGGGAATAGTTCTTTAATCTAAATGATTAATATAATATGTTTTCTTTCTTAGATATTTAAATCATTAGAGATTATGATAAAAGACTAAAATATTTTATACTTAACCCAAATTATGATTAATCTGTATAATTACAAACTGTACATATTTCTGTAATTTTCTGTAGTAAAGTTCTATATTTAAGCAAATTCAGGCACCTATGAATATTCATTTTAATATAGTGGAATATTCCTTTCTTGAAACAGAAGAGAATATTTTTGAGATAAATTAAATATTGGTAGAAAGGGTTAAAATGTATACATATATTTGGATTGATTAAATTAATTCTAGTGTATTTCTCAACAATAGCTTTTTGTATAACTTCATAAACTTGAACACATTCTAAGAAATGATATTAACATAATATTAGTATTCTAGTATTAATATGTTTGAGTAGAATATTATGAATATTATTTGTCATAAAATTACTATTTATTCTGATGACCAATCAGATTTGAAAATCACTAGTATAATCTGATTAATATAATAAATAGAGTACTCAAATGCAAGTCAACATACTCTTGCTTTTGTCTGATTTACTTCATCCACATTATTGAGGGGAAACTATTGATAAAAAAGATAATGATTGTAAAAGCATATTGAGTTTCATGGACAGATAATGAAATATTATTTCTGTCATTTTCTAATAATGATAGTGTAGCAATTTGATGTCCAAAGGTACTTCTATTTCTGAATCTATAATTTATTAGAAGCATGACCACTGGCTATAAAGTTATATTATATGTGAACCTTGGTTTATTTTAATTTTAAATTCAGATAATAGGTTGATTTGTATCTATATGTGTTCCTATATTTTATATGTTATTTTATAGGGCATCATAATGGTATTTATTATCCATATAATATGGCATCCCTTTTTATGCATAGGCACTTTGCAGAATGGGAATTGGCCTCTTACCTCATTTACCTATTCATCCAGCCTTTGTTTATTGCCCATGGTCTCTGAAATTCACAGTAAATAAAACACTGAATATTGTATATTTTGTAAAATTTTCATTAAAATCGTTTTTCATTGTTATTGTTTTGATCGTTTTCCTTGTTCTAGTAGTACTGCCTATTTTTGTCACTAGGATTTGAATTTATCTCTCTAACAATTTTGATGTCCTTTTAGCTTGCATTTTTCAGCTTTTCAATTTAATCTCTGCTGTGAGGATATTTACAGTGCTGCATAGAGCAACTGAAGCATAGATGGAAAGTCCTGTTGGTCTAGAAAGTACAGTCTCATTTTCTCTTTATTTGTCAGACTGCATGGTAAAAAAAAGAAAGAAAAGAAATGAGAGTCTTCAGTATCTTTCGTAAGTGATAGTATTATGTGGTAATTAGTAATTTTTAATCACATTCATGGAAAATTAGTTAAATCAATAACAGAAGGCCCTCTTAAATTATAACAATTTATTTAACTCCAAATTATATGAGATTGAAGTCCTAGTGTATTTCTCAGTGAAAGTTAGTTTTTTCACATGGAAAGCTGTGTGGAACTTGGATAAATGTGAATAGAACATATAAAATATAGCATTCTGGCTTCTATGACAGCTATTAGGTTTTAATTGATTGACACCATATCTCTTTAAGAAAGGCAAAGGGTATAAAAAAAGGAGCAATGGCTTGGGATTCCAGGACTTTGAGTTTAATCTTCAATCTTGATTTTACCTAGTTCTTTTTTCATTAACAGGTCACATCCTCTCAGAGTATCCTTTTAATGCATAAATTAAGGAGATTGCATTCAATAATGAATAAAATCTCATCTAGCTAAAAAAAATTCAATTAACCATTCTAACTCTTGATGTTCTAAAATGATCACTAGTATTAAAATAATACTGTTCTTCTTGGAAATATCATGGAGTACCTCATTTCAACCATGTAATATTCTTTATAAATTCTAAACTTAGAATACATTTACCCTGTAGTAAATATGCACTGTAAAAAGAGATATGCACTGTAAAAACAAACATAGCAATGTTATAAAAGTATTGCACATAATTTGTAAGTAGAAAAATAATTTGTAAATAGTCACTATGTCTTCATGAGAAACAAGAATGATTATTCTTAAAAAAAAAAAAAAAAAGCCTTTCCCAAATGCAGTACAGATTATTTTACATAAGTTGCTATCCTATTCAAATAAACAACTTTTATTAATTTAAAGTTTCAACTCAGTTTTGGCATTCTGTCAATCATTACTAGCAATCAGTTAAACAGTTAATATTATTTTTCTTTTTCTTGATAATAGGCTAAGTTTATTTATTAAAACACAAATTGTTTTATTTGACAAATATTGACTACCAGTATTCCTTTGAAAGTTTGCGATTTTCTTTTAAAAATAGCCAATTAGTATTGTGAGGATGAAAATAGTTCTGGCATTAGTAACAGAGAAATTGTCCATGTTGGTACAAAATCCACATAGAATATTTAAATTCATATACAATATCCAGATTAACTATACAGTTTATATATTTTAAAAATATGAAATCTGTATTCTACAGAATTAATTCTAACATTTTTAATGAAGTTGTTTTATTATAAATTCTTTATTGATCAGGTGAATTATAAAAAAGATTTTTTTTAAGTAAAGAGAAACTTTGTAATTATTTGTTCTCAGGGAAGATGATTGTATTATTATAAATGCATCCACTTTTTAAGTATAAGTGTATCACAAAACTCAAAATATCTTCTAATTAAAAAGAAATTCTCAAAATTTTGTGTACTGAACAAATGCTTTGAAGGTAACTAGATGTTGTGGCGCCTGGGTGGCTCAGTCAGTTAAGTGTCTGCCTTTTGTTCAGGTCGTGGTGCTGGGGGTCCTGGGGTGGAGCCCCCATTGGGCTTCCTGCTCAGCGGGGAGCCTGTTCTCCCTCTCTTTCTGGCCCGCTCTTGTGCACACCCTCTCTTTCTCTCTCTCTCTTAAATAAATAAAGTTAATAAAGTTAACCAGATGTTAAAATTGTATTAGTAGACCTTACCCAAGACCAGATGAAATGCAACCTATTCAGCTATGAAAACCCATACACAAATAGCCCTTGAGATGCCAGTTATTTGGCTTTATCATTTAGAAGAGCTACGATGAGTCAAGTCAATATTTGTTTTGTCAAAAAGCGAACTCTGCACACTGACTAAAACAAAGAAAAAGAAAAGGAAACAAAATGAGTTTATTGCAAAGGTTTCAGACCGCAAGCTGGAAAACTCAAGGCTACAGGAACAATGAGTTCCGGAGTTGTTCCCTGACTAAGGGGCTTTTATGGGGTTAAATGTGGAAGTCATTTGGCTTGTTCAACTGATTGGTTGCCTAGTGGTCTTCCTTACTTGGATCAGGGTAGCTAAGGGAACAAGGAAGTCTAGAGGTGAAGTGAACAGACTTGGCGTTTGGCTATTGGCTGATGTCCTCTGCTGATTTCTGAGAAGAACTGTAAATTCCTGCAACTTGTGTTAGGTAAGGTTAAGTTTCATTTTCTTTAATGCACCTGTGTTGGCCAACTCCATTTTGTCCCTGACATACGTGACTCTGTTTTAGTTTCAGATCCACAGGTTTTTAGGATGGCAGGATATATATGCGGATTTAGAAACTGAGCTTATACGCAAACAATGAATCATGGAATGCTACATCAAAAACTAATGATGTAAAAGGGGTGCCTGGGTGGCTCAGTTGGTTAAGCAGCTGCCTTTGGCTCAGGTCATGATCCTGGAGTCCCGGGATCAAGTCCCACATCGGGCTCCCTGCTCAGCAGGGAGTCTGCTTCTCCCTCTTACCCTCCCCCCCTCATGCTCTCTCTATCTCATTCTCTCTCTCAATAAATAAAATCTTTAAAAAAAAAACAAAAAACTAATGATATAATGTATGGTGAATAACAACATAATAAAAAAAATGGCAAAAAACAAAAAAAATAAAACCTTCAAAAAAAAAGAAACTGAGCTTAGAGGTAATTGTTGAAAAGTTGACCTTAATTGGCAACTGTTACCTTTATTAAAACATTAAAACAACAACAAAAAAACATTAAAACATTTTGATTTAAAATTCTCAGTAATATATCTCAACTGTATGTATTGAATTAGATGCATTATGTTATTATTTCCTATTTGTTAAACAGTTAAGTCATCTGTCTTTCTCCTCACCTGTCTCTTTGCTTCTTTCTGAAACAAAAATTTAAATGATTAAAATATATTCTAATAAAACCAATTATTTTTTTCAGGAACCACTTAGTTTCATCTTTAGAAGTAAAAAATACCTTTGAAATCTGATCTAAAGGTGTCTCATGGAGCATTTCATGTCATCTCTCAAACAATTCATTTTCTGAACGCTATATCATTTCCAATTAAGAATTGCATGTCGCAAAAATGATTTGGTTCTCTGCAGCTCTGACTTCCATTAGATATTCAATTATTTATAATGGGTTGAAGCTTAATTAAATAAACTTAATTAAAATTAGATTAACCCTTTTCCCACAAAGCGTTATCTAAGTTATATTAAGTGAAGGACAAAAGAAACTTTAACATCATCCTTAAGCAAGGGGATACTTGAATGCTAAGTTTAAGGAGATTACATTATTAAAATTTAAAAGCATACAGTTAAAAGTAAAAGATACTCAAGCTTTTGATGTAGCTCTCTTAAGAAATTCAGAGCTTCATGTGGCATTATTATTATAGATAATGCTAAAATGTTTTTCCAAGTTAAGCCACTGCCAACAGTTTCAGTGGTGACCTTTGAATTCACTATTGGACAGACTTTAATATTCTTTAATACAATATTTAATTGAATAATTGTACACTAAGGAGGTATTTATTTCAGACTTTTGGTCACTGTTTAGATGGAATCAGTTCTGGTTTTTAAGATTATCCTATCAGTAGGTTTATTTTTATTGTTAAAGCTAATAATTTTGTTGTTATTGTATTAAGATAACATTGTATTGCCTAAATACAAAGACAAATACAGTATTATTTATATGTGAAATCCAAAAAACAAAATGAAACCAAGCTCATAGACACAGAGAACAGACTGGCAGTTGCTGGTGGAAGGGGATGGGAAACGAGTGAAGAGGGTCAAAAGGTACAACCTTCCAGCTATAAAATAAATAAGTTAGGGGGATGCAATGTACAGCATGGTGACTATTTTTAATAATACTATACTGCCAACGTGAAAGTTGCCAGGAGAGTGAGTCTTAGAAGTCTTCATCACAAGAAAAAAAAGAAAAAAAATATTTTAGTTATCTATGCATGGTGACAGATGTTAACTAGACTTACTGTGATCATTTTACCACATATACAAATATTTAATCACTACGTTGTATACCTGAAAGCAATGTACTGTTATAGGTCAATGAGACCTCAAAAAATATACAAAGAAAAAAAGAAGATATTGGGCGCCCAGTAATATAAAGAATTGATCTCATATTGGATTTGGTAAATAGGGTATTATTTTTCTTACAAAAGGAGAAAGGCAGAATTAAGCTCTCTGGGTCTGGTGCAAGAGTGTGTTGCCAACCCAAAGCTATCCTTCCTTTACCTCCTCTCCTTTCCTGTTCAAGTGTCCTGATTTAATCATATATTATATAAATTTCCCAAAGGTTGAAATCTCAGTGGCATTAAATAGTCATACTAATCTTATTCCTCCTGGACAATGATTCATGTAAAGCTGGGCTTGTGACTTTTCTTTGGGGAGATTGTTCTAGTGAAAAAAGAAGTTGCTCCCAGATGAAGCCACAGCAGGGCCCAACTGTTGACCAGATCCTTTCACATACTTAAAGCTTTTCTTCTTCATCTATATATATAAACCAAGAGTTGACCAGATATTTGGGGAAAGTATTCCGTATGAAAGACAAAAACAAAACCATTTTTTAAAGATTGTATTTATTTATTTATTTATTTGACAGAGAGAGAGCACAAGCAGGGGGAGTTGCAGAGGGAGAGGAAAAAGAAGGCTCCCCACTGAGTAGGAAGCCCTACGTGGGGCTCCATCCCAGGAGCCTGGGATCATGACCAGAGCTGAAGACAGACGCTTAACTGAGTGAGCCACCCAGGTGCCCCAACAAAAACAAAACCATTTTTTAAAGGAATAAAAGTAGAAAGACCATCACAGAAAGCAAAAGAAAACTTCCTATGAAGTATAATTAATACAGTCAGCCACAGGAGATCATATTGCATCATTAAAACAAGAAGAAAATGTTACAGATAACATCAACTAGAAAAACATTAAAGAGCTTTTGCAAATTATTTCAAGCAAATACAGAGATAATGGGCCAATAACAGAAAAAAATCTATCCAAGGATTACTGAAGGATATCTAATAGCCAAATAATATGGCATCAAGAAGAAATAACATGGAAAACAGAGAAGAGGAAATTATCAAAGTAGCAGGACAAGATAATTTCCTACAAAGGATGTCTGTCTTAATGAAGGACAGGGCAATGAAATAAAAAAAAATAGATTTGTAGAAGGATGTAATATCAGGGCATTTTAGAAAAATGGGGCAAAATGAATATCCTGAAATTTCCCAGTGGAAAATGTTGATATAAAATTCATCAATAATCAAATGAGACTGGGCTTTTAAATAACAATACTGGAATTTAGAAGACAATAGATCAATACCTTCAAAATCTGAGAAAAAATAATTTTCACCTTTGAGTTCTAGACATAGTCCAGTGATCACATATAAGGATAAAATAAAGTTATTTTCAGATGTGCAAAGTTTTAAAAATTTTTCTCCTGAAAAATTGATATCAGGAAACTGCTAGAAAATATGCTCCAACAATATAATGACATAAAGGAGGAAAGTGGTATTCAATATAAAATAACCAGTTATTTGATTTATTGACCAAGTGTAATATACACAATGATAGTTAATTGGCAATACTCTTGATCAGTGTGAGAAGACTTAGAGAGTCTATGAAACTCAGTAAGTTTTTTTAGAAAGCCAAATATTAAGTACAAAGGAAATCAGACTTTGAATGATAAAGGAAATACAATCACATTGAAAAATATTTACATTGTCCTAATAAAAATCACTATTTAACTCAAAATTGTGACATAACAATATTGGAAAGATGGGTGCGGGGGGGGCAGAAGAAAGTGATATAAAATATATATGATAACCAATAAATGTTTTATTTAGTAGCATTAACATAAAGTTTAAAAATATAAAGGAGGGGCACCTGGGTGGCTCAGTCAGTTAAGCGTCTGCCTTTGGCTCAGGTCATGGTCCCAGGGTCCTGGGATCAAGCCCCGCATCAGGCTCCATGCTCAGCGGGAAGCCTGCTTCTCCCTCTCCCACTCCCCCAACTTGTGTTCCCTCTCTTGCTGTCTCTCGCTCTGTCAAATAAATAAATAAAATCTTAACAAATAAAAAAATAAAAATATAAAGGAAATCCTGGGCACCTGGGTGGCTCTGTCTGTTAAGCGTCTGCCTTTGGCTCAGGTCCTGTTCTCAGGGTCCTGGGATTAAGCCCAGCCTTGCATCAGGCTCCCTGTTCAGCAGGGAGTCTGCTTCTTCCTCTCC
Organism: Phoca vitulina; assembly: GCF_004348235.1. Lineage (NCBI taxonomy): Eukaryota > Metazoa > Chordata > Mammalia > Carnivora > Phocidae > Phoca > Phoca vitulina. The sequence goes on along the minus strand of NW_022589708.1, from coordinate 25,049,207 downwards.
CTCTGCCCCTCCCCGCACTTGTGCTCACACACTCTCTCAAATAAATAAATAAAGTCTTAAAAAATATATATATATTTAGGGCGCCTGGGTGGCTCAGTTGGTTAAGCAACTGCCTTCGGCTCAGGTCATGATCCTGGAGTCCGCATCGGGCTCCCTGCTCAGCAGAGAGTCTGCTTCTCCCTCTGGCCCTCCTCCCTCTCATGCTCTCTCTCTCAAATAAATATAATCTTTAAAAAAATAATAAAAAAGATATTATTTTATATATATATGAAATCCTGTAAGAGCAACAGGTTAAAAATGTTTTTATTTTTTTAGATGGCTGATTCTGGAGGCAGAACAAGATAGGGATAGAAGAAGTGAATTTTCTTTTCCATTACATGTTTTCTGTTTGTTTGTTTGTTTTTAGCATTATAATAAGTAAACAGGTAATTAAACAAAGTCAATTTGATAAGCATAAAAAAGATTTTTAAGGGGTGCCTGGGTGGCTCAGTCAGTTGAGCATCTGAATCTTGGTTTTGGTTCAGGTCATGATCTCATAGGTCATGAGATCGAGCCCCACATGGGGCTCTACACTCAGCGTAAGTCTGCTTGAAAATTCTATCCCTCTACCTCTCTGGAGCTCTCTCTCTCTCAGATAAATATAATCTTTCAAAAAAATAATGATAATAATAATTTTTAAGAAGTGATTGAAGACATCCCCAATGAAAGGAAGAAAGACTCATATTCTCCTCCGGTTAGTTAGAATCTAACTTTTTTAAAGCTGCTGCCAATATATAGTAATAAATTTCCCCAGTGACTTTACACTTTATGTTTGTTGTATAAGATATATATAATTTAATTGTCTGGACTGCATTACAAATGACAAGTATGTTTATGGTTGGACAAAATTTGGCAGTGGATTGGGGTATAGAAAACAAGTTGAAAGAAGAATTTAGTAAAAGATAGCTAAAATGGGGCACCTGGGTGGCTCAGTTGGTTAAACAGCTGCCTTCAGGTCAGGTCATGATCCCACGGTCCTGGGATCGAGCCCCAAGTCGGGCTCCCTGCTCGGCAGAGTCTGCCTCTCCCTCTCCCTCTGCCTGCTGCTCCCCCTGCTTGTGCTCTCTATCTCTCTGTCAAATAAATTAATAAAATCTTAAAAAGAGAGAGAGAGAGCTAAAAATCTCTGACCATATAACCAGGAAAAAAAAGATATAAAAAGAATACAGATGAAACACTAAAATTGGGAATATAATAAGATAAAACACTACTGGATATTTTTCTGAATTTTTCTTGCTGTGGTGGGTTTGGGTCTTGTTTGCTTTGTTTTATGACTTTTTTTAATCAGGTCAGTTTAAATTAAAATTAACTTCATTTCTTTTCATGCACATTTAGATCCAAAGAAAAAGCACTTTGAGAATTTTTGAAAATAGCTTACAGTTAGCACTCAATAAATTGAAGGTTCAGTATATTTCAAGTCAGTAGACATTTAATAAACAAATCATAAGTCCAATATAATTTTTTTTTAGTAATTAGAAGTGAAAAGATGTAAGATCCCATATTCATGGACCTTTGATTTGGAGAGATATAAGATATATACATAAAAATGTACAAAGCCAAGAAGTAGTTTTGTAAGTCTTGTATTTTCCAGTCTTCAGTAAGAATAAGAGTATTTTGGGGTTGTTTACTTAAAGAGCAGTTTTCAAGCTGCACAATCAAAAATTCTGATTAAGCAAGTTTGAAGAAGAGCTCAGAGATTTCATTATTCTAGTACATTTTAGGAATTTGTAGAGAAATTTTGAGGGAAAGTGTTTTAGACCCTCTAACGAAATAATATATTCATTAAAAAAGAATATATCAAGGGAAACAAAGAAGGAAAGCCACAGAGAGGAATAGTGATAGGCCCATCTAAGTCCATTAAGAGAGACTACCTAGTTAGGCTGTTGAGTACTCATTTCTCCTGACAGATATTTCTCTTGTTATAATGAATGCGGTAGCCTTTTAGACACTACTACTATCAGATTATTCAGATTATTCAAATAATACTGTTTCCTTTACTTTGGTTACATGCTTACTAGGCATCCTTCAGATCATTTGCCTTTGCTTGCCATGGCCTACAGGGCTAGAGTATGCTCAAATTCACACAAGTATTCAGTCTACTCTAAAACTGTATTTCACACAGTAAATCAAACCATAACACTGACCTTTGTATCCATTTTTATAAGCATTGTTAGTATGAGTTGATGTGCCTGAATCTAATTAACTCTAATATACTGCAAGTTTGTGTTTCTGAACCTGTAAAGCCAAATCTTGGACTTTGGTAAATTTAATGAATTAAATGCTATCTTTTTAAAATTAGGTCACTAATTCACTAATTAATTAATTTTTATGTATTTGCTTATTATTTATTAATGGAGGATAATTGGCATATGATGCTATATTACTTTCAAGTGTACAACATAGAGATTTGACAGTTACATTATGAAATGCTTACTGTGGTATGTGTGGTTAGCATCCATCACCATACAAAATTATTACAGTATTATTGACTATATTCCCTATGCTATACCTTTTATCCCCATAATTTCTTTATTATATAACTAGAAGTTTGTACCTCTTAATCTCCTTCATGTATTCACAATTACCTCACCCCCTTAACCCTCTGGCAACTACCAGTTTGTTCTCTGTATTTATGAGTCTGTTTCTGATTTTTGTTTGAGTTTTTTTGGTTTTGGGTGTTTTTGTTTTTGTTTTAGATTCCACATATAAGTGAAATCATATGGTGTTTGTCTTTCTGACTTATTTCACTTAGCATAATACCCTCTAGGTCCATCAGTGTTGTCATGAATGGCAAGATCTCATTTTTTCTATGATTGATTAATACTCCATTAGGTGAGTGTATATATATATATATATATATGTATATATATATATGTGTGTATATGTATATATGTGTGTATATATATATAATATCTTCTTTATACATTCATCTATTGATAGACACTTTGGTTGCATCCATATCTTATTTTAAATAATGCTGCAGTGAACAGGGGGGTGCAGATGTCTTTTTGAGTTAGTATTTTCATTTCCTTTGGATAAATACCCTTCAGTGGAATGGTTGGACAATATGGTAGTTCCACTTTTAATTTCTTGAGGAACCTCTGTAATATATTTTAACTTATATTCACGCCAATATTGTACAAGAGTATCTCCACATCCTCGCCCACACTTGTTATTTCTTGTCTTTTTGATACTAACGATTCTGACTGGTATGAGGTGATAATTCATTGTAGTTTTGATTTCCATTTTCCTGATGAGTAGTGTTGTCCATGTGTCCATTTGTCATCTGTATGTCTTCCTAGGAAGAATGTCTATTCAGATCCTCTGCCCATTTTATTGGATTATTTGTTTTTGTTTGGTTGGTTTTAAGTGTATGACTTCCTTATTTATTTTGGATATTAACTTCTTATCAGATATATCATTTGCAAATATCTTCTTCCCCTCAGTAGGTTGCCTTTTAATTAAGTTGATGATTTCCTTCACTGTGCAAAAGCTTTTTATTTTGATGTAGTCCAAATAGTTTATTTTTGCTTTTGTTTCCCTTACCTAAGGAGACAGATCCGGAAAAATATTGCTAAGGCCAATGTCCAAGAGTTTGCTGCCTTTTTTTTTTTTTTTCTTTTAGGAGTTTTATGGTTTCAGGTTTTACATTAGGTCTTTAATCCATTCTGAATTTTATTTTTGTGTATGGTGAAAGAAAGTGGTTAAAAAGTTACGAAGCTATAGTAATTAAAACTGTGGTACTGGCACAAAAATGAACATAAAGATATATGGTACAGAATAGCGAGCCCAGTAATAAACCCATGCATATATGGTCAGTTAATCTACAACAGAGGAGGCAAGAATATATAATAGGAGAAAGTCTTGTCGAAAAATGTTACTGGGAAAACTGGACCAGCTACATGATATCTTTTGAGGCTTCTTGTCATTAAACGAGTTGGGATGAACTCATGACATCTTTATTGTCCTGCTGACCTTTTCTTTCTATGTATCTTAGATCAGGTAAAAGTATACTTACCAGGAAGAGTTAAAGAATGTCAGAAACAGTTGACATATGGGCATGCTTTTGAAAACTGTACAGCATTTGTGTAGAATATATGGAAATGTAGCAAATACACATGTAATTATAAAGAAACAATATAAGCAAAGTTGAACAAGGCAAAAATAATATGATGGTGAACTATAACACAAGTAAATTTGCTTAGAACTTTGAGTTCAGTGAAAGAGAAGGAAGAAGGAAAGAGAAAGTTGGATTTTTGAACTATGGTTAGTTTATGGACAGCAGTAAGAACATTGTAGTACAACAGTAAAAACATTGTATTCTCTACAAGATCCTGTAATACTGTCAGATTTCATAGTGTAGAAATAACTCAAGTACCTTAGATCGACCTTCCAAAGATATATTTTGATTAAAAAAATTGACCACTAAAACTTGTGTAAACACACAGGTAGAGATTTCAAAAAAAGGAAACAACTTAGTATTATGCATATTTAAAATGTTATGTCATGTTGTATTCATTTATATCATCTTTCGGCATTGTAGAAATGGAGTCCCAGTGAATAACCTTCAATATTTTTAAGTTATCCTACTCTGTTGGGATAAGCTGAATGTAAATTAATGATATATTCCAGCCCATACTTCATGCCATGAGCATTTGTTCCTCCTAAACCTATAGATTCTATATTGTTCTGTCTCTAAGTTCTCCTCATCAAGGATCTGTTAAGGATGATGAGTAAATTATTTTTATATTTTTTGCAATAAATATCCTTATCCTGAATGGGTTTTTTTGTTTTGTTTATCTAAATTCTGTTCAAAATAACTGTTGACATAATTACTGATAGCCTTTTTTTCCCATAAGGATATGCCACATTTTAATAACTGAAAATTATATCTGTCCTTGATGAGAATATATTTACTGTGGCACAGTGGCTTAATCACTGGGCTTCCATTAACTACATATCTCCTTTTAGAGACCTCAATGAAGCAGGTTTTTGCCTTATGCTTAAGTAATAGTGGAATCCATATCCCAGGACTGTGATAACTTGAGTCCAGAGAGATAGAAATAATCTTACATTAACCATTTCCCTATTAACAAATAAATGGAAAGATATTTTTATTCTTTCTCCCAGATGACTTTGAAAATTAAACTCATAAATAAAGTGAGGTGGAGAAAAAAGATAGTATTTTCTACAAAATCCCAAAACAACTCATGTAGAATATGTGATTGAACTTTCTGCTTACTGTAATGGAGAGATTAATGAAATCATTCCTCATTACTAATACATGTCAATCCTTTAATACGTTTAACTTTTCCATAATATGCTTCTCTTTGACTCAGCTGACCTTGTAGTAAATGTCCTCTGCATGCCTTTCCCTGAATACCAATTATGGATTTAGTAATGTTATTGCAATCTTTGCTCATTTTTGAATGATAAAGTGAAAACTATTCCTTTCTAATAGAACATGGATTCTGAAACAAATATCATTCATAAACTTATCTGTAAATGGCTAGATATAATTATATTTTCTTAACAGGTCTGTGAATTGTTTCCCAACTGAAATTAAATTCTTAATAATTCTGCACTTGTAAAGCATGCAATGCCCCCAAAGGTGTCTCTAGTCAAAGGGAGGACGGGGGGTAGGCTGCATTTAGGGAGATAAGAAAAAAACTGAAATCAATATAATTGGATTTATAAGTTTTTTTTAAAATTCCACTAATTATTACTTTCTCATATTTAAATCAACAGTTTAGTATCACAATTATCTAATTAAACATTTATATATGACTTTTTTTTAACCATTGACTCTTGTCTTTTTAAAATAGAACAGTTAGGAAAAAGAATGAAGACACAATGTGGCCTAACTTATCAATAGTCAAAAAATATGTGAATATTTGTGTAAGTACTTAGTGAGGGAACTGTGCACCTATATATATAGAGAGAGAGTCTACATATTATACATTTACTCTGCATGCTATAAATAGTAATAAATTACTCTTCCAGATTAAGACCCATTCTTTCCAATGTATCTTAATCTCTTACCTCTTCAGTTACAAAGACTTTAAATACATTTTGATTCATCTCTCGGACTCCTAATCCTTTTCTTAGTGAATCAGATTTTCTCTGATATTCATTCTGTCATCTATATATGCCATTTGCCACCAAAATATTGGTGGATTTCTCTACCTTATCCTTGCATAATTACAAATCATTTTATGTGGCCTCAGAATAAAATCTCTCCACTGAAGGATATTCTGCATAAGTTCTACCACCACATGGAAGGATTTTTTTTAGAAGGCTTTTTTTTTAAAGTAATGCTATGGGTTTACTAGTTACCTGGTAAATTACTTTCAAAACATATTAATTTGAACATGTTGACAAAGTTGATTTAAGGAAATGCAGCTTTTAAACTTATTATACATACGTAGCATTTCTACTTTTATAGGCCCTTATAGATACAATTTCTGACATTAAACATTTCCATGTGCCTCTAAGGATGTGGTTTAAAGGTATGTTTCAGTTGTTATCTCTTCTATCAAATCCTGTCTTTCCTTCCACAAGAAAAAATAAGGCCCTAAAAGGAGGATTAAGAAATCATCTGATTCCTGACTGTTTGCCTTGGGAAAATGAGATCCTCTCAGATAAATGTCTGCCTTATTCCTAGGGCTCTCCAGGGAAGAAGTCTTATGTCAGTAACCTATTTCTGACAAAAAGTTCCCTGTGTCAAAATGACAAGTCCTCTCTTTCCATTTAGATCTTCTGAGGATCTAGCTATTAAAAAATTATTCTGATTGAGTTCATAGGATCATGATAGCAATGCTAATTTCAAATAACACTTTGGCTGGTGGTTTCTTTTTTTTTTTTTTTTTAATTTGGAAAATTACAATCAACTTCTGCTTCTTCAGTTTATAAATTACCCGATTATTTCAAATACATGGCACTTAATGTATATATCAAGTATATATAGTGAGTTGAACAACATTGTCTGTATCCTTCCAACTTTATGTTACATTCCAATCTTAAAACCATATTTAGATATGGCCCCTGGCTGTGGACTCAGCAAAACATGCTTGCAACAAATGATCATTCATTTTCCTATTTTTTTATTTCTTTACTTACTAATTCAGGTCACCCAACATTAAACTATTTGCTATATATCCTTGCAATAAAAATAAAATGAATGATTATAAAAGCTTATATATATTTGCATTATAAATTTGATATATATTATATATGATAGATTCTTTTACTGTTATTTTATAACTGATTTTAAAACATAGTTTTGAAATTTTCTCTCTCTTCCAAATGAAGTCTTTTGGAATCTAGTAAACAAATATTTGTCTAATAGCTATCACACAACACTGTGATATGCTCTCTGTGTGATAGAGAAATAGAAATAGAGTCTTGGGCAATAAAAACAATAAGAAGTTTTTTAAATTTTTAGTAAAGGCAGATTATTATCTATTACTAAAAAATCCTTAAGAATATAAACAATTTAGATTTTTTAAAATTAGGACTTGATAAAAAATGTATTTAAGCATGAAATTGTTTCGTTGTTGTTGTTGTTGTTGTTGTTAAACATAGCAACAGGGATATAGGAAGGGGAAATTGCATAGGGTTGCCAAGAAAAAAAAAAAGTTTGTTTTTGAACATGGAATTTACGGAGTGGTGAAGTCATAAAAAGATCTGAACAACACTTTGATGTCTTGAATACTACATTGATGATTTTGAGCTTTTTACTGGATCTCAAATGTTTTTCATATGATCAGTTTTTGGAGATTTTACTGGTAGCAAAGTTTGGACTGATTAGGAAAGGAGAACCTCAAGAAAAGGAAACATTCTCTTCAATGATAAAAGGTCATTGGTGCATCTCATTTCCTTTCATAGAAAGGGTCATATATCATTTATAATTTTTCAACTTGTGATATTTGTCTTTCATTTTCAAACCAAGATGCACTTAAAGCATTAATAGAAATGCAATTAAGAGGCTGTCAAAAACTTAAATAACCTATTGATTTTTTTTTTCTATAGCAGATGGATCTTTCATGTGCTTTAAAACTTCTTGCAAATGAAGGAAATTGAAAAGAGACTGGCTTTTTATAAAAATATAACTTATATTGTCCCAGTGCTCAGAACTAAATGAAGTACACTTTCTTTCTTTCTTTCTTTTTTTTTTTTTTGCTTTTAGTTTAGAATTGGGTGCATATCTCTTTTTTTTAATTTAATTTAATTTTATTTTATTATGTTATGTTAGTACACTTTCCTAGTATTACCCACCCAAAAAGGAAGAAATCTTTGAAGTATTAATCATAAAAATATTTGGAATTGGGGGAAAATGGAGAGATTGTGGTGCCTCAGTTCCTAGGAAGTGTAATAGGACTACAACATGGAAGATTTCATTTTGATATTTTATTTTCTCTTTATCTATGTAAAATCAGAAAATGAATGAAGGATTGGTGCATTCTTAGATAAGTCCATTTTTCCATCCCTTGTTTTATCTGTGTACAAAGTAGACAATACTTTTTAACTGTTGACCTCTTTTAATTAATCTACTTGCCTCTTTCTTAAAAAAAGTTCTTTTTCATGTATATTGAATTTTTTCTCTACATTTGGCTCATTATTCTGAACACGTGACTAAGTTCAAGTCAGCCTTATATTAATTTTTTTTTTTTTTAAAGATTTTATTTATTTATTTGACAGAGAGAGACACAGCGAGAGAGGGAACACAAGCAGGGGGAGTGGGAGAGGGAGAAGCAGGCTTCCCGCGGAGCAGGGAGCCCGATGTGGGGCTCGATCCCAGGACCCTGGGATCATGACCTGAGCCGAAGGCAGACGCTTAACGACTGAGCCACCCAGGCGCCCCCCTCATATTAAATTTTTAAAAGAAATACATAAAATAAAATAAAATAGTTTTCTATAATTCAATTTTCTTACCACCACTACAGTAGTCCATAAATACAAGCAAAGATTAAATAAACTATAAAATCTAAGGAAGTTTAATAGTACTAAACAAGAATTAGCAGAGCTTCAATTATTTGTACACAATAAAGAAAGCAGATTGAGGACTAAACCCAAATATTGATCACATTTCCTAAAAATTATTTTTAAAAACTTAAAATTTGTATTTAGTCCTTCTAACTTCACAGTAAAGCAAAATATCTCAGTTCAATACATAGAAAGAATCTAATAGTTTCTAATGGAATAATAATATGGTAAGTTTATTACAAAAAGAACTATCAAATGTTTTTTATATAAATTTAAGGACCAGCAGATTAGATTTTATAATTACGATCTATAACTGATTATGTGTCTGACCTTCAGCTCAAGAACTGTGAAGAGCTAGTTGCACACAGAAGGGCTAAGAATTTTCTGCAATTAGTGTAAGAGCCAGCTACAAAAAATTGCGCAGGGTGGAGCATTCCTGCTAAAGCATTTATCTTAATGTAGAGATACAATTAGTAGGACTTTGTATAAGTCTTGTGAATATGCAAATACCTATTTATTAGATGATATGCCCTCACTTTTTTACTCAAATTTTGAGTTATGGAATTATTTTTTCTCAATTAATATCTCCCCCTCCCCCCTCCTCCTCCTTCTTCATCATCTTCTTCTTCACTTATTAAAGCCTTCAAATAAAGAATCATTCAGGTTTAGTAAATGCAGGAATTTGAAGGTATCAATTCTAGATGAAATTTCAGCTAAGGGTGTGGCTCAAAGACTAATCAACATCCCTTCATAAAAATCTCTTAATGGGATTATCACTTTAAATCCCTCTTTTCCAGTTCATATTTCCTGGTCATCTAAATGTTCTCATTTAATCTATCTGTTCATCACTGTTCGTTCCACACAGCCTTCTGGCTGAGACCATCAGTGGCTCTTAATTGTCAAACATCATTACACTTCTACTGGGTCTATCCTATTACAATTTTCTAGAGTACTTGCACTATGAATTGCTCCTCAAAAATATCTTCTACATGAATTTACTCTTCTGTTTTCTCTTGTCATGGTCTGAATGCTTATTCTAAGTCACTTTAATTTTCTAGTTTTTTTAACTGATCCTCTTAAATTGCAAAGTTTTCGTAAGTTCATGTCTTGTCTTTTTTGTTGTTGTTGTTCCACACCATATCTGTCTTTGACTTGACGAATTTGTCTGGTTTCACACCTTCTAATTCTGTGTATATTATTAGTAATTACCAAATATGTATCTTGCCTTTATTAATCTCCTCACTTATATTTTTAACCAGTTGCTTATCTTCACCTGGTGGCCCATTAAACAAGGGATGAAACATCTCCATTATTTACCTACTTATTATTTTCTTTCTTCCTTCTCTAGTTAGTAAGGGGAGTAGATATACTAGATTTCAGTATCTCTGAATTCTGAGTACTTGTCAAGAGAAACAAAGTGTCTGTTTCAAAACATTCAGAGACATTTTCTCAGTCTCCAGAAATGGAATCAGTAATCTATATTTGCCCTACCCTTTCTTTGTTCTAAGAATATTAAGCTCAACTGGGTGTTATACACAAACAATGAATCATGGAACACTACATCAAAAACTAATGATGTAATGTATGGTGATTAACATAACGTAATAAAATTAAATTAAAAAAAGAATATTAAGCTCAGTGAAAGCTCTTACTTTCTCATAGATGGGAATCAAGTTACATCTCATCATCCTTGCCTTGTGGTGGTCTGGAAATTGTCAAAATGCAAATATTTTACACTGGGTTGTGAAAGATTATCTTTTATAATGTCTGCTTCAATTTTAGAAAATGCATCTATAGGAAGGTTTATTTTTAAAGGAATATTTTATTTCTCGGAAAAAAAACATAGGGACACAATTTGGAATGGGGAAGATTAGAAATGGGAAATAGGATATAGTTCTGAGTAGGAAATGTTCATAATGGCAGATTCACTGTAACTACATATGGCTGATAGATTTTTGGAAGCATTGAAGGTTTTCTGAATAATGATTATGTTATATAAATGTTTTCAGTTGTTTGTTAGAAACCTCAGATTAGTGTCTGTTTTGATTGAATTTTGCTAAATAATAGTGAGGGATAGAATGAGTCCAAATTTTGGCTCACACAGAACAAAGAGAGCTGAATCAGCATGGAGAGATAGTGATGATGTGGCCAATGGTGACTAAAGAGAAACCAGGAATTCGCATCAACAGAAGAGGTAAAAAAAAAAAAAAAAAAAAAAATGATACACAATATGTGAAAACAATCCCTCAAAATGCTCAGAATTTTCGAGTCCTGGACTCACTGTATGCAAATGGGATGGGGAATTGAGTTATTTTATTTGGGTGTTAATGAAAACATCACATGAAATTTCCCCAGTTAAATGCACTATCTTTCACTATCTTACAACAACTCATTTCTTAACCACCTTTCCCCCTCTAATTGTTGAAGGCCTAGAAGTTTAACCTTTTCTTTATATGCCACTGTCTAGTTTAGTAACTTATTTCTAACTAGGGCTAACACATTGTTATTTAATTACTTACCTGCCTTCAGTCTGTCTCCTCTCCACTATATTCTGCACATTGCCAGAAGACACAATTCTGGTCTTTTTACTCCTGTGATTAAATGTTTTCAAATCTAAATGCCATTGCATGAGATGCAAGTTCTTTCACAATCTTATTGTAATAGACTGTTTAATATTTTTCATAAACTCAACCCCCAATACACATACACATGCACACATACATTCATATATATACATATAAATGCATACCATTTGCTTCATCCATGTTGACCTGATGTCATTTGTGAATATATATTTTTTTAAAGATTTTGTTTCTTTATTAGAGAGAGAGAGAGAGCGTGTGCACGTGTTCACACAAGAGTGGGGGAGGGGCAGAGGGAGAGGGAGAAGCAGACCCCCGCTGAGCAGGGAGCCTGACAGGGGACTCAATCCCAGGACCCCGAGATCATGACCTGAGCGGAAAGCAGATGCTTAACCAACTGAGCCACCCACGTGCCCCACATTTGTGAATATATTATTCCTCACTGTTCTCTCTCTGGCTTTGCACATAGCAACTTCTCAGTCAGAAGTATATCCTATTCTGATTTCTTCCTCTTGTCTGCTCTATCCAGTAAAGCTAAGACTGAATAACATCTTTGCTTTAAAGACTTTCCACATCTTGGAGGCAGATTAAGCCAAGTATTCTTCTGTACTCTTCAGTTCTATACGTTATCATGTATTTCATGCTATTTTCATTATACCTGCCTTTTCCTCTAAGTGTTAGACTTCTTGGAAGGCAGAGGCCATGACTTACTAGTAGCCATACCATCATAGTCAAGTAAATAGTAGATTTCCAATAAATATCAGTTGCAAAAATAAGTAACTTATTAAGTGAATAAATTTATGTTTTTTAAAGATTTTATTTATTTATTTGACAGAGAGAGAGATAGGGAGAGCAGGAACACAAGCAGGGGGAGTAGGAGAGGGAGAAGCAGGCTTCCCGCTGAGCCGGGAGCCGGATGCGGGGCTCGATCCCAGGACCCTGGGATCATGACCTGAGCCGAAGGCAGACGCTTAATGATTGAGCCACCCAGGCTCTCCGAGTGAATAAATTTATGGGTAAAACCATAACTTCTGTATAGTTTCACAATCAGAAAGACTTCTGTTGTCTATTCGTGTAAAGGAGACCTTAGTATGGTTCCTCTTTTATAAACTATAGAGGATTTCCCTACATGACATTATACTTGCCTGAATTCCCACATGTGAAAGAAAGAATAAGCTGCTTGAATTTAAAACACCAAGATAATTAGCATTTTGTTTGCCCAGAGAGGAAATAAAGGTCCTAGTTCATTCACTGCAACACTGATTTGGCACTCTTCTTGTCTCAGGAGTTAATAACAGAAGGGCACAGATTATTAAACAAAGTGCTCTCTACCCCGTTTCTCCAATTCTTTAGCATTTATTTCCACATTAATTCTAAAATATGGGTTCTTTCTCAAAAATCCAATGAAGCTTCTGCCTTGATAAATTGTGTATGTCAGAATTCTTAATTGGAAAAAAACAGCACACTAGCTAGTTCAAAAAAAATGATTTTTAAAAGATATTAAATAGGGCAAGGAATCTCTAGGGAGATAGCAAGTTGGGCTTTGGAGCTCTTGGGGCTCCACAGCCAGATTCAGTGCCCAAATCTCAACAGAAGACTATTCTGTGAAGACTACAAAGACCCACACCTGGGCATAGACACTGCCTCCAAATATTGGGGCTGGGCTTGACACCATTGCTTCATCATTCCTGTTTCCAAAGACCAAAGCCTGCCTTCTAACCTCACCACAAATGGATTCTGAGTACGACTCACCTCCTCACCTTGCTTACCTTCAAATTGAAGTGTTAAGGAGGCTAATCTGTATGCTGGAGCCTACGTCATGTGACTGACCCCTAGCTGCAGGCCAGGCTATGTATACTAATTTTCAACGGCTACTATAAAAGCAAAACAAAAAACAACTTTAATGCCTTAACAACCAAATTTATTGTTTTTTACTTATGGAGGTAAGAAGTCCAAAATGGGTCATATTTTTCTAAAATTAAGGTGTTTGTAGAGCCCCATTCCTTTTGTATGCTTTAAGGGAGAGTCTATTTCCTTGCCTTTTCCAGCTTATAGAGGCCACTTTCATTTTTTGACTTTTGGCCCTCTGTCTCCATATTCAAATCCTGCAGATTGGGCCTGAATCTTCCTAATACTGCCATCTCTCTGGTCCCTTTTCCAATTTCCTCCTCCAATTTTAAAAGGACCTGGTGATTATACTATGTCCATATGTATAATCCAGGCTAATATCAGTATTTTAAGGTCAGCTGGTTAGCAATTTGAATTCCATCTGCAACCTTAATTACCTTTTGTTGTGTAATCTAACATTTTCATAGTTTCTGGGGGTTTTAATTTTAACATCCTTGGCCAGCCATTATTCTGCTTACCACAGTCACCCTTTTGATCACCAAAGATTCAATATCCTTCACACATAAAATATACATTTGCTATATTCCAAGGCAATGGTGGGATAGACATGGAGTAACAGTTATCAACATTCTTTTTTGAAATGGGAGAAAATGAAAGGCAAATGGAATCACCAGTCCAAAACAATTTCAAAATCCAGTTGGGCAGATTCTGTTTAGTTTCGAAGCCTGGAGATAATCCTCTTTGATTCTTAACTCTGTCCTCTGAATCATTCTTCCTTTTTGAACAATGGTAGAATGTGCTTGCAGCTGAATAGTTTTATTTAGCCTGTTTCTTGCATGCAGAATTTTGGAAGTCCAACAACCTTCTTTTATTTTGCCCTCTTTCAGCTCCCTTTAATGCAATCTAGCTGTGTTTCTTGTACAATATTCCTAAGAGCCTTGTGATTCTCTCTAGTATATTTCATTTATTACATACTGCTATGTATGTATATATGTATGTATGTGTACATGTATGCATGTATGCATGAATATATACATGCTAATAAGCAAGAGGCTCCTCTAGAGGTCATTCCTAGATAATTAAATCTCTAATTTTGATTCTGCTATGATGACTGATGGGTTCTATGAGTCATATACTTAATCTTTTCAATGATTCAGCCATACATTCATTTTTTTTTCCTCTTCCTGATAGTAAGTCTCTTAATTTTAGCAACCATTGTAATGAAGATAGGCTGAAAACCTGCAAATCACAGTCCTGGTTCCCTTTTGTTTAAAATTTCTTCAATTTATCCATTCATCTCAAATTTTATTATAAAAAGCAAGAAGAACCAGCTCATATCCCCAGCACATTGTTTGGGAATTTCTTCAACTAAATACTCAGTTTCAACACTTATGAGTTCTGCTTTCCCCATAACTAAAGGCATAATTCTGCCAACCTTTCTGTCACTATATCAAAAGGAGTGTTTTTCCTTCAGTTTCCAATAACACATTCTTCATTTCTTTCTGTGCCCTGAAGAATACCACCTTTAACCTCCATAGTTCTACTAACAATCTGTTCACAGTTATATAGGTATTTGGCAAGGTGATTTAGACTTTATTTACCATGCTTTGACTTTCTCTGAGTACTAGTAGCAGAAACATTAAAATTGGTATTTCTACTAACAATCTCTTACAGACAATTTAGACTCTTTTTATTATGCTCTTCAAAATTCTACCAGCCTCTACTCATCTCAATAGATGCAGAAAAAGCATTTGAGTAAATTCAACATCCTTTCATGATAAAAACTCAACAAACCGGCTACAGATAGAAGGAGCCCTAACATAATAAAGGCCATATGTGACAAGTTCACACCTAACAACATGTTCAATGGTATAAAGCTAGAAGCTTTTCCTGTAAGATCAGGAAGAAGGCAAGGATGTCCATTCTCACTACTTTTATTGAACTTACTACTGAAAGTCCTAGCCAGAGAAAGTAGGTAAGAAAAAATAAAATGCACAAACCACAAAAGAAGAAATAAAATTGTTTCCATTTGCAGATGACATATTATGTATAGAAAACCCTAAAGACTCCAATAAATAAAAATAAAACTATTAAAACTAATACATGAATTCAGTAAAGTTGCAGGATACAAAATCAATACATAAAAATCAGTTGCATTTCTATACACTAATAATGAAAAGTCAGAAAAAGAAATTAAGAAAACAGTCTCATTTACAATAGCATCAAAAACAACAAAATACTTAGGAATAAATTTGACCAAGGAATAAATTTGACCAAGGAGGTGAAAGATCTGTACACTGAAAACTATAATACTTGGATGAGAGAAGTTGAAGAAAACACAAATAAGTGGAAAGATATTCCATGCTTATAGATTGGAAGAATTAATATTGTTAAAAATGACAGTATTACCCAATGCCATCTACAGATTCAATATAATCCCTATCAAAAATTCCAATGGTATTTTTCATAGAAGAAGAAAAAACAATACTAAAATTTTTATGGAGCCGCACAAGACCCTGAATGGCCAAAACAATCTTGGAGCTGAAGACTATAAAAGTTCGGATTTCAAACTATATTGCAAAGCTATAGTAATCAAAACAGTATAGTATAGCTATAAAAACAGACACATAGATCAATAAAACAGATTAGAGACTCAAGAAATAAACCCACTCGTATATGGTCAATTAATTTTCAACAAGGGAATCAAGAATATAAAAAGGGGAATATAAAATGAGGGAAATGAAGAGACATTCAATGAATGTTGTTAGGGAAACTGGATAGCCACATATAAAAGAATGAAACTGGACTCCTGTCTTACACCATATATAGAAATCCACTCAAAGTAGATCAAAGACTTGAACTTAAAATTTGAAACCGTAAAACTTCTGACAGAAAATGTAGGGATTTTAAACATAAAGTACTTGATTTTTTAGATTTGAGACCAAAACCAAAGGCAACAAAAGCAAAAAGTAAACAAATGGGAACCCTTGTGCACTATTGGTATGAATCTTAATTCGTGAAGCCACAATGGAAAACAGCATCCAGGAACCTCACTCTGGATATATATCCAAAGGAAATGAAAAACAGGACCTTGAAGAGATATCTGCATGTTTTTGTTCTTTGTAGCATTATTGACAAAAGCCAAGGTTTGGAAACAACCTAAATGTTAATCAGGGAATGAATGGGAAAAGAAGATGTTATATATATATAATGTAATATATAATATATATGTATATATATATTATATATAATACACACGTACATATATATATGCATATATGTTACTTGGATTCTACTAGAATTACTCAAGTTTATGCACAATTATTAGGTAGGAAATATTTTCCAAAATGATCAGGGAATTTGTAAACTCACTGTTGCATTTTGTATTTATCAGGAGAAAGATTCTACATTCTTAAAGGATTTTTTCACCAACATTAGATTAAAAATTACTGTACACAAGAGACCCAAAAAGGATAACTTAGGTTTACATTGCTAAGAATGGCAGATCTAGAAACCCAAAGGCCACATACTTTAGAAACCAACTCTCAGGAACAATAGGCTTCTTTGAAACTACTTGTTAAATGAATTTATCCTCTCCTGGAGTGCTATTTGTGTGGAGGATAATTATTTCTAATTTTTTAATGATAGTAATAGGTGGGCAATGATCCTAAGAGGGATGCCTTTTTTTTCTTAGGCAGCCCAATAAAAGTATCTGTTTCTTCTACAACTCTACTCTGATGTAAATTTCCAATCCCAGAGTGCTTTATGAGAGAATACTTTTCAATTGTTTTTTATGCCTGGGTGCCCTAAAATAGTCAATCTATGAGGAAACTTATACAACACTTTTCTTAAATGGGGGCAGTATTGCTGCATAACAAAGAACCCCAAAACTTAAATAAGAATAGAGACATATTGCAAGGAATTGGCTTATAAGGTTGTGAGGGCTGGCAGAGAAAGTTAAGCTCTAGAGTACAAGTTTAAGCAGCTATTCACAGGTAGAATTTCCTTCTTCAACTAAGCCTCAGATCTGCTTTTAGAGCTTATGGATTGAATAAGGCCACACAAATTATCTAGGATCCTCTCTTACTTAAAGTCAACTAGCTATAGAATTTAATTAACGTCTACAAAATACCTTCACAGCAACACCTGGATTAGTGTTTAGGTAACTAGGGACGATAGCTTCCCTGAGTTGATACACCAAAAAGGCAAACACACTGGGCAAGTACGTTTTCTGATTTCTATCTTGGGTATCCAGGGCTCATAAGAAAAGATTCTCAAGCACAGGAAGTATGCACAAAAGGTGCCAGGTGGCTAAAACATATGACAAAGGGCCACTATACAAATTCACAATTCAGATGATTTTTTTCCCCCCAGGTTTCTTTTGAAGCTGTCAATGACATTCTTCCCTTGCTGGTGATACTTTTTTTTCTTTTTTACACCAATATCTTCTTCAAAGATAAAATATTATTATTTGTGAACATTGTCAAAGTATATCTCTATTAGATACCTTCATAAGTTTCTTTATAGTGCATAAATCAATCTACATCGAATTTTTTTTTGTTAAGCAGCTTATGTATGTTCAGCTTTGTTATTCACAAGGTCAAAGGTAATATGATTTCCTTTATGCTTTTTTCAAACTAAGGTATGTGTAATTTTAATATCTATTCCAATGGTGAACTTTGGAGGAATAGATAAAAAATCACTATTCTCTGGAAAGGAAGAATGTAAAATGAATAAAAATTATTTAGATGAACTGCTTCTACTGTTGAATCTTATGAGAATCTACCAGTGACTCTTAAATTGTATTTCATGAAGCTTGAGCTTCCTAACTTTGAGATAAATTATATTCAGAGAATTTAAAGTATCTTTTCCAAATCTCCAAGCAGAATTCCAGTTGTGGTGTGAACATACAGGTAACATAGAATATTAAGAACAGCCTCAGCTAAAAACAAATTCCTAACCTACATTTTCAAGAAAACTAGGATCAGGAAAAAAAAATTCCACAGCCAACAAATTGTGTTCAAATGTTGCCAAAAGCAGAGGTTCACAGCAAGCCATGGGGTAGGTAAATCCATGGGAATGTGCCAGGAAGTAAGCAAGGATCTGTAGAGGAGGCCTAGAAATTGGAAACTCAGAAATTGCTAGAGATGTGGTAATCCCTAACCCAATGAAGTGCAAAACATTAAATCCCATATAATGTTTGCCTCCATTACTATGAGATTAATGCAGTGACTGAGATGAGATTACACAGTGACTGGGTGGGGGTTCCAGAGCCTGTGCCATGCAATTCAAATCTAATCTTGTATATTTGGTTTCTGTAGTCATGTGATGGCAACTCTCTAGTCTGGTTTAGGTATCAATGGAGAAAATTCCAGATCACTTATTATTCCAGAAATATTTCCAGTTAGTTGATATCCATTCTGTATATCCAAGCTGGGTTAAAACTGGGGAAGGGGAATACTGGGATTATGGCTACTCAACCCTCCACTTCCCACCTTGAGATGGGAATGACACCAGTGGCCCAATGGCTTCTCAGTCTGTCTGCCATATTTATCTTCCACTTTACCTGAGAGGAGATCAAATGTTAGTTTACCTCCACTTAAGAATAAGGTTTAACAGAGAACAGGAGCTACTTTCTCATTGCGTTATATTACAATTTGCATTATCAGGGCATATTATTACAAGATTTTACCATATTGACTTCCAGAAAGAGAGGGTTCCGCCAGAAGATAAGCATTGGAATTAGAACCAGTATTGAACATAGCAGAATTTCTAAAGAAACAGAGAGAGAAGACTTAGAAATTGGGGTGAGGATTACTTCTCAGAGGTAGTGGTTTCAGCAAATAGAACTTCTATAACTGAAGGTGTATCTTGTGAGGCAAAAGCTGTGAGATGTAGGAAAGCCAGGGCTATTAGTACAAGATCTCTTTTAGGAGATTTCTGAGAGCCAGAGATGCTATATAAATTTTTTAAGTCCTTTGCAGAAACAAAAAGGAAATCTTTAACTCAGGAAGCATGGACAGCTACTCTGGATCGATCCTATTATTGCTGCCCAGGAATCAATTTACTAATAGTCCATTCAAATTCAATGACTGCAAATTTGACTAGCAATAAAAGAACAAATCCCACCTCTAAATATCAATGCCTTAAGAAAAAGGATGAACAGGTTTAACTGTTGTGTCACATTATCGGTGAAAAGGATAGGGTAATATTACAACATCAACTAAAAATATATTTAAGAAAGTATTTACTGTTTTAAAGAAAGAAGTAAGAAAACAGAAAGTGCCGAAGTACAGGAACACAGAGAAGAGGTGGTCTATAAGACCAGCGTGTAAAATTTGAGCTATCAAAAACCTGAGAAAGAAATGAAAGAAAAAGACTTAACTGTATCATAAATGAAGAAAAAACTACATCAAAAATATATTGATACAAACTATAACTGAATCAAAGGCTTGATGTCCAAGTGATGTTCTAGATGTACTAGAAGAAAACACGAATAAACTCCTGTATAACCTTAGAGTAGGAAGGCCTTCCCAGCTGTGATTTACAGTCCAGAAGTCATAAAAGAATAGATTAATAAATCAAAAACATCTGCAAAAATACTCCAAGCAAAAGCAAAACACAAATGAGCAGTAATGGCACAAGTGCAGTATGAGGGGATGACCCCGCCTTCAGATGCTTGAAGAGAAGAAAAAGGTGGGGTACCTCAGAGCTGCTGCTGCCGTTCTAAGAAAGGGAGGAACAGAGCAGACTTGAGTGGTTCTCTGGGGAGGAGGCAGAAGGTGGTGTGTGGCTTGAGAGCTCCTGACAGAGAGGAGGGAGGCTGAATGTTCATCATGGACTTGGAGGAAGCCCATGGCAAGGGCACCAGCAAGATAAGGTTCATCGTTTCTCACAATCCCAGAAGCAAAACATTAGTAGATCAGTTCAGAACTGCACTTACATAAAAAGACTAAACCTTCAGTGCTGTGAGCTATGTTTCAGGCCCAACACAGATTCAAATTCTATAAAAAAGAGTGTCCAAATTCCTATCTTCCAAAAGATATTAATATGTAAAAGGATTCTAAACAATAGAGTAGAAAGAGCTCAACAACTCTGTAAAAGGGGGCTAAAGATATACATAAAGAGTTCAGGGATAAAAGACATGTAAGTGGGTCTTAAGTACATGAAAAGATGCTCAATCTGGCTTCTAATCAGAAAATGAAAAAAATTGGAGTATTTTTTTTTTACTTATTAGATTTATACAAATCTAAATATGTGACACTATGTCCTTGAGAGGGGCTTAAGAAAATAATTTTTTTCATTCACCACTAATAAAGATGCAAAATACTACCACAGTGGAGAGAAATATGGCAGTATCTTGCAAATTTACCATCTGACCTAGCAACCCCACTTCTAAGAATCTACACCAAACACATTGTGCAAAATGAAGGCACAAGGCTATTCAGTGCAATAATACCTGTGATAGCAATGGATGTGAAGGGATTCAAGTTTCCATCAATGGGTGTCTGATGGGTTAAATTATAGTACATCCAAAAATTGGAGTAACCTTTTCTTGTCTCAGAAGTCAAATTTACAAAAATGAACTTGGCAAGGCATGGCTTGAGGAGCTGTGACCTCTATAATGATTATTTATGAATGAGAGAGACCTGTCTAAGCATCCATTTTTTTCTTTTCTTTATATGTATTTATATTTTCTTTATATATACTTTTTATTTATATACACATATATGATTATAATTAGACACTGACATCTTAAACTTCTCCAAACTGAAATAGGCATTAAATCCAGAGATTGGTTTCATAAGTGATTTTTGGAGGTTGCTATTGGATTTTGGTAAAAAGATGTATCTACAAATTAATAATATTTATATAATTTAGGAATTAAACAACATAGCAGCATTGAGAATACTGTGAGTTGGGAAATCACTTTTTACAGAAAGCTAAAGAAAAGCCAGGACCTTTCTTTATTCTTCCTAGTCAGCCTGTGGAAGATGTCTGATTCAATCCTACACTTTAAACTCCTAGGCAATTACCTTTTGATTACATATAAAAGGATACCTGTTTTTTGACAAAATATTAACCATAAATAGATCTAAATCATTTCTCTAAGCATTTTACTTAAGATAACTACATACTAACTTCTGTTCACACAAAATAACAGAAAAATACTAGCAAAGATATATGTTATTAATAAATCTCCATAGATCCTTTCATGGATATAAATTCAGTCACTTGATATGTTTTAAGTTAAAATGGTTTAATGTACATGTCATTGGACAGCCACATGCAGAAGAATGAAACTGGACCATTCTCTTACACCATACACAAAGATAAACTCAATATGGATGAAAGACCTAAATATGAGAAAAGAATCCACCAAAATCCTAGAGGAAAACACAGGCAGCAACCTCTTCGACTTCGGCCGCAGCAACTTCTTGCTAGACACGTCTCCAAAGGCAAGGGAAACAAAGGCAAAAATGAACTATTGGGAATTCATCAATGTAAAAAGCTTTTGCACAGCAAAGGAAACAGTCAACAAAACCAAAAGACAACCAACAGAATGGGAGAAGATATTTGCAAATGACATATCAGATAAAGGGTTAGTATCCAAAATCTATAAAGAACTTACCCAACTCAACACCCAAATAACAAATAATCCAATCAAGAAATGGGCAGAAGACATGAACAGACATTTCTCCAAAGAAGACATCCATGGGGCGCCTGGGTGGCTCAGTCCTTAGGCGTTTGCCTTTGGCTCGGGTCATGATCCCAGGGTCCTGGGATTGAGCCCTGCGTTGGGCTCCCCGCTCTGCAGGAGGCCTGCTTCTCCCTCTCCCACTCCCCCTGCTTGTGTTCCCTCTCTTGCTGTGTCTCTCTCTGTCAAATAAATAAAGTCTTTTTTAAAAAAAAAGAAGAAGACCTCCAAATGGCCAACAGACACATGAAAAACTGTACAACATCACTCGGCATCAGGGAAATACAAATCAAAACCTCAATGAGATACCACCTCACACCAGTCAGAATGGCTAAAATTAACAAGTCAGGAAATGACAGATGTTGGCGAGGATGTGGAGAAAGGGGAACCCTTCTACACTGTTGGTGGGAATGCATACTGGTGCAGCCACTCTGGAAAAGAGTATGGAGGTTCCTGAAAAAGTTGAAAATAAAGCTACCCTACGACCCAACAATTGCACTACTGGGTATTTACCCCAAAGATACAAATGTAGTGATCGGAAGGGGCACCTGCACCCCAAAGTTTATAGCAGCAATGTCCACAATAGCCAAACTATGGAAAGAGCCCAGATGTCCATCAACAGATGAATGGATAAAGAAGATGTGGTATATATATACACACACAAACAATGGAATATTATGCAGCCATCGAAAAAATAAAATCTTGCCATTTGCAACAACATGGATGGAACCAGAGGGCATTATGCTAAGCAAAATAAGTCAATCAGAGAAAGACAATGATCATACGATCTCACTGATATGTGGAATTTAAGAAACAATGCAGAGGATCATAGGGGAAGAGAGGAAAAAATGAAACAAGACAAAATCAGAGAGGGAGACAAACCATAAGAGACTCTTAATCATAGGAAACAAACTGAGGGTTGCTGGAGGGGAGGGGATGGAGGGATGTGGTAACTGGGTGATGGACATTGGGGAGGGTATGTGTATTGTATAAGACTGATGAATCACAGACCTGTACCCTGAAACAAATCATACAATATATGTTAGTTAATTGATTTTAAATTTTAAAAAAAATAATAAATAAAAAATTAAAAAATGTAATGTACATGTCATAATATATCTATGGTAGATTATTATTCGTGATTCACATTCTCCTTCCTTGTAAGAGAAATGAGAGGATACACAACTCCTGGGGCAGGTGATTTGCAATGTCTTCTGGAGATAGAGTATAATTCCCAATTCTACGAACTTTAGACTGACCATGTGACTAGTTTTGGACAATGTGAGCAAACATGGTTATACAACATCCACAGACACTGTTAAGTATTATATGTTTATACCAGCTCTTATCTTCCACTTTCCTGCAGAATATTCATGTACTCTATAGGTGTTACTCCTTTTCCTGTGTTCTGGAATAAAGAGACATGCCGGTCATACCCCAAATGGAGCAAAACTGAAGCCTGAAACAATCTTAGCCTGAAGCCCAGCAACTGCAGCCAACCCACAACTATATACTGTGTGAGTGATAAGTACAAACTAATTTTAAGCCATTATAATTCGGATGATTCTTCACCATTATAGCAAAGCTTAGTAATATTATAATTGTATTCCATTACAGAACCCCATTAAATATTCCTTACCATTTTTTTAAGATTTTATTTATTTATATGAAAGAGAGAAAGAGAGAAGGAGGGTGGGGCAGGGGGAGGGACCGGCGGAGGGGCAGGAGGGAGAGGGAGAAGTAGAGTCTGCTGAGCTAAGCAGGGAGCCAGTTGGGGGCTAGATCCCAGGACCCTGAGATCATGACCTGAGCCAAAGTCAGACACTTAACTGAGCCACCCAGACACCCAAACTCTTTATGATTTTTTTAAATGATTTTGTTTGAGTCTCATTTTCTCATAATAATGAGCATATACATATCTAATGCATAATCTTGTCCATTTTTCTTAAATTTTAAATACACATTCCATACATTCAGTATGCATATATTGGTTAATTTCTGATATGTTATCACTGCATTTTTTGCTTAAAGTTTTCCACTTTTTTTCAATTCTATTATTTGCAAAATAAAAGTTTGTATACTGGAAAAAAAAATAAGATGGCTGTATTAAATAATGAATAAAATTTCAACTACCTAACAAATTCAATTAAATATACCTAACCACCATGCAAGTCTCGAGCTGACAAAATGTATTAACATTTCTAAGGAAACAAAGTCATACAAAAGAATTGGAATCCCATGTAGGGAGGGCTACCTAGGGGAAGAGAATTCACTGTATCTGCAGACACGTGTATTCTGGCCCCTATGTCAGTTACTGACTTTTTTGTTTTTTAAAAAACAAAATAAAATTGAATTTGGTTAATGTGATCTTTTTTTCTCTTAAACTTAGAATGATTGATTATCAGTGATTAATTCTGAGCCCAGTAAATTCACTAATGCAGTTATTCCAGGTGTTATTTAAGGAGCATGGGATAGGTGTATGAAAAAAAAAACAACACAAAAATCTCTGCCCTCATGGAACACAAAAATTCACCAAGATAATGCTATATTCTGATTTTACTTGAAGTAGCCTATTGGCCTTCTGTTTTTGGCTTATCTCTACAATTTCCATCTGCTACAATTCCCATGTGTTTTGTCAGCTGAAAGATGCATTTAATCATCCAACTCATATCATGCTGGGAAGCCTGCTGGAAAGAATCAATGAATATGCATTTTCCTGTAATTCTAAATTTTGTCTAGTAGTAGTCATACTTTATTCCTTCCTCAGTGGTCTTGAATTCAGATGGCACCCAGTCAGTTGAAGATTATCTTAAAACTGTGTTCTCTACATTGGACAAGTTAGTTCATTTTCTACATTATTTACTCCCAGATTTGGTTCTTCCTATTTTTGCTCAACATAAAAAAAAGGATAGCATACGTGTCCACATAAACTTGATAATCTGCAGTTTGGATTTTCTCCTTAATTCCCTCCAGGATGCTTAGAAAAACCCAACATGAAAATAGTCGTCACTCTACAAATATTTATTGAACATCCATTGTAGGTATATGCTATGTATATCCTATCAAGTTATGCAGAAGCCATTGAAGACACTGATGACAAAAAATTCCATTGAGAAACAAAATGGGCTGGACTACAATGAAGATGGAGAGAAAAAGTTTTGGGAATTTAATGGACCTATCTGGAATCCTGGTTCTGACATTTAAATATCTTTGCAAATTTGCAAGGCATGCCAACTTTCCAAGTTTTGATTTCCTTATTCAAAGAATGAGATGCCATCGCCTATGATCGTAAGAATTAGGATTTTAAAATGTATCTAAAATCTTGATAATCGCTTCTCGGCCTTTTGGCTAAGATCAAGTGTAGTATCTGTTCTTATCAGTTTAAAATCTTGGTAAAAAATAGCAGTTTGATAATTTTAAAATGCACTTACTACTGGAATAAAATACACCCTGCTTCTTTACTATAGATTTACAAAGATGTGTGTGTGTGTGTGTTAAGTGTATATACAAAAGATATTTAAATAACAAAACAAGGAAAGAAAAGAGACTTGATTAAATACCGTAAAAGTTCAGGACAAATCTAAAATGACATAGAGTGAGGTAGCTAATGGAAAATTCCCAGAAGAAGTACAGTTTTAGAACATGGGAAGACGTCTTTTAGATGAAATTATGTGCATGAGTAACTATCGGTTCTAATTTTAATAAGATGGCCATTTTATAGCACTATGCATTAGTAGATAATGTGGAAAATAATACAGGGGTTCCTTTCTTAATGGTCTTAAATGATAAGGTAAAGATTCCTTGTTCTGATCTGATGGCATTAAGGGGCAACTACTGATTTTTTAAGTTAGGAAGGACATGATAGAATAGTGATTTTAGAACAAAATATACACCTACATCTTTGCCCAGTAGGTGATTCCTATAAGCAGAAAGATTTACCTTGCTACTTTTGGATGTCTCTCACCATCATTAGAGGTCATGCCAACAGGCGAATATAATTCATCTGATAAACACTTGAAGGAAAAATATGAGGCAGGGTATGATAAAAGATAACTGGAATACTAAAGTTCCTCAGTAATATCTTGTATTATAAAGTGATTAAATATCCCTATCAAATCAAATATGCTTCTTTTCTCCTTGAAACAGCATTGTGAATCTAGTAAGAAAATTCCTTTGATTTTGTATGCTTTAGGGCAACCAAGACACATGATTAGGTATGGCCCAGTCTTAATGCATTTTATCCTGGGAAGAATAGGGGTGTGAACCTAGATCTCCTGCGGCAGAAGGTTAAAGGCTCTTCTCTGCAGGTGGAAATTAAATGTATTGCTCCTAAAGAAGAGGCTCCTGAGAGAGTGTTGGAAATTCTGGCAACAGAACTCAATTCCCATATCCCATTTTCACTTTACAGGGAGGCAGATTCCCTTGGGCCAAGGACAGCATATTGTTCACACTTTAAAGTTTCCCTTACCATGATTGTAACAGCAAAATATCTTGTGACTGAGCTATGCATCTAAAAGAGTAATGTTTTAAATAAAAAAAAAATTTTTTTTACATATTATTTTTCAGTTACACTAGCTCTTTTTCCAAAACAACCCAGGGATTATACTGTCAACAGGGTCCAGGAAATAATAATTGCTCTGGTACTTCTGAAAAGACATTTTTTTTTTTTCTTAAACATCACTGCCATCTCCAAACAAGCTGTAGAGAAAAAAAAACAAAAACAAAATCTTAAAACCTTTTCATGTTACCTTCAATTTGTTATGGAGCAAGAAATATTTTTAGGTATTATTTGTTCATTCTTCCCAAATTATAAATTCACCAAAAACATATAATTTGTTGTAGTCCTATCATTTTAATATTTTTGGGAGAAATTCAATTAAACATTTGGTAAGTTTTTCTTTTCCTTTTTTATTGAAATATAATCAACATACAGTATCTTACTAGTTTCGAGTGTACATCATTGTGATTCAATAATTTTATACATCACACATTTTTCACAGAACCAGAACAAAGAATCCTAAGATCTGTATGGAACCACAAAAGACCCAAAATAGCAAAAGCAATCTCGAAAAAGAAAAACACAGCTGGAAGTATCACAATCCTGATTTCACATTATACTACAAAGTTATAGTAATTAAAACAGTATGGTATTGTAAGTTTTCTTTTGATGACTTGCTAATTTTCCTCCTTTTAATAACTTAAAAGAAAGTAAATTGATCGACTTATTTCGCTCAGCATAACACCCTCCAGTTCCATCCACGTCGTTGTAAATGGCAAGATCTCATTCCTTTTGATGGCTGCATAATATTCCATTGTATATATATACCACATCCTCTTTATCCATTCATCTGTCGATGGACATCTTGGCTCTTTCCACAGTTTGGCTATTAGAGGAAGACATGTATCATATGACCTCACTGATATGAGAAATTCTTAATCTCAGGAAACAAACGGAGTGTTGCTGGAGTGGGGGTTGGGGTGGGACAGATGGGGTGGCTTGGTGATAGACACTGGGGAGGGTATGTGCTATGGTGAGTGCTGTGAATTGTGCAAGACTGTTGAATCACAGATCTGTACCTCTGAAACAAATAATACATTATATGTTAAGAAAAAAAAAAAACAGAAGAAGATAGCAGGAGGGGAAGAATGAAGGGGGGTGAAATCGGAGGGGTAGACGAACCATGAGAGACGAAGGACTCTGAAAAACAAACTGAGGGTTCTAGAGGGGAGGGGTGTGGGAGGATGGGTTAGCCTGGTGATAGGTATTAAAGAGGGCACGTTCTGCATGGAGCACTGGGTGTTATGCACAAACAATGAATCATGGAACACTACATCAAAAACTAATGATGTAACGTATGGTGATTAACATAACAATAAAAAATTTAAAAAAAAGAAAGTAAATTGAGAATGTTAAAAATGGATTTAGAAAGATATCTTTGATTAGCATAGAGAAGGATATGAAATATTTTCACTGGCTCTGTAATAATAAATCATTGGATTAATTTAAAAAAATCATATTTTCCTTTAAAATCATCAACAACCCCAGATGCAAGGAAATATAAGAGAAATAAACACCAGTTGATGAGCACTTCATAGATTAAGCAAGAGATGGGATGCTCCATTCTTAAAGCCAGTAGCAAAATTTGGGATGTGGCCTACCAATGAGCAAGCCTAGCACCAAAAAAAGGACAGTGTATGCTCAGAGGACATGAACCAGCCAAACTTTTGATAATTGAATGGGCTGACATGTCATATTAGATTCTGGAGAGCCCCAGTGAATACACTATACTCTTGATATAGAGCAATTCTCCCTAACAACTGTTGAGTAAGGAGAAGTAAGGAACTCAACTGAAAAGCAGATTTCCCCTGTATTGTATTGTATTCTGCTGTATAAGGAGATTATATATGTATGGAACATATGCCAGACATCTATATTTTTTCAGGTCTGTGTTTCAGGATAGTATTGTTGTGTTACAATGTGGGAATTCATTCTACATTTTTAATTCTCTAGGTATTTGCATAAAGATGAGTTTTAAAAATTTATTTATTTTTAATCTGGAAGTTTATATCTCTTAATGCCCTTCTCCTATTTTGCCCATCCCCCCACCCACCTCCCCTCTGGCAACCGCCAGTTTGTGCTCTGTATTTAAGAGTCTATTTCGGGCGCCTGGGTGGCTCAGATGGTTAAGCATCTGCCTTCGGCTCAGGTCATGATCTCAGGGTCCTGGGATCGAGTCCCGCATCGGGCTTCCTGCTCCTTGGGAGCCTGCTTCTCCCTCTGCCTCTCTCTCTCTTTCTCTGTCTCTCATGAATAAATAAATAAAATCTTAAAAAAAAAAAAAGAGTCTATTTCGTTTGTTTGTTTATTTGTTTTGTTTTTCAGATTCCACACATAAGTGAAATCATATGGTATTTGTGATTTCTCTGACTTATTTTACTTAGCATGATACCCTCTAGTTCCATCCATGTTGTCACAAATGGTAAGATTCCATTCTTTTTTATGGTTGAGTAATATTCCATCATATAATTGCACACGCACTACATCTTCTCTATTCTTTTTTGTTTTTTTAATGTTTCAGTGGATTCACTAGAGGACATCTATGTCTAGAGTTGTTATTTTGGAACAATTAAAGATTCTAATTGCTTCAGTAGATTTGGGATTGTTAGTATTTTTCATTTGATAGTTTTGGTTTAGTCTTTTATAAAATAATTCATAGGAAACCATCAACAAACCATTAACAAAATGAAAAGGCAACCTACAAAATATATACAATATATGCAAATATTGGATCATTATGTTGTAACCTAGTATAATGAAAATAATGTAATATTACATATCAGTTATATCTGAAAATAATTAAAAAGTAAATATTGATAGAGTTGAATATATTATGTTTAAACTTTATTAGACAAAACAATAAGCAAAGAAAAATAATATACTTGAAAAATACTCACAATATGGATTAACACTCATGATATATACAGTAAAAAAAACTATTATAATTGCACATGTCAAGAGATGAAAGTGGCTTAACCTTGAATGCTTGTGTTGAAGGCAGTTAAAGCGATCACATTTTGGACACTCTGCCTTCCTTGCCTTTAGACTATGTAGTTAACATCATTTTTCCCATAATATCTCATGAAAAATTATGACTTTTTCAGGTAATAGCACCAGAGATGCTATTTTGACTTGTCCCTCAAAAATACACTGATAATACATTCTTTTTGGTCTACGTTCGTAGCAGAGGATATTAAAAATCTTTATACTAATTCAAGAGAAAATTCACTTTAAATTCACTTTTTTTTCCCTGCTCTAGCTTTCCAATATCAATAAACTCACTTTCAGGAAAGGGACTTCTCAGTGAATAACACTGACATATTTTCATCATGGTTACCAGTTGAGAAAGTGTATCACATGCATCTTACTTAAATCTAAAAATGCTGCAAGGCAGACAGGCTAAATATTATTATCACCATGAAGCTAATGGGGAAAGTGACAGCAAGACATATTATTTACAGGCCATTTATTTTCTAAGCATAGCTGTAAGTAATAGCGAGAGTTATGATTTCAAAACAAAAACAAAAATACATAGTCCCTGTTTTCCAGGGAGATCATTGCAAATACCATCAATAGGAATATAAATGCATCTCAGAAGTCTGGGAGAACTCAGAAAGGCTCCTTAGAGGATCAGTTAAATCGTAAATTGATCTAGGCCAAAGTGAGAAGATAGAAATTGAGAAATAAGGAAGGACTTCCAGCAACAATAATTTACACAAATAATAATTTACACAAAAGTCTTGAAATGTGAAATTGCAGAATTTATTCTGTAAATAAAGAAATCAGTAAAATCATCCTAGAATTGTGATCGAGCTGGAGAGACTCAATTCTAAATATGCTGGAAGCCTTTTTTCAAGTGTATGGAATATAGGTGGAGGCTTTTTTTTTTTTTTTTTTTAAAGATTTTATTTATTTATTTGACAGAGAGAGACCCAGTGAGAGAGGGGAACACAAGCAGGGGGAGTGGGAGAGGGAGAAGCAGGCTTCCCGCCGAGCAGGGAGCCCGATGCGGGGCTCGATCCCAGGACCCTGGGATCACGACCTGAGCCGAAGGCAGACGCTTAACGACTGAGCCACCCAGGCGCCCCAGGTGGAGGCTTTTTGAACAGTAGCTTAACAAGATCGAATTTAAAATTTTGGAAGATCATTCTGGTCAGTAAGGTGTAAATGTCATTGGAACAGCAAAAGATTAGAGATTAGAAGGGAAATGGGAGATTTACAATAATCCAGGCAGCACATATGAGGACCTGAAAAATAGACATCGGCACTGGGAGCTTGAAAGTGATAAATGATACTGAAACGTAACAGAAGCAGAAAGTTAGGATTTCCTCAATGCTTGCAAAAAAGGAAGAACAAAGAGCATTGTGGTGACAGTGGGACTGAGGATGGAAGAAGATTTCAGGTCATTGGACGGAAAGGATTTCAGGAAATTATAAGGACTTTAGGTTTGACTTTGTTAAACAGAAAGCCATGGAGGTCTTGATTTAAAAAGGAAAGCAATTTGCTTTAGGTTATAATCACTTTGACTGTTGGGTTGAGAGTAGACCATGGAAGATAAAAGTAGACGTATCACGAGCTATGGTAATTCAGATGAGAGAGAAGAGTGGCTAAAAGCAGGTGGTAGTGGTGCAGAGGGTGAGAGGCGGTTCAGACTATTTTAGAAAAGTATAATATGGTTTCTTTTTCATTATTACAAATATATTTCAACTTTGGTTTTTAAATCTACTTTGAGATTTGAATTAACTATTTTAATATCTTTTTAAGATACTGTAGAGTTTTTGGTGATTTCTACTTTATCTGTTATATCCATATCTTAATTCTAAGATTACAACTTCTAAAATTTGAGGGCTGAATTTTTCTTTTTTTTTTTTTTTGAGGGATGAATTTTTCATATAACTTATCTTATGTAAGTTTTATGTTGATCAATTTTTTGCATTCTCAGGAAAATCATACTGTGAATGCTACCACATAAATATTATATATATAGGCCTTTGTTTATGCATATAATAAAAATGTACTTCTGTTTATATATAAGCATATGTGTCATTTTCCAAGTAAACATCTGTATATAGATAGAATATAAAATATTTTTATTACAGAGATAAGGTATATTATTTCTTACCATTCCTTACTTTTTTTTTCCTGTGTCATAATTACTTTTCTCTTACTGTTTTGCCATTTCCTTTCTGAGTTTGACCATTTTTCCTTCTCTTCATATTTATTATTTTCTTTCTTCTTGTGGTTTGTTTTTGTATTAAACAGTCAACTGGGTTAGAGGTTTTGTTCTAATTTGCTTATATAAGAGTCTGACTCCTATTTTATTACCCAGTGTTGTTATATTGTTAAAAGAAAAGGCTATATTAAGTCAAAATAGATATTTGGTAGTTGACTAAGATTTTCTAAGTCCCTTGCATTATCTGCTAGTGGTTAATGCATTAATTTATACTAGACTTATATAATACAAGATTATATATTGCAACTTCCATAGTAATCATTAAGATAAGGAAAAATTGTAAGTAAGAAATTGATAGAGGGAAATGGAATATAAATAATTTATAATTTTCAGTTGTTCTGCCATTTGAAGACATTATAGGTAAATAAATAAATATTGAAGAAATCATCACCGGCATACCTGCGCTACAATATATTCTAAAATAAATTTTTGAAGTTGAAAGGAAATTATACCAGATCACAACTTGAATATATTGAAACAAGTGAAGAACAAAGACAATTGTGCACAAGTGGGTAAAAATAAAAATAAAGGTTTACTTATAATAATAAATAAATAAATTTTATTTTAATAAATTTTAAGTTGCTTAGACTACATTTTATTTTTATTTTTTTATTTTTTTAAAGGTTTTATTTATTTATTTGACAGAGAGAGACACAGCGAGAGAGGGAACACAAGCAGGGGGAGTGGGAGAGGGAGAAGCAGGCTTCCCGCAGAGCGGGGAGCCCAATGCGGGGCTTGATCCCAGGACCCTGGGATCATGACCTGAGCTGAAGGCAGACGCTTAACGACTGA
Source organism: Phoca vitulina (assembly GCF_004348235.1). Lineage (NCBI taxonomy): Eukaryota > Metazoa > Chordata > Mammalia > Carnivora > Phocidae > Phoca > Phoca vitulina. The sequence goes on along the minus strand of NW_022589708.1, from coordinate 25,016,472 downwards.
GCCACCCAGGCGCCCCTACATTTTAAGCTCTCATTAAAACAAACTAGGAAATTTCTGTTAGAAGAAATCACACTTTGTTGCCTTATTTTATTATTATGTTCTTCCTGCTATTGAATTTCAGATGAAGGGCAAATAGTTTGTTTGACAGTATGTCACATAGTTTCTCTGAAAACTTAGAGAATGTAAATTTCAAGTTGACAAAATTACTTCAAAAATGACTTCTAAGTCTATGTATATATGATTTTCCTTTTTTGAAAGCAGTTAAAGAAGAAAATGCTTTTCTGTTCATTATTTTCATCATGTGCATGGCAGATATTTTAAAATACCCTTCTTTCAATTTGAAGTAGTAATAATGGAGAAAGGAATAATACTGTTTATAATGTTCAACCATAAATGAGTGCTAGTAATTATTGATTGAATATCAAACCATAGGTCAAGTGCAGAAAGTATAAAGATTAGTGAAAGCTTTAGAGTTCTATGGAGGATTTCCATTTTTATTAGTTTCAAATGTGCCAAATCGTACGACGAGTTCGGCAAATATAATGAGTTCAGATACACCGCCAGTGATTCAGAGGGCACGTTGTATCTGCTCTTAGAGCAACATTTTAATCCCTATAATATCCGTCTAAAATTCTAATGGACTTTAACTTTAAACTATATACTAATGGCTTACACGCTATACCATGCATATTAGGATGTGAAATCCAACCTGGTTCAGAGGAAAAATTCCTTTTAGATCACAGCTACTTCTATGAAACAGCTGCTGTTTCTTAACTAAATGACATGAAGGAAAGTAGACTTCAGTTACCATTCATTTCCATGGCAAAACCTATGTTAAAAGTTTTTCCTTATAAGAGCTTACTTAATAAGGTGTTGTATTTGCTACCAGTCATGCATGTATTGAAAGTTAAAAGTGACAAAAAGAGAATGGCATAGACCACAAATTGCCTGAAGACTTGCCAACATATATAAAATACTAAGTTTTTATAGATGGTTATTTTAAAATATTCATGATTAAAAAATATTCATGATTAATTTCCAAATAGGAAGTATATTGAGTTTGTAGGTGAAAAAAATCGTTTATTTCTTTGTTTTGAATATGGTTTCCTGGAGCATGTTAAATATGATTGGTGCTGAAAAGTAGGCAAAGGTAATTTTGATAAAGGTGATAGAAGTATTGTTAATAAAGACCCATACCCACGTAACATTTATTAGATATGCTTATGTGAGGAGCTAGCAGGAGAAAGACTTTTATCTCATACCCATGTGATTAAGGATCATACTCACAGGGATGTGAAGTCCAATTGCCGATTTAAAACCTTACTTTAACATTTCCTAGCTGTGTAAGCTTGGAAAAACAAAGAAATCATTTGTTTATTACTTGTGAAATAAAGGAAAATGTATCTAAGAGATTCTCATAAGGAAGAAGTGAATTTAAGATTCCAACTTTGAAGAGTAGTTATAGTTACATTTTCTTTCTCCTCAATCATTTTTGAAATAATTTTAAATTGAGATATAATTCATACACTATAAAACTTATGCTTTAAAAGTGTATATTCAGGGGGTGCCTGGTTGGCTCAGTTGGTTAAGTGTCCGACTCTTGATTTCAGCTCAGGTTATGATCTTAGGGTTGTGAGAGCAAGCCCCGGGTTGGGCTCCACACTAGTTGTAGAGCTTGAGATTCTCTTGCTCCCTCTCCTCTGCCCCTCCCCTCCACTTACGCACACACACTCTCTCTCTAAAAAAAAAAAAAAAGTGTACATTCACTTGTGGGTTTTTTTGTTGTTTTGTTTTAGAATATTACACAGTTGTGCAGCTATCACGGGAATCTAAATCCAAAGTATCCTGTCTTTATTACCCATTAACAATTGCCCACTCAACTCTTTCCATGATCCCTGACAACTACTAACCTACTTTCTGTCTCTATGAATTTGCCTATTCTGTATATTCCCTAAAAATGGAATAATACAATTTGTGGTCATTTGTTTCTAGCTTCTTATACTTAACATTTTTAAAGTTAATTTATGTGGTAGAATGTATCAGAACTTTCTTTTTATGTCAGAAAAATATTTCTTTGGATATACTGTATTTTATTTATCCTTTATCACTACATAGATACTTGAATTATTTCAACTTTTTGGCAATAATGAATAATGTTATGAACATTCTTATATAAATTTTTGTGCAGACACATATTTTCAGCGTTCTTAGGTATATACCTTGGAGTGGAATAGCTGGGTCAATTTCTAATTTTTACATGTCTAATCAGTCTTCTATTTCTTTTTGAGCTGGTTTCAATAGTTTCTGGCTTTTTCTTAAATTTTATTTAAGATATCTCCATATCCATTTACATTAAAAAGGAGCTTTTTAATATATGTATTAATATATATTTTAATAAATATATTCTTGGGGAATTTAATATAAATTTTGTTATTTGTTTCCTCCTACTGTGTTCAGTGGTGTAGATGGATATAATGTAACTGTAGTTTTTATGGGTAGAGGATATCCGCTAATACAATGCAGATCTGTAGATACATGATAGAATTGGGGGTTATATGGAGAAAGAAATCATCATGATTATATGGATAAAAAAGACTTATACTTACTTATTTACTCAGAGACTGCATGTATATGGGAAAAATGAGCCAAAATAATGAAATTATTGATTTCTATGAGATCTGAATACTTTTATTACCCACTCCTATGTTCCTCATAATGTGGTATCATAGCTCTCATAGAATCAATGTTGAGAAAAGTATCTTAAAGTTCATATATGGGGGTGCCTGGGTGGCTCAGCCGTTAAGCGTCTGCCTTCAGCTCAGGTCATGATCCCAGGGTCCTGGGATCGAGCCCCGCATCGGGCTCCCTGCTCCGCGGGAAGCCTGCTTCTCCCTCTCCCACTCCCCCTGCTTGTGTTCCCTCTCTCGCTGTGTCTCACTCTGTCAAATAAATAAATAAAATCTTAAAAAAAAAAAAAATAAAGTTCATATATGTGCATGCTTAGTTTGCATCTCTATCAACCAGTGTATTTTTGCCAGAGATTCAATGCTATGTGAAACTGAGCCAGCTTGATGTACCCAGACATCAGTATACACCATGTACTTGCTATGTTTCAGTTATATTGTTTATTTATCCCTAAGCTTTTCATTTCAAGAATGTTTACTATATGGAAAATAAAATGAGTCCCCTGCACCAGTTAGGATCCAATTAGTAGACAGTAACAACACAGCGATCTAAGAAAAAGAAAGCCTCCATGTGGAGGATCATACCTTGGAACTTACTGCAAAGATACTCAAGGCATTCCTGAAGGAAGTCTTTCACAGGGAGGAGGCTTGCTGACAGCAGATTGCCCACTTTGGAGCACCAGGGGAATCTGACCACAGAGAGTTACTGTATCGCCAGAGGTAATGGCTTGAGGTCTCTATGGAAAAGACTTAAAGATGATTAATAATATGCACATGCCTAATGTGCATAATCCTCCATGGGCACTCCTTGGATCAAAAGGCTCTAGATTTGCAAATTGTCTTAGATCTGTAAACTGGACAAGAGTTCATGACCCTTTTTTATGGCAAATATTGTAAAGTTTTTGGCTACCAGACATAGGGCTTTCTCATTATACTGATCAAGCAGTCCTCTAGGCCTCCATCTGCTTTGGACACTTTAATCAACTTACCATTACATAAGATATATACTGACCAAGACATTCTGAGATGGGTATGTTCCTGCTACCTTTGTGTTGGTGTTCTTACAATGTCCTTGGCAGTTAACAATGGAACTTCGTCTCTGCTAGCCCAGGATCACATAATCCCCACTGAAATCAAGGAACCCACTTCAGTGGCAATATTTCCTACAGTTACACCTGGCTTAGAGTTGAAAACAAACACAGAATTTATCAAGATGAGAACAATCTCTTTCCTTATGTATTTCTCAATGCTTTACAGAAGAGAGTGTCTTCTGGGACTTCTGCAGTCCTTAATAATTCTATCTAGGACACTGATCCATTCATATTCTAGAAGTAAACCTTTGTGGGTCCCAGTGGCTTTGTCTGAAATTTGAACATATATATTCCTAGGTCTGGTGCATAACTTTCAACTCTCAACTCTTACTTTCTTTAGACTATATGGTTAGTTCATGTCTTGGGTTGTCTTTTTTTGGCAGGAGCAGTTTACCGTGACCTTTGCCTGGTTTTCATTTTCATTCTGGCTCTTAATAAAGTTCATAAGAAAGTGTGAATAAAGAAACATATCTGAATCCTCGCATGTCTAGAGGTAAATTTTATTATTGCTCTCAATTTTAGTTGATAATATGCCATGCTATTAAATTCAATTAAATTAATATAATAAATTATTTAATTAATATTTCCACATAATTCCTAGTGTTTTCTACAAGCCAGTGTCATTGGAAAAATATCTGCTATAAGTGAGATTCCTGTTTATTTATAGATTAGCTATTTTTACCCTCTAGAAACCTTTAAAAATAGGTAATTATTTTTAAAATGTAATTTTTGAAGAACTGAAAGGAGGCATACATACAGTTTTATGCCAGGTGAGCTCCATAAGTGCCTAGCATAATTAATGAAAAAAAAGACAGCTATCAGAACATAATAGACCTATATATCTCACACAGATTCAGGTGAAAGAATAATATGTGTATACACACACACACACACACACACAGACACATAGAGAGGCAGAGACAAAGAGAGAGGCAGAGAGAAGAGATTGACAGAGATATAGAAAAAAAGTACAAAAAGATATAAACTAAGTTGTTAACCTAAATCCTAAATTATCTGAGGAGCATAATGTATGGGAGTTGATCTAGGGAGTATAGGGGTAGGTGGAAAACAAGAAAAAGTAATGTAAGAAACAAGATTGGAGACATGATCAGGAGCCTGATCATAACCAGTGTTTTAGGCCATGATAAGAATTTTAATTGCATGGAAATTCACCAAAGGGTGTCAAGATGAGAGTAAAACATTTGGATGTATACTTAAGCAGATCATGCTGGGAATGCAGAGAAGTTGATAGTAAAAACAGGAAGAAGAGAAAGGAGTGTATTAAGTGCTGTGAATTGTGTAAGACTGTTGAATCACAGACCTGTACCTCTGAAACAATACATTATAAGTTAAAAAAAAAAAAAAAAAATAGTAGGAAGGGAAAAAAGAAGGGGGGGGGGGTTTGGGGGGGGGGACAAACCATGAGAAACTATGGACTCTGAGAAACAAACTGAGGGTGGTAGGGGGGAGGAGGGCGGGGGGATGGGTTAGCCTGGTGATGGGTATTAAAGAGGGCATGTACTGCATGGAGCACTGGGTGTTATACGCAAACAATGAATCATGGAACACTACATCAAAAACTAATGATGTATGGTGATTAACATAACATAATAAAATAAAAATTTTTTTTAAAAAGATAACGTGTAAACAATCATGGTTTGGACTGGAGTTTTGGGGAGCAAACAGAAATAGAGACAAATAAATATATTTCAGAAGAAAGAGAATTAATAGACTAGACCTGGGATATACTGAATCTAGAGAATAAATGAAGGTGATAATAGCAGTGACTTTGAGTTATTAGGGTGAAACATGGGAATAAACAGGGTGGATACAAAAAAAATGACTTACAGGTTTAAAGCATGATAAATAGGGCTGGTGATATGGAAAAACTTGCAAATGAAATTTTGAGTTACCATAACTTTGAGTTAGTTAGAAACCCAAGTTTTAGAAGTCATATCTGGGGCTAGGGATAATCAATTAATTATTTCTTGAAAATAGTGTGTCAAAATTGAGAAAGGATACATAGGATTTAGTCAGACAAAATTACTCCTTAGTCTGACATTTTGGACTCCTTGTAAACAGCTTCCTCTGTTCTTTTTAGATTTATCTCCAAATAGTCATCATTCTGATCCTTCTGTTCCATCAATATTGATTTATTCATTCTTTTTTCAGAATGAATAGTTGTGGCTACATCCACCCACATTTAATTTGCCCTCATAATGATAATATTAATAAATCATTCACTGAGATGGGCTGATATTAGTCATGTATTTATACATTTATTATTAATCCCTACTTAATATGAAATAGAGAGGTATGACTATTTTCCCTCTATAAAACAATTTCTGATATCTTATATACAGTATGTAAGTATATGATTTATCAATAGTTTATGTTTAAAATGAGATTACAAACATGAACTTCTGATTTAGAATTTCATGAGTATATTTTTAAATCATTTTAATTTTATGTTGCAGAATTCAAAGTAAAGCACATTCAAGTCTGCATGGCCTATGTTTTGAAATCCATGCACATCACTCTTGCTTTGTTAATGTTAATCCTAGATACTTACCACATGAGTTTACAAATAAAGTTTGTTAAATTAAGGAAGAAATAGATACATCAAAATACACAAATTAAATAGTATTGAAATGTAATTATTTAGTGATGGGGGTGGCAAACACCATCTCTATCTTGCTGACAAATTTCTGGCATCATGCTTTAACCGAAGGATGATGCAGTGCATTTCAGAAACTAAAAGCTAGTCTGCTTTTAGTGGAATGTAAGAGTGTGGAGAATGTCTTCATTTTCTTATATGTCACCAGTCATGTCTTACTTCTTTCATCATCTTTTATGCTGTGGTGAAGGTGGCTATCTAACCAACTGATAGTCCCATCAATTGGAATCTTAAATTTTTTTCACTTCTATAAATTCTGCTTGATTATTTCATAGTTTTCGGTTGTCTTTTACAGTTCCCTACATTCTCATTTAATATGCTGAACATATTAAATACAATTATTTCAAAGTTCTTGTTTGATAACTCTAATAGCTGGATCAGAATATTTTGAATACTCTTCATCTGTTTTTATTTACTTGTTCTCTTTTTTTAGTCAATTCTTATACATTTGCATGTTGTTGCCGTTGTTTTCTGATTCAATGCTAGACCCAAGTGCATAATTATACAGAAACTTTTAGGGCATAGGATACTATTTTCTACATCCAGGAAGAACTTTTTTTGTCTCTGCTGAGTGGCTAAGGAGGAAAAAAACACCTAAGACCAATCAGGATATGAATGATTTAATCTAGATTTCAGACTTTGGGATGGCTATGAAATTTTCAGTTCAATCTTACTCCTAACTTGTCCCAGCTAAAAAATCCAGGGTGCTTCCTTGGACTCTTTTTTGGTGTCCATCGAAGTGAAGGCCTTTGCCTGAGCCTCCAGAGTTTATCAAAATCTCCGCCTTTTAGTCCCTTAGCTACCACTTTCCAGTTTGCAAATGCCTTGAGGTGAAAGTAGTAACAAATAAAAGGTCCACATCTTTTTTTTTTTTTTGCATTTTTTTTATTATGTTCAGTTAGTCGCTGTATAGTACATCTTTAGTTTTTGATGTAGTGTTTAATGATTCAGTAGTTACATGTAACACCCAGTGCTCATCAGAACATGTGCCCTGCTTAATACCCATCATCCTGTTACCCCCTCCCTCACACCTCCCTCCCCTCTGAAACCCTCAGTTTCTTTCCTGGGGTCCATAGTCTCTCATGGTTTGTCTCCCGGTCTGATTTCTCCCCCTTCAGATTTCCCTCCCTTCCCCTATGGTCCTCCGTGTTATTACTTATGTTCCACATATGAGTGAAACCATATGATAATTGTCAAGCAGAGAAAGATTCACATCTTTGACTCCTTTCTAGCCTCTTCCTACACAAGTTTTTTTTTGTCTTCAGTGTTTTCTAGAAACTTTTATTAACTATGTTTTATTTTATTTTTTTAATTTTTAGTTTTTCTAGTTTTTCATTGGGAGAGTTATTCTGAAAAGAAAAATCATTTCTCAAATCAGATAATTATAACTATGAATCTTGTTTATTTTAAGATTTTATTTTTAAGTAATCTCTATACCCAACATGGGGCTAGAACTTACACCCGGAGATCAAGAGTCACATGCTCCACTGACTGAGCCAGCCAGGTGCCCCTAACTATGAATCTTTACACCTAAACATTTCAGATAATTATAGCTACATTGTAGTCATTACATGTCACATATTTAATCTAGTTTGAAAGATAGAGAACTCTCAGAATTCTTGGGCTTGCTCTTTGTGGGTTTTGCTTTTATCAAATGGGATTAACTATAATCGGACACATGGGAAGCCCACAGATTTATTAAATAAGTTTTGATGGTGAAGAGTCCAGCCTCCAGTAGGGCTAAAAGGGACTGGAAGTTATTTAGACTATAAAAAGGTCTCTTTGTCCCTAACTTTCTGTGAATAGAAACCAACTTGAGAAGGCTATCTTTTTGCATAAGCAATTTTTTTCAAAAGTAACTAATTAGGGCAATGAACTAAGAATATCCCAAAGATCTGCAACAATACTAAATCAGCTTTCATTCTTCTTTGTTGATATGCTTCTGTTGAAAACTTGAAATAATTAAACTATAAATTAACCATCACTGTGGTTCTGAGTATATGGTGCTCCAGATCTCTCAGGATAGAGTGTCACAATGTCAAAACAGAGTCATTCATCTCAGTGTCATATCATTTTGTCTATAACCCATTAGTTCTAGCAATGTAAAACCATTTAAATTTATTTTTTGTTGAGTTTATATAAATTTTACATGCCAGTGTTAAGGTGAATACTAAACTTTTTTTTTATACTTAGTCCAGATATAGGCCACTCTGGTTACAGATTTCTATAGATGATAAATTTCTGCTTATTTTAGAATTTTTTTTTTAAGATTTTATTTATTTATTTGACAGAGAGAGCAAGAGAGCACAAGCAGGGGGAGCAGTAGAAGGAGATGGAGAAGCAGGCTTCCCACTGAGCAGGAAGCCCGATGCGGGGCTCGGTCCCAGGACCCTGGGATCATGACCTGAGCCGAAGGCAGACGCTTAACGACTGAGCCACCCAGGTGCCCCCCAAATTTCTGCTTATTTTAATACTAAACTCTTCAATTAGCTTGATTTTGATGCCCAAGAATTAGAGAATTGCAGACATGAAAGAGGTTGTCTTAAAATTATTTTTGAAAACAAAAAAGAATAAACCACAAGGAAAAATCAAGAATCCTTAAGTCAGTGGACTGGAAAGACATCCAGGAAGCAGAAAATAGGTCTATTCATGCAACACTCTCACTATTGCAATAGACTAACCTGGCAATATATGTTCAAAGCATATTTCAGAGTTTCTGTGGATCCAAAGTGATTGCCTCGTGCCCCTCATTCTCCTCCATGATAAATGAGTATCTGTTGTGGTTATCCTGTCTCTGTCTCATCATTGTATCTTGGATATGTTGGGTGACAGCTCAATTGTCTCTTTAAATCATAGGTCCCCAGGTCAAGAAATGATGTATCTGAATAATTCCATCTGTACTGATGTAGATCATAAGATTCTGGATTTTGAACTTGATGCCATGATTGGATGTCTCCTTAGATACTCTTGAGGTAAACCGAGTATATTTTGCAAGTGTGAGGAAACATGAATTGTGGGGACCATGGGGCAGAGCATGATAAAGTGGTTTCTGAAGTTGTCCCCCTCCCCCCTCTGAAGAGGTATTTCATGCCCCATGCCATTTGATTTTATAGTTATATTAAATGGAATCTTTTTTCACTGCAGATGAATCTGGGCTAAACTTATGGTTTACTTTTACCAATATGATGAGTCAGAAGTGATAGAATATCAATGAGTCATGTAAGTCTAGGCTCTAGAGGCCTTGAATATTTTATACTGCTCCCTAGGATATATACCATGCGATGAGAACAAGGCCAACTGGCTGACAGCCAGCCAAGTTCCACACCGGGAGTGATGCCATTGTAGATCAGCCAGCCTGCAGTATTCTTGCCGTCTTAACCCTAAGCATGAGCGAGCACAGTTGAAACCAGAAGAACCACTTCAACCATCAGTTTAGCTTTTGGGCTTGTAGGCTTAATTATAATAATAAAAGTTCATTTTTAGAGCCACCATATTTGGGTGTGGTTTGTTATGCAGTAATAACTAATTAATATACCATCATCCTTATTGAGATTATTGTCTCAGAGCTTTAAAACATAGTTATTTTAAATGTTTGAAGTGTATATATCATTGAGATTTTGCCTAATGAGAGAATTTCACTGTTATGTGCTCAAACGTGTTGACAATTTCTATTAAACTAAAAAATCAACTTCAGGTGCAACTTTTGATTAGTATATGTATGTTTTTTGTTTTTTCTAAAATTTTCTTATTTATAAGTTCTTAAATTTTAGAACATGATCTCAGCATGTAACATTATCATTAGTCACTATTTATTTTTTGCATATAAAAATTTTCTGGGGCACCTGGGTGGCTCAGTCCATTAAGAGTTTGCCTTCAGCTCAGGTTGTGATTCCAGGGTACTGGGATCAAGCCCTGTGTCGGGCTCCCTGCTGAGCAGGGAGTCTGCTTCTCCCCCTCTCTCTGCCACCCCTCTGCTTGTGCTCTCTCACTGTCTCTCTCTCAAATAAATGAAATCTTTAAAAAAATTTCCTTTATGTATCTCGCAAACTGTAGAAAATCTTATATTTGTCAGCCATATTTGTATACCTTATATGCAAGTTTAGATTAAAATTCTATCTCTTTATCAATAACAGACCTGATTATTTAAATTACATCTTTTCTTATTGGCCATCTGTTGCTTTACACTTCTTTTTGCCAGTTAATTTTATCCATAACATAATCTGCATTTGGAGATTTTATTACATGTTCTTGATGAGTTTGTCCCATTGACCTTTCCCTAAAACACAAACCACATACAACTCATTATCATGAAGTAAAGCCTGACTCATGAAAAGTAAATAGTAAATAAAGGAACTATTCCATACTTTTATTTATTTTTTTAAGATTTTTATTTATTTATTTATTTATTTGAGAGAGCGCGAGAGAGAGAGAGATTGAGGGAATAAGTGGGAGGAGGGGCAGAGGGAGAAGCAGACTCCCCACTGAGCAGGGAACCCTACATGGGACTCGATCCCAGGACCCTGGGATCATGACCTGAGCCGAAGGCAGAAGTTTAACCAATTGAGCCACCCAGGCACCTGAACTATTCCATACTTTTAAAATACAATTTCATGTACGGCTACTTGTGTACAGTTTCGCTGATTTTGTCAGCTATCATTTTCTGAAATGATTTTAATCAGATGCGATTTTCTAAAATGATTTCCAAAAGTTGTGGTTTAATTTCTCAAGATTTAATATAATATTATGTAATAAATTGGTTATCATGTTGCATTATTTGGAACATAACACAATCACTGATGTAGTGAATCCTGTAGACAAATACTGACAGATGAGTTGACAGTTATCCCAACCTGTGTGACTTCAACCACAGCACATCAATGCAAACTTAAACAATGTAAGATCCATCTCTGTCTCTCTGTCTCTATCCCTGTCTTTGTCTCTCTCTCTCTCACATACACAAATTGTGATTGAAACTCTTTATTTCCAGATAAACACTCTGATGGGATACTGTGACCTCTGATGTTCAGTGTGTCCATAGTAAAAACACTGTATCTTGGTAAATGGCCATTCAGATAAAGACTATAGTAGCCTAAATATAGCCTATTCTTTAAGCATGTAAATAAGTAATAGTCAGCAGAATGTTGGTGGAAGTGGTAAATGTAAACCCATGTGTGCCCTTAAGTGGCAGGGTATGGCGTCTACTGTCCTCTCTGTTGTGTAATCAGTAGTCGCACCCTGGACTCTCCCCTGTTCCTTCAGTATGCCTTGTGCATTCCCACTGTAGGGTCATTTCACTGACTGTTAATTCTTGTCTCCAAAGTCCATAGGTATAAATATCTCACCTCTTTCTAGTCATGGCTCAACTGTTATCTTCCACAGGGAGCTATATGAAGATAACCAACTAACTGATTTCAACATTTATTTAAACAACTATTGCGTGACAGGAACATAATTAAGATTAATGTAATATTTCATTTGGGAGATAATGAGAGCTTGGCTCAATTCATTGGTAGTCATGGTGGATATAAAGGGGCATATAAGAGAAATGTTAATGTGTTCACAACCTAGATCTTAGTGAAAAAATGGATTCAGAGAACTGAACAAGAAGGATTCTAGATTCACACCCTTATTTCCAGTTTTGGTTATTCAGTTGATGGTATTAATAGGAAAGGGAGTAAATTTTAGAGAAAAATAATACAAGTGGGAAATTTTTTATGACCCAAATTTAACCTGTTAAAATATCATTTGAGTATCATATATTCTTCTAAGTAAATCATTCTAAACATTTTTCCTTTTTAAAAAGTTTTACTGTTAGTGATGTAGTTCAAGCTCATTATACATTTACTTATATGTGTCTGAGCACTAGTAACTCAGTACGAAAGTTTAAATAAGAATGTACTGAATCTTGTAAGTGCCTAGGGGGAAAATGAAAATTATATTGTAAAAAATAATGAAATTTGAATATGTCTTTCTTTTCATATGTTCAGAAAATTGATTATCTAATATTACTATACTACATTTTTGCAATATACAACAAATTAGTGTAATTATCTTGGAAAGTGTATCCTTGTATTAGTCAGTTTCCCAGGCGGAAATTGTTGGCACATTCAAATGGTATAACTTGAAAAGGATATAAGAAGGGGAAATATTTCAGGGGAATATGCAAGGCTTGGGGGAAACACAAGGGATAAGGCAGTAGCCTGGAGTTTTAACATTAACATCGATTTAATTCTCCCAAAGAGAGGGAGAAGGTTGTTACCAAACCCCAAAGGAGAGAACATTCAAAGGGATAATTAATAACCTTCTAATGAGGGACACAGTCAAAGCCAGGTGATCCGGCCAGGGAAAGATAAGAGAGCACTCTGCATTCACTTGTACTTCCTTTCTCTAATCTCAGCAGATTTACCTTTAATCAAACCAAGAAGGCACAGGACAAAGAAAACTATTGATACAGCTTCTTTAGGTCAGTTTCCCTGGACAGTGAGCAGAGAGGCATCTAGTGTGAATATGAGAGGATAAACAGAAGATGGCCAGAATAATTTTTTTTGAAGTTTAGTAACTATTTGCCACTATAAATTTATTAAAAATTTTTCCCAAGATAGGAAACTGTAGCCCTGTGATGGTAAATGTATAACATAAACTTAACACATACAACTGCATTTCTGAAATTTTTAAGAATTTTCAAAAGGCAAATATCAATGTATGGATGTTTTTCAATATTGATATAAGAGAGTGCACTAACATAATACAGTGTATTGTGGGCATTAAAATGTTTTTAATGAACATCATTTATATTTCCAAAATAAAACCAGTGTATTTTTTGAGTCACAATAGCATCAGAATTCTGGTGGAAACATTAAATGCCTATATTTTTCTTCAAAAGAGCTTACTAAAATACCATCGAAGAAAGAAAAGTTTTATTTTCATTTCTTAAAATGTATTTTTTCAGATATTAATTTCATATATTTAGTTCATGTGAAAAAAGTTAAAGTTCATTTATTAACTAGTCAAGAAGAAAATTTATTATAGTATGGAAATTTTATTTGGTAAGAAGAAACACTTTGCATCTATTAAATAGTTTTAACAGTAAAGTGTATCAAAGTGGCTTTAACAGAGAAAAATACCATACACATCATAACAGAATAAGAGAGAAAGGGGAGTGGACACCTATTTTACAACTATGGTGCTGAAGTTATGCTTATTGATTGTATAGTTTTAATGACCCTTTCCTAACATAGTGGCAGCCTATAATTTGTAGCTATTGTAGAATTTAAATCATCAAATAGAAAAGAATGTTTGCTTTTACTTTAGTGCCAACTTAGAAATCATAAATTCAAATATACAGTAGAACAAAAATTCAGTAATTTTATTTTTTGACTTCCATCACTCACTCTTCCAGCATGCTTGTTAAACCCATCATTCTCATTATTACATCTTGGAATATCCCATGTTTTGACGCTCCTCCATGTAATTTCTGCATTGTCCAATATCATATTCTTTTGCTTCCCATGAATACATTCCAAGGTCTATAATGTGAGGTATGGCTCCTTAGGAGTTCAGGAGGAAACCAATCACAAAATTATTTATATCCCCCCATTACTTTTGGTTTCTAATTACAAAGTTCTGTACAGTTAGTGGCGAGACTCTTGTTTAGCCTCGTCATTTTCTTCTGTAATTTCAGATTTTTCTGTCCTTAAAACTCTCATCCAAAGACTGGCCCTTTTCTTCATTCTCAGGAGATTGATTATCTTGCTTACTAGCCACAGAAGAACAAAACAAACAAACAAAAACTATCAGATACAATTTCCTTTCTTTTTCCCCAAAACCTTAACAAACTTAGTGCATTTGCATGTATCTTGTCTCCCTCCATAACCTGCAGTTGGAGGGGTTGTTCTATTAGAGTGGATGGTTCTACTCTTCTCAAACTCTTACAGATATATTTCCACTGATATTTTCTTCTCTCTCTCTGTTACCAAATTCCTGCTTATCAGCATTTAAACATCTTCACGTATTTTCCATCTTAAACAAACAAAATGCTCATCTTCAATAAAAATAGCCAAATAAAAGTGTTCGCTCAAGAGTAAAATTTTGTTCATATCTTATTCCCTTCCAACTTTACTTGATCTTTTGCTTTCTCTTTTAGGCATGTCCATGAAGATAGTGTAGTCATTTTTTTTAATATTATTATTATTTTTTTAAGATTTTATTTATTTACCTGACAGAGAGAGAGAGAGCACAAGCAGGGGGAGCAGCAGAGGCAGAGGGAGAAGCAGGCTCCCCGCTGAGCAAGGAGCCTGATGTGGGGCTAGATCCCAGGACCCTAGGATCATGACCTGAGCTGAAGGCAGACGCTTAACGATTGAGCCACCCAGGCGCCCTGATAGTGTAGTCATTATTAGCATGAATACTTAATAAACATTTTTTCTAAGTCACTGAGATGTTTGAGTCTGCTTGTTACTCCAGAACAATCTAATATACCTGACCTGGTACAGAAATTTATTCGTGGGAACTGAATGGTGTAATAAAAAATGAGTAAGTATATGGCACTGGGTTACATACCAGCATGCAGACCTCAACGAAATTGTTTTAGAGGATGGATTCATGATGATCCACATTAGGCAGTAGTACAACATTGATAAAATTATTGACTGAGATAACTCAGCATAGACCTCATAAATACCTAAAAGAGAAAGAGTGATATCATATGTTGATGTCTGGAAGCTGCATTTAATAAGATGATTCAAATAAGGTATCATCTCAGAAAACAAATCGGCTTTTCTTCAAGCAGAGAAAAAGAGTTATAGAAGGGATCCAGAAATTTTGAGGTATTGATGGTTTTCCAACTTCAAATACTAATTTTTTTTTAAGGTTTAAAATGAGAAAAGGTAATTAAATCTCTGCCTCAATAGGAAGAATTAAAGAGTTTCACCTTTGCACACACTTATTTAAAGTCGCTCAATGAAGAACCATGAGAGACGATGGACTCTGAAAAACAAACTGAGGGTTCTAGAGGGGAGGGGGCTGGGAGGATGGGTTAGCCTGGTGATGGGTATTGAGGAGGGCACGTTCTGCATGGAGCACTGGGTGTTATGCACAAACAATGAATCATGGAACACTATATCTAAAACTAATGATGTAATGTATGGGGATTAACATAACAATAAAAAAAATAAAAAAATAAAATAAATAAAGTCCCTCAATGTGTCATTATGGTAGTACGAAGTAAATCCTTTCAGATGGAAACAATGCTCAGGGAAAATCAACTATATCCTGGGGGATATACAAGGGCTGCACTGGGTGCCGGCATTTCCTCTCTTCTAACCGGTCTTCAACCCACTGTAATCTGACCTTTTTGCTCACTGCTTTTCCAAAACAAACTTCTTCAGGACATTAATATGATCTTTGTTATTTTCTCTAACAGCTGTCTTTTTGGCTTATTCTGACCTCTTGTCACCACCAGCAGTTTTGCTTATGTACTTCTTTACTTGATATTCTTCTTCTGATCTCCATGACTCCATATTCTGGTTTCCCTCTTAGCAATGGCCCATTTTTTGCCAATTTATTTTGCCATTACACTCATGTTTACCCCTTTTGTAATTGTCCTATAGTCCTTGGATATTCTGTTCTGTTGTTGTTGTTTTTTTTCAATCTTTGTTTTCTTTGCTTTCAGTTTTCAAGGCTTCTCTTGGTGTGTCCTCTAGCTCAGAAATTCTTTCCTCAGCCATGTCCAGTCTCCCAGTCAGCCCATCAAAGGCATTGTTCGTTTCTGTTACAGTGTTTATCTCTAGTACTTTTAGTATTTTCTTAGGATTTCCATTTCTCTGCTTACATTGCCCATCTGTTCTTGTATGCTATCTACTTTATGCATCAGATCCCTTGGCATATCAATCATAGGTATTTTAAATTCCCAGTCTGCTCATTTTAACATCGCTGACATGTCTGGTTCTGATGCTTGCTCTGTCTCTTCAAATTGTGTTTTCTGTCTTATGATATGCCTTATCATTTTTTCTTGATAGCAGGACATGATGTACTGAGTAAAAGGAGCTTCTGCAAATAGCCCATTAGTAATGTAGGGGTGTGGGGTGGGGGAAGGAAAGTGTTCTTAGTCCCATTATTAAGAGTCAGTCATTGAACCATGAGAGACTATGGACTCTGAGAAACAAACTGAGGGTTCTAGAGGGGAGGGGGGTGGGAGGATGGGTTAGCCTGGTGATGGGTATTAAAGAGGGCATGTTCTGCATGGAGCACTGGGTGTTACATGCAAACAATGAATCATGGAACACTACATCAAAAACTAATGATGTAATGTATGGTGATTAACATAACATAAAAAAAAAGAGTCAGTTATTTAAGGAGCCTCTGTTACTGGACTGTGAACTTCACAAGAGTTTCTCAGTTTTTTTTCTACCCTTTAGTTGAGACAGGATGGCTGGAATAAGCTAGAGTTAGATATTTTTCTTCTAGGTGGAAGGCAAAAGCAGGCCAAAGCTGAGTATTTCCCTTACACCAGGTCAATTAGACTCTGATAATACACAGCAGATTAGGCGCCAGTGGATTAATTTCCCCTGAGGGCAGACCTTGTTAAGAAGGAGAGAATGTTCTGGCCTATTTCAAGGTGGTTCTTTCTCCCCTCCCCCCACCGGAAGGAAGTACCCCCCACCGGAAGGAAGTACAGGGGGGATTTCCCTCCACCCCTCACCGCTTCTGTACTGTGGGAATCTGGCCGAGCTCCCGAAGGTGAGTCTCACAGTATGGTGGGAGTTCTCCTTTGCTTGAGCCCCCCTGGAGTTTTTAACTCTCAGAGTTGTCCTCACTGCGCCTCCAGCAATCCAGTGATTACGGTAGGGGTTTTCCTGCCAGGTGCTGGCTCCCGCAGCGGTTTCTACTCCTGATTCTTCTGTCAGGTGAGGCTTGACTCCCCGTGTCCACCTGTCTCTTCAGTCTTAGGGACAGGAGTTTGCACGATGTTCTCCCCTCTCTTATGAATCCAGGAAGAGTTGTTAGTGTATCATTTTGTTCAGCTTTTCACTTACTAGGGCAGTGGTGACTTCTGTGCGCCTTACCGCGGAACCGGAGCCTGCCAATTCACTGGCGTTCTCTTGTTCTCAGGAAGGGAGATCTCATTGTTCTGTTTCCGGTTTTCTTCTCCACGCTCAGCTCTGCATTGTCATGTATTCGTGTTTACCGAAAGCTCTCCCAGATCTGTGTTTCTAGTTATATTATTTATTGAACTTACTATTGATCTTACTGTCTTTTGTACATGATTTTTGAAGTACCAAAAATGAATAAAAATCCATAGTCACGAGTAAGTGTTCAGTGGGTAGTAAACTATGACACTTATAAATGACCCCCTATACACAACAAAAGTTATTTCTATAAAATGAAATAAAATTGTTAAACAAATAAAATATATGCCAAAAAAAACTCTTGGGAATTAGAATGTGGTGCAACTACAAAACGTAACCATTTCATAAAAGATATAGGATGTATAAGCATTGCACCATGACAATGAGTGTATGCTAAGCATTTGGGTTTTACTGGGGGAAAATTGCAAATAATGGTAAATATTTAAGCAAAATATCGAATGCATATGTATTCATTGAGAGAACTCACACAAATACGTGGGTCCTTGGTATCAATGAAATACAGTAGTACGTAAGAATACTGAGGAGTAATGAAGAACATTATTCCTATTCAGTGGCCGTAGTAAGGAGTATATTTCTGCTCCTTGTTAATAGATCTCATCTAGGAGAAAGGTGAAATTCATATTTGAATTCACCATGGAGAGTCTTCAGACACTGTCATTACCACTGCCACTAAAAACGGCAGTAAGTTGATTATATGGGTGCATTAACTGTTTAGTGCAGATCTTAAACCTTAATCAAGCATACAATTCAAGAAATATGTAGAGGGCAATTGTGTCTCATCGCAGTGGTGAGGAGATGTGTTTTCTGTGTGCCTGATGAAAGAATCAAATATACTACTTACCTGAGATTATGACAAGATAAAATTCTCTGCAAAAGTAATTTTAATAGATGACTGATTTTTTTTTTCTTTTGATGTGCTAAAAATTTGAAAAAAGTACCAGGTGAAATATTTTAGTGGCATATTTTTAAAAGTGGAGACAGTTCTGCCTACCTCAGTAGAATAAATTAAACATGATATGCTTTTTCATAATGGCTCAAGGTCATATCAGCAAATATTAACATGAGTTATGGTCATGCAGTGATGTTCATTGGTGCTAATGAGGTACACAGAGTTGTTTTTTTTTCTTTTTAATCTTTTCCTTTCTTTTTTTCTTTTCTTTGCAATTTATAGATGCAAACTATTTTCCTTTTTCAAAAACAGTGGAGATAACTCTTTTGGATTTGGTCATGCCTTCTAAAAGTAGCTAGTGCTCTTTCCCTGCCTTTTATAGAATACCTGCTCTATTATTCAATTTCTCATATAAAGATGAGAGTGTATTGTGTTCATAGAAAATAACTATGTTACTTAAAATTCTAATATTAGAACAAGTGACCTTTGAAAGAATCATATATGTAAATCGTAGAGTTTTTTTTTTATTCTTTGAGATTTAAAAAAATGGACCTATAGCCTCTGTGTACTGCTTCTGAGTTGTTGTTACTTGTGAAGTGTTGTTAGAAAAGTGACAGCGAGCCTGTAAGCCCTTATTACTTTACGGTTAATGCTGGGCACGTGCAGTGGTGTTTGGTAACAGTAGTGTTACCTAAAGGCACAAGTGAAAATATTTTGTGCAGTTTCTCCATGACATTTTAGGTGTAAATTCTGCATAAGAATCATAGAAAACTTGTTATGACCTAATAAACTCTAACTTTGAACTAGAATAAGTCTACAAAGCAATACCACTTGTAGCTACTTCCAAATAATTTAAAATCCAAAATTGTAAAAACAAGGTTACTCCTCAGCTGAAAAATCTTATTACATGGTTAGTGAATAATTTTATTTTTTTAATCAAGAATGCTATGAAATATAGTACTACATAAAAGACTGTTCAGCTGATGTTCTGCTTTTTTTATATTTTTAAATGCTGATATTTGTGTCTGTGGTACTTGCATGATAATAGTTAAGTACTAGTAAATCAAATTGTAATATGATTAAAGTTGGTGGTATATAGAATGTGGTACAGATTTCAAAATGAGAAATGATCTTTAAAGCCAGAAATCTGTAGGGATATAAAGCTGAAATGGGAGATGAGTTTGCTCTTTATTTCCATTCCAAATATTTTGCAGGCATGAGACTTTGTACAACTCCATGAAGCTCTTCTTATTATATAATTCATTGCAGGGCTTGTGAAATCGAGTAAGAACATCAGTATGGCAGATGATGTTAAACTTGTAAGTCACTGCACAGCAGAGTTTCTGAAGGGTAAAGTCCATGTCTCCTCATATTTAACTTGAAGAAGTCGTCAGAGTATCTGATATATGTTATACAATCAAAATTTTTTGAAGAAATTAATGTATGCCAAATTCATACAGAATCCACCCCATTGCAAAGCAGAAAACTGGAAATCAGATTTTGTTTCAGAAAGTAAGATACTATCACTCTTTCTCCTATGTATTCTTTAGTCTCTATAAACAAAGAGCTACAGAAACTTGATCTTTTTTGTCTTGAATTATGTGGACTATTCACATTTTTAAATACATACATTTATTTGACACAATTTCTTCATGCCTGACTTTGTCCAATATGCTGTTGTCTAGCAAGTCAACACTTAATGTAACAACTGCTCAGTCACAAAGATAAACCCTAATCTTAGGTAATTGGCTGTCAAGTTAAAGAAAGAATAAACCTATATGGCACAAGAAACAATACCTAAAAGTTTTATAAAAGAAGAATATAAACAAAAGCACATTACTCAGGGGCGCCTGGGTGGCTCAGACGTTAAGCGTCTGCCTTCGGCTCAGGTCAAGATCCCAGGGTCCTGGGATCGAGCCTCGCATCGGGCTCCCTGCTCAGCGGGAAGCCTGCTTCTCCCTCTCCCACTCCCCCTGCTTGTGTTCCTGCTCTTCCTGTCTCTCTCTCTGTCAAATAAATAAAATCTTAAAAAAAAAAAAAAAAAGCACATTACTCATTGCAAATTATGTTCTTAAGTATCCAAATTTGAAATGGAATTACTTAGGGAGGTTTTGCTTAATTAAGAACCACTGTAACCCAGCAATTTGAAACATTACATTTGGCAACTATCACTTTAGTTTCAAAAACTTTATTTTTTCTTTTCAAGCCTATGGAACTACTTTGGATTTCTTACAATTCTTAGGAAAACTGTTAATTTATTTATTAGATTCCTTAGTACATGCAGTATTACTTTATCAGATATTTATTGAGCACCAACCTTGCAGCAAGCACTGAGTGAAGCTATGGGAAGACATTACTATATCATAAACAATCCCTACACAAGCAGATTACATGGCAGAGGGAATAACATGTGGTCTGAAGAGTGTCCCCAAGAGTTGCAGGTGGTGATTGGATCATTGGTGTGAGCTCAAGTTCATGGAGTGCTGCAGAGGAGGTTTAGCTGAAGTTTTGCGGGGTGGGGATTCAGGGAAAACTTTTTAGAGGTGAGCATCATAAGCTGCACCTGAATTATGTTCATGACTATAGTTTGGCCAAGAGTTGTTTGCATTTCAATACTTGAAGGTACTATGTGCACATCAAAGTTCAGTAACAGTATATGCTGTTAGAACAAATTTTGATTATGTATGTATTAAAAAATTCTAGAATAATATTCTTAGACATGAAAAACAGAAATCTTAAATTTTTGTGACTATATACAGTCATATATATATATAATGTCATATATATGTATGTGTATATATATATGTGTGTGTGTATATATATATATATAGATATATATATATAAAAGATGTTGTTTTTCCTGCATAAGAATATACAACACTTTGAAATTAGACACCACTGTAATAGAACTTTGTCAGTTAGGTAGCTTTACTTAACACTATCATTTAAAAATGATATGGGGGCACCTGGGTGGCTCAGTAGGTTAAGCGTCTGTCTGGCTCAGGTCATGATCCCAGGTTTCTGGGATCAAGCTCCATGTCGGGCTCTCTGCTCAGTGGGAGCCTGCCTGCTTCTCCCACTCTCTCTGCCGCTCCCCCTACCACTCTCCCTGCTTGTACTCTCTCTCTCTCTGTCAAATAAATAAAATCTTAAAAAAAAAAGAAATTAAAAAAAATAAAAATGATATGGAATGAAACTAATAAAAGATGGTTTGGTCTTTCATATACAAGGTAAAAGAAATAATAAATGCATATGATTGGGGTAAAATATCTTTTTATAAATACATAAGTATATATTATAATTAAATACAATTTTTATTTCTAACTTCTAACCTAATGTTAATATATAACTTCTGCAGGTGGAAAATCATACATATTCAAGGTTTACCTAATTATTTTAACTGGCTTTGGCAAGGCAGAGTTGTGAAATTACATTACCCTTTTTTTTTTCTTTTACCAAATTGGTTTGCTTAGTGATTCATGGACATACTTAGAATGGGAGTAGTTCTAAGTTTAGTTTCAAACTTTGTTAGAGAATGTTGCTTTATACAAATGTAATGGGCTTCTATTTTTAAATGGGCTTCTATTTTTAAATACATGGATTTTTAAAATATGATTAAAATGTTAATCATTTTATTTCTTAGAAAATAAATTTGTTAAAAATGCATGATAAAGGGCCACCTGGGTGGCTCAGTCAATTAAGCATCTGCCTTTGGCTGGGGTCATGATCTCAGGGTCCTGGGATGAATCCTGCATCGGGCTGGGCTCCCTGCTCAGCGGGGAGTCTGCTTCTCGCTCTCCCTCTGCCCTTCCCCCCCATTCGTGCTCTCTCTCTCTCTCTCTTTCTCTCTCAAATAAATAAATAAAATCTTTTAAAAAAATGCATGATAAGGTTCAGTTATATTCTAAAATCATCATGCCTTATAATGGAAAAAGACAATGTGTATCAGTGAATTTATTTTAAAAACTCTAGAAAGCCTAAGAAGTTTGCTTTCTTTATTATTTTTTTAAATTACTAATCTGTATTTTTATTAAAATATAAATTAAACTATAAATTAGGTTAGTTGACATATTTTTACATGTTCTTGGAATAAAAGTTTTTTTTTAAGATCTTTCATTTGATTTAGCTATATCTTATGTTTCTCAAAAAATAAGAGTGTACTATATATATATTCTAATCCTAAAGTGTCCATCCACTGCATTAGGTCAAATGTCAAAGTAAGGTAGTAAGTTTAACAAACAGGATCAAATAGTTAAGTACATTTAATCTCATGGGGAAATACATTTCTCAGTGTAAGTTAATTTGACATTTGAGTATAATGTTCCACATTCAAAATAGAACTTTCCAACGATCTTTCACATCTTTATATGACACATTACAAAGCTCAGTTGAAAATATCCTTTAATGGGATATAATTCTAAATACTATAACCTTTGTAGATCACCTGTGACAAAGATTTTTCTTTCTCTTTTTATTTTTCTTTCTAAATGACCAATAAGAGAGTTGATGTTATACTAGTATGATCAGTTTCTGAGAATAGTCCAAAATTGATGTCATTGTTTCTCATTTGGATATGATCCACTATGAATAATAAGATAAACAGATGGAAACTTTGGCCATGTCCGGATAAAACTGAAGTGATAAAATCCCCTTTCAGAAAACAGTGCCAATCAGTATGAAATTTAAAAAAAAAAAAATGGTTCTGGGGTGCCTGGGTGGCTCAGTTGGTTACACATCTGCCTTCAGCTCGGGTCACGTGGGGCTCCCTGCTCAGGGAGAAGTCTGCTTCTCTCTCTCCCTCTACCTCTTCTCCTTGCTCATGAGCTCGCTCTCTGAAATAAATAAAATCTTTAAAAAATTAAAAGACGGTTCTAATAAAATTATCTTTTAGATACTTTCAGCTTTTCTGTGAAAAAAATTTTCAGTGCTAGCCATGTGCTTTAGTTTGTCTCTTTCTGTCTCTTGTGAAGATGTGGAAACGTGATTTTGTTTTATGACTAAAATTAAAATACCTGGCTAATATTCCATGCACAGCTGCCAAAAATGCCAAGAAAAAACACAAGGAAAATTGAAAAGTAATTAATTATTTGTAAGTCATATATCTGATAGGAGATGGGAATTCAGAATTTAAAAATAAAAAAACAAAAGAAACTCTCACAGCTCAATAATAAGAGAAGGAAAAACAGCTCAAATTATAAAGAATGGACAAAAGATTCAAACAGGTATTTCATCTAAAAAGCTATATGGACAATTAATAAGCAAATGAGCATATTCTCAACACAAATAATTGTTAGGAATATCCAAACTCAACAATGAAATGCTACTACATACCTCTTGGAATGGCTGCAATTAAAAAGAGTAAACATAAAAAAAAAGTGTTGTTTAGTATCAGCAGCTGCAATCATTATATACTGCTGGGCAGAATATAAAATAGAGGAATCATTTTGGAAAGCATTTCTTTAAGTTAAGCATGCACCTGTTATTCTGCTCCTACTCCAAATATAAATAAAAGTATATGTCAAAGCAAGTAATTTCACTCAAGTGTTTTATATGTAATAGTCAAACATGGAAAGCACCACAAATATGTGTCAACTTGGAAAGAGATGAACATTGTATATCTTACAGTGGTTTGATCTATATTTATATTTATATATAATATAAATAACATTGAATATTACATTATCCTTATCATTTTCTTTAAATGCAACTAATGATACCAAGCATGAATGATTTCTAGTTGCTTAAAATGAATGCTTAAAAATAGCAACTAATTATTTACTACTGTTTTAATATCTGTAAAATCTGTAGTGATTTAATCTGTGTACATCAGGATATCGATAATTTGTGTTTCCCCTCTCTTATCCTTTATCAGTTTGACTGAGATTTATTAATTTAGTTGATATTTTCAAAGCCTGCGACTTTCCCTGGGCATGTGTGATGACATTCCAGTTTCACCCTTATGTGCAGTTGCTTTTGAATACTCTAGTCTTTAAGTCTCTAGTCTTTAATACTCTAGTCTCTTGGGGTGCCTGGGTGGCTCAGTCGGTTAAGCGTCTGCCTTCAGCTCAGTACATGGTTCCAGGGTCCTGGGATCGAGCCCCCCATCGGGCTCCCTGCTCAGCGGGAGGCCTGCTTCTCCCTCTCTCTCTGCTTGTAGCTCCCTCTGCTTGTGCTCTCTCTCTCTCTCTCTGTGTCAAATAAATAAATAAAATTTCAAAAAAAAAAAAACTGGCTCTTGAATGGGGAAGAAGAGAAAAATGAAGGGTGAGAATTTAAAGGCCTTTAAATCACCTGGAAAATCACTTCAGCTGGGGGAAGGGTTTTGCAACAATTTGGGGGAAGGTACAACAACAATGGCCACACCTCTTTGCACTTCTGAAGTCAGAAGCTGTAAAAAATGATCAAACCACAGATCCTTAATACTTGGAGAACAGGGTCTTTTTTTGCTCCAGTAACGTGCACAACTTCCTGCCACTGGGCTGGGAGGTAGGAGATAGAAGCTGCTGCAGATCTAAGAGCTAAAATTGACAGAAATTAACTACAGTTTGTCCTTTAAGCCTTCCTCTAACACTTGCAAGTCTTCAGTAGACTTAGGAGTTCCAAAATAGTTGCATCAGACAGATTCTTCCAGTGCAATTATTGTCTAGATGAGGGGAGTCCTGGTGCTTCCTACTCTGTAATCTTTCCAGAATCCTCCTCCTGTGTTAATCAATTTTAAAACTGTTTTTTTCCCCATAAAAGACTTTAGAATCACATACAATGAAATTCAAATTCTAATTCTTTCACTCAGTAGTACAGTAACCATGAAGCAGATATTAAATTCTTTGAACTCCAATTTTTTTCGATTTTTTTAACCTATAAAATGGAGCTATTATTATTAATCTGGAATACATTTATTGGATTAAAATATTTAATATATCCAAAACAGCTGAATAATGTCTTTCATATAGTAGGCACTAAATTAATGTTAGCTTTCATTATGAAGTTGTTTTTACACATTCAAAACACCTTAAATTTTGTGTACCATAAGGTGTTTACAAAATACTGGAGCAAAATCAAAGAAAATATGAATACAGAAAAGTGACCTAAAAGAAGAGAAAGGGAATTGAAAAGAAAAATATAAAAGCTATCTTAGAACATTGCCGGATGGTTGACAAAAATAAACAAACCATAAATATCTATATTTATGTTGTACTTCTTAAAAAATCTTGACATAATTTTCCTGGGATTCTGATATTCATTTTGTGAAAGAGAGTTTCTGACCACCAAACAATCATAGAGAAACATGTATTTTCAAACCTAAGTCCCTTATCAGGGTAAGGAAAAGGAATGGGCATAGAGAATAACTTTCATACTTTTATATCACCATACTTATAATTTAATTATACTTTGCATACAGTTATAAACAAGTCTGTTTTTAAGGGACTATATAAAGATTTTATTTATGAACCCAGTGTTGAAATGCCTTTAAATATTAGACTTTTTTTACAAAACTGGCCTTTCCTACTGATTTGAATATATAGATGGCATTGAAGTCTATGTGGAACTTTATACACTGTCAGCAGTAACATAAGTATGAGAGAAATTTGTTTGAATAATATTTCACTAATCTGACACCTTCACAGGAAACTTTGGATAAATCATGGAAAACCCTTTGTTTTATTTGCAGTAACTTGGCAAAAAAAAAAAAAAAAGCATTACTATTTTTTTCTGATTTTGAAACATGATGCAGTTGAAAGGAAATAAGTAGATGACATTGTTAGATATTTCTTGAATAATATATATTAAGTCCACAGTTACTTCATTAGGTCTTTACTACCAATCATTATTATAATTTCCTTTGAATATAAAACAGGGAAGTAATGACATTTAAACAAATAAACTGTGGTTAAAAGTAAAAGGATAAAATAATATATTATCTTTAAAGTTATTCTAAAGAGAAATGGGATGTATTGTATTTGGATATATGACTTATTTCCTCAAAATAACAGAAATATATTTTTCTTCTAGATTAAATAATTAGCAATTATTATCTTATGTTTCTTTAAGGACATAAAGGAAACAAATATTAATAAGAATTCCATGATGAGTGGTCCCTGGGTGGCTCAGTTGTTAAGCGTCTGCCTTCCGCTCAGGTTATGATCTCAGGGTCCTGGGATCTAGCCCCGCATTGGGCTCCCTGCTCAGCGGGAAGCCTGCTTCTCCCTCTCTCACTCCCCCTGCTTGTGTTCCCTCTCACTGTGTGTCTGTCAAATAAATAAAATCTTAAAAAATAAGTAAGATCTTAAAAAAAAAAAATTCCATGATGAAAAGGAAAACAGAATTCTGTATTGGAAGAGTGTAAGCTAAGGATATAACACCAATGATTTTTCACTTTTAAGAAAAAATATACTCTCCAATCTCAGTTTTTAAATGTAGTTATGTGAAAATAAACTTTTTTGAGACTTATCTCTTCTAAGAGAACTACTGAAAAACAAAAATTTTTAAGATTTTTGTTGTTTTTTGTTAGATCAGGAGTAAAAGATACTAAATTTATATTCCTTCCCCTCCCCCACCATGATTTTTGTCACTTTGGTTTTGTTTGGATAAATTCTGTCACCATGCTTTCAAGTTATTGATTATCCTGTGAATCTAGTCTTTTCTTAAGCCCATTGCAAAAATAATTCATTTCTGATGTTGTCCTTTTCTAGCATTTGCTTTTTCTATATATCTCACCTTTCCACTGAAATTCATCACTAGTTACATGTGCCATTCACTTTTTGTACTTCATTTCAAAACATTTTATAACAGTTTAGTTCCCTGTCTGAAAATTCCAACAGTTAAGTCAGCTTTCAGTTTCTTCTATTTACTATTTCCATTCTTATACATAGTTTATAATTACTTGCTTTGATGTGTGTCTTATAATTTTTTACTGTGTATGTGGCATTTTATCTAAAATCACAATAGAGGTTCAAGTAAATAATATTTACCCCAGCAAAGGGCACAATCTGTTTTTCTGTCAAGAAAATTGTGTGAAGAACTGAGCCTATATAATATTTAATTAAATTGGGTGTGGGATTTGTTACATGTTTAGTATTTTCAGGTCACTGTCCATTGGCTTCACATATTTTGATGTTGGGATCAAAACTTCTGCTACAGAGAGATCCAAAGAATTCTTTAAGTTTTATAGGCAATTTCCCAGTGTTCTGAAACATTTGAATGTTCTTCCAGCTTTACAGCCTATTTGCCAGCGTTTTCTAGCACCAAGAAATTTTCTTTCCCCTCAAGTCCAACTGCAGGTTATATGCACTATGCACAGTCTGTCTTCCCTGTTGTCCCCCGCTAACCATCAGTGGGCTGCAGGCAGGGTATTCAAGTGAGTATCTGGGAGGTCCCAATGTTCAGCAGCCTCACACTACTTTCAGCCTGGGTTAAGGAAGGCACCAAATGCTTTAGGGAGCTCTTTCTCAACTCTTCTCTGCTCTCAGCCTTCTGTATACCAACCCATACACTTGTTGAAGGCTTATGTGTCTTACATATTGCCCTAAGGGC
Source organism: Phoca vitulina (assembly GCF_004348235.1). Lineage (NCBI taxonomy): Eukaryota > Metazoa > Chordata > Mammalia > Carnivora > Phocidae > Phoca > Phoca vitulina. Next base: position 24,988,453 of record NW_022589708.1, on the reverse strand, counting down.
TCACTCAACTTCTGTCTTGTTTCTCTTTATGGCCATCAGTGATGGTTTTGTCTTTTTATTTTTCACTCTATCAGGGATGAGTCTTGTCTTCTATGATGGGCTTGTATTTTGCCAGATTTTGGTACTTCTTGTCTTTTTGTAGGATTACAAAAATATAATTTTATAGTTAATCAAGCTTTTTATTATTACGGTTGAAGCAACAATGCTTTCTAACATCTACCTTTTTACCAGAATTGGAAGTGTTAGCACCTTCAATTCTAGCTGTCTCTTTATAAATTAATAAATTAAAATTATTTATGGAGAACATAAACACATTATATTCTTTAAATTATTGTGTGTATAACAAACTTTGATATCAAGATATATTTATTTACCCTAAGACTGTTCATCCATTTCTGCTTACTCAGTCTGCATTGTGAGCTTTATTTGATCAGTGACTAGTAATTATATTTCTCTTCTGCTTTACAGAAACTCTCACAATGTTAAGCATTTAGTAAACAAACAAAAAACTAGTGAATACTTACTAGTGAATAACTCTAGAGAATAATTTTAATTTGCTAACTTTGTAATAGTTTTCAATATTCAAATATGATTACCTTTAAAAATAATTTACTTTAATCTTGGATGTATTCCACAGTGTTTTTCTTTCTTTTTTTAAAAAAAATAGAGAATATGATGTTGTACATAAATATCTCACCTTATCAATATCTTTTATCACAAATAGAATTTTTAAATTATTTCTAGACCTTTGAAGACATGAAGTTGAAAAATGATACTGTAGGCAATATCTGGATATTTTTCTTAAATTTGTACCCATTACTTATAGCAGTTTTCCTTCTAATATAAACAGGAGCTATATTTCAGTTCTCTGGGCTAGGGACAATAGCTGTTCTTTGCTTTTCTAAACCAAGACAAAGATTTTTTGGATTTACTCATTGTTTCAGAGAGTTGTGATATGGAATCTTTGAGTATGACCATGTGACAAATTTATTTCATTAACAACCTGGACATGAAGTTTACATTAATTCTAGTTCTTCACCTGATCAGAAGCAGAAATTTTTAGAAGTCTCCACTATATTTTGGTGTCCTCAACATCTCTGCATTTGGATGGGCCAGTCTACTTTAAGAATATAATGAGAAATAAAAACCATGTGTACTTGGATTACAGTATAGATATCTGTGTTTTTCTTTTGCATTTTAGGTGATTAGGACAAATTGTACTGTTTTGCTATTTATTTTACTATCTAATTTGAAAGAAATTTCAGTTTATGTTGAATAAACTGCAAAGACCCATAGCTAAAACCTAAAGATCTCTACCAGATTGTTTTACACAGATCTGTTTTAGACAGATTACTACCCAGAAATCATTGCAAAATTAATTATTATTTATGTTTACAAGATGACATCAAAGTTTACACTTTGTTGACTTAATAGATAAGAAATAAAAATGTTTAGAAAATAAAAGCTAACAGAATGGAGTATTAATTCATTTGCTTTCAAAATTGTAGGAATATATTTCTAAAGCACTAAAGAACTCCCAAGAAGGGAACATTTTTATTCTTTTCAACTGTTTTTGTACTAGAAATTCAAGTGCTAATGCTGTCAACTTCAAAAGCAAGGTCAAATTTGATGCAATTTGCAGTGAATGTGCTACTCACTTTAAAATAGTTTAAGAAAGGAGTAAATAGGTGATGACTGCAATCTGTAACACAATTGATTTTTGCAATTTTTTCTGTGCACTTAACTGTTCAATTTTGCTATGTGGTCATATATCACCTAATTTCAGCTTTTGAGACAAAAGTGATAATTTTTCATTTATATGACTCAACATTTCACTACATCATAACTTTTTTTTTAAAGACAGTTACAAGGGGTAAAATCTAATTTTCTTAATTATGTATATTTTGGGGGAATGTCTATATATAAATGAAGTGAATTTGTTTGACTCTTTTCCCATGAATTTAGTTTATTTTATACAGATACAAAATGATCATTATTACCAAAATTAAAAAAAAAAAAGCCTAAGTATTCCTTAAATTGCCAATTCTTATGTTGGGTTTTGTTTTTTTCTTTTTCCTGTCATCCCACCCACCTCCCCTCTAGTAACCATCAGACCAAAAAACAGGTTTTTTTGGTTTGTCTCTCTCCTTTTTTTTTTTTTTTCCTTTGCTCATATTTTATTTCTTTTTTTTAATATGTTTTATTTCTTAAATTCCACATGTGAGTGAGATCATATAGTATTTATCTTTCTCTGGCTGACTTACTTTGCTTAGCATTATACTTTCTAGCACTATCCATGTTGTTGCAAATGGCAAGATTTCATTCTTTTTTATGGCTGAATATTTCATTGTATATATTATATACCACATGTATCCATTCATCTGTGGATGGACACTTGAGCTGCTACCATAGTTGGGCTATTGTAAATGATGTTGCAATAAACATAGGGCTGCATGTATCCCTTCGAATTAGTAGGGGTTTCTTTGGGGGAGGGGGTAAATACCCAGTAGTGCAATTGCTGGATTGTAGGGTAGTTCTATTTTTAATTTCTTGAGGAACCTCCATACTGTTTTCCACAATAGCAGGACCAGTTTGCATTCCCACCAACGGTGCAAGAGGGTTCCTTTTCCTCCACATCCTTACCAACACTTGTTTTTGTGTTTTTGATTGTAGCCATTCAGACAGGTACAAGGTGGTATCTCATTATAGTTTTGGTTTGCCTTTCCCTGATGATCAGTGATGTTGAACACCTGTTCATGTGTCTGTTGGCCAACTGTATGTCTTCTTTGGAGAAATGTCTATTCATGTCTTCTTCCCATTTTTAAATCGGATTATTGTTTTCTGGGTATTGAGTTGTGTCAGTTCTTGATATATTCTGGATTCTAACCCTTTATTAGATATCTCATTTGCAAATATGTTCTCCTATCAGTAGGTTGCCTTTTAGTTTTGTTGATCATTTTGTTCACTGTGCAAAAACTTTTTGTTTTGATGTAGTTCCAGTAGTTTATTTTTGCTTTTATTTCCCTTGCCTCAGGAGACATATACAGAAAAATGTTGCTACAGTTGATGTCAGGGGAATTTCTGTCTGTGCTCTCTTCAAGGATTTTTATGGTTTCGGGTTCACATTTAGATTTTGAACCCATTCCGAGTTAATTTTGTGTATGGTGAAAGAAAGTGGTCCAGTTTCATTCTTTTGCATGTGGTTGTCCAGTTCTCCCAAAACCGTTTGTTGAAGAGACCGTCTTTTTCTCATTATGTATTCATTGCTCCTTTGTTGAAGATTAATTGACCATATAATTGTGGGTTTATTTCTGAGTTTTCTGTTCTGTTCCATTGACCTATGTGTCTGCTTTTATCCAGTACCATACTGTTTTAATTACTACTGCTTTGCAATATAACTTGAAGTCAGGAATTGTGATACCTCCAGTTGTTTTTCTTTTTCAAGATGCTTTGACTATTCAAGATCTCAAGATCTTTTGTGGTCCCATACAAATATTAGGATTGTTTTTTCCTAGTTATGTGAAAAATGTTGTTGGTATTTTGATAGGGGTTGAATTAAATCTGTAGATTGCTTTGGGTGGTATAGACATTTTAACAGTATTTGTTCTTCTAACCTATAAGCATGGAATGTCTTTCCATTTCTTTGTATCATCTTCAGTTTCTTTCATCAGTGTTTTATAGTTTTCAGAAAATAGGTCTTTCACCTCTTTGGTTAAGTTTATTCCTAGATATGTTATTGTTTTTGGCATAATTGTAAATAGGATTATTTCTTAATTATACTTTCTGTTACTTCATTATTAGTGTACATGAATGCAACAGATTTCTGTACATTGATTTTATATCCGGCAACTTTACTAAATTCATTCATCAGTTCTAGTAGGATTTTTTGGTGGAATCTTTAGGATTTTCTCTATATAGTATCGTGTCATCTGCAAATAGAGTTTTACTTCTTCCTCACTTATTTGGATGCCTTTTATATCTTTTTGTTGTATAATTGCTGTGGCTAGGACTTCCCATACTGTGTTACATTTGTTCTTGTAATAAGATTACAAATTCCTCAAGGACAAAGACAATTAATACAATCAAAGATCATAATCATTATAAATGAAGAGATAGGCTATTTTAATTTTTTTGAGGATTAAAATAATATTGCTTAGATTTTTCTTGTGTATAATAAAACTGTATGAAAAAATTTCATGTAAAAATATGATTAGGGAGGGACATTAGTGAGAGTGAGCTGGGTAAGTAAGGTCTCTCTCACTCATATGCCTTTCTCAACAACAATTTAGCATCCATCCATAGATAAAAGTACCTTTGTAAGAGCTGTAGGATTCAGCATCATGTGCCAAGGGACCCAGGAGAAGTTTTGCCCACCCACGCATTGGATAAAGGATGTAGAGACTTTGGTCCATGCTGTAGACTCTGAAATGACCCATGAATCAGCTCTGGCCCCTCCTGGCTACAGTCTAGGAGCCCCTGGAGAACACTGACTTGTATAGTTACCCATGGTCAAGAGATTTTTTTTGAAGTCCGGTGGAGAAGATTTAGTTCATTGTTGGAGCTAAAAATCTGAGATTGGAATCATTGGAGAAGGTAAAAGCAGCTTATCTTTACCAGTCACCCAACCTCCAAGGTAACACAGCTTCGTGCCCAGAGATGCCCATGGGAGAACATGACAGGATATGAGTGAATGCCCAGCTTCCTTAGCTGTGTGGGATACTCCCAAAAGGACTCTTTTCTTTCTCCCCATTCAGAGTACTAGGTCATGAGTACATGACATGTGGTTGGTGAACATCTGGGAAAACAGCAACCAGGACTTGGAACAGAAGGTGTCAAAGGGATGTGGTTCCTACTAACTGCATTAGGGACTCCATCAGGAGGGCTGCACATGAGCTGCTGGGACATCTCACCTGTGAATCCCCCAGATCCCACATGGGAACATCCGGCACTCTTTGTGCCTCAACCATACACTCCCACACCCTACTGACAGCTCCCTGTGTGTACTCATGATGGCAGAAAGAGCAAAATTTGGCAGATGGGTAGTGAGCACTTGCAGAAAGCCAGCCTGAATCTGCAAACCAGAGAGAGACCACAACTTGGGTATTTAGTACTGCCCTTGGGGGAAAAAAGAAAGGAGGCTGTCAACACCCAGCTTAGTTAATTGTGGAATCATGAGACTGCATATAAGCTTAAGAATTTTGCCATAAGAGACAGCAAGTGTGGTGTAGGTTGATCCATAGGAGGTCTGAGAAAAGCATCAGAATCACCAGTAGATTAATGGAAGATATTTTTCTTCTGAAATCAGATAGTAGAGACTGGAAGAACTTCAAGGAACAAGAAAAATCAAGGAATAATGACATCAACAAAAGATTACAATAATCTTACAGTAAGCAAACTCAAAGACATGGACATTTGTGATTTACTCAATAAAGAATTCAAAATAGTTGTTTTAAGGAAACTCATTGAGCTATGAGAAAGCACAAGAAAACATTCAGTAATATCAATCCCACTTCTGGTTATTTATCCAAAAAAAAAAAAGAAAGAAAGAAATCCAGATCTTGAAGAGATATCTGCACTCCTATATTCTTTGCAGCATTATTTATAATACCCAAGATATGTATACAACCTAAATGGTTTTGACAGATGAATGGATGAAGAAGAGATAGGATATTAAATAATAGGATATTATGTAGCCATGAAAAAGAAGGAAATTTTGCCATTTGTGACAACATGGATGTATTGCAAAAGCATTATGCTAAATGAAGTAAGTCAGACAGAAAAAGACAAATGCTGTATGATCTCACTTACATATGGAATCTAAAAAAAGCTGAATTCATAGAAACAGTACAGTGGTGGTTTCTGGGGAATATAGGGTTTGGAAAATGAGATGTTGGTCAAAGGGTACAAACTTCCAATTATAAGATAAATTCTGGATATCTCATATACAGCATGGTGACTGTGGTAAATAATACTGTATTTTATGCTGTATTGAGCACAGTGTTATAGTAATTGATGAATCACTAAATTCCACTCCTGAAACCAGTATTACACTATATGTTAACTAATCAGAACTTAAGTAATTTGAAAAATAATAATACTGTGTTTTATACTTGAAAGTTACTAAGGGGGTAGATTTTAAATGTTTAATCACTCCAAACAAGTTGTAATTATGTGAGGTGATGGAGGTGTTAACTAACCCTATTTTTGTAATTGTTTTGCAATATTGAGTATGCCAAACTATCACCTTGTATGTCTTAAATTTACATAATGTTAAATATGAATTATATCTTGTTAATACTGGAAGAAATATATGTAAATTTTAAATATATGTATTATACATGTATGATAAGGAACTGAAAAAGGTGAATAACAACATGAATAATTTTTTGCAATGAAAATATTAAATATGTAATTAGTAAAATAACAAACACTGAAAATGAAACTAAATATTTTTTGAATTACCTATAGAGAAAATTAATAAGGAAAATCAAATTGTACCAATAAAAGAGATTAGACATGCCATTAAAATATATCTTTACAACAGGAATGCCCTCATGAAAGATTTCAGAGTAGAAAGTTTTAGAAATCAATCCTGGCAACAAAAAAATCTGTTGAGTTATCAAGAACCATGAGAATCAAATATTATGGAACACTGGAGTAAAGTTGACTACTGACAGCATAGAGAGGGGTGTTAAATGAAGAAAAAGGTTCAAAAGGTTGGAAATTTTGCCGGATTTTGCATTTGCATAGCAACTACCATCTCCCTTCCTCCAGTCCCATGACAGGCAGCTGTGGGATTGGTAGATCAGATTCCTGGTTCCTGTACCTGGTGTGGCTTGCTGGTGCCAGTTGGGCATAAGAACTTTGTTCTCCGAGGATTAAGGTGGGTGGGGTGTATTTTGATTTGCCTGCTGGTTCTCTCAGTGCAGGGGCTGGCCATTGTTTTATATTCAAGGCAGTCTGTCAGGTCACTGGCTGATTGCAAAGATAATGGAACCAAGACTTCAGTGACCATAGAGATAAGGAATACAGTCCTTGTAAAAGTATGTTTACTTTTTGGACAAGTCCCTAAACAAATGATGACTGCATACAACTCCCCACCCCCAAACACACAATGGCCCACCCCAACAACAAGGAACATCAGCAGTTCTGAAGAAGAATAATTTTTAAAAGATTTTAAATGTTCTACCACATAAATGGAGAAATAAAGAGAATATGCATTTCTGTGTCTTACTATTTTTCCTGTTCTACTAATTTTTCCAAAGAAGTGAAAGATAAAACCTGTAACTTCTGGGGAAAAAATAATGAAAAACAAAAAAGCAAAGTACAAGTATCAAGTACAATGCCATCTAATGGGAATATCATTTGAAAATTCTTGCTATTTTTCCAATAGTCTGAGCTTAGTCCTCTGCAGTCAAATACAATTTACTGTAATAGTTTAAAATGTTTTATACTTTTGTCCCTATGTCATAAATAGATTACATTAATATCTCTGGAATTGTCCTTGAAATTTAATTTTATAGTTTGCTTTTTATGTCAGGAAATATGCCTATTTCAGTGTCATTAAAATCGTTCTACATTTATGGAATATACCACCACCACTTAGTAACTCTGATTTTCTAGTAGAGAAAAAATAAAGCCAAAATAGAAGAAAAATAAGAATAAATAAAACATTCTTGACTACTTTGTTACTTGAACAAGTTTTTTCAGGATGGCAACTTTGGGGAGAGACATGCAAGATAGCTAAGACATTAAAGCAGCTGCCAGGGAAATTTTCTAAGTTTAAAAGAGGAAATAAAATGTTTAAGGGACTTGGCTAAAATTTGCAGCTAGCAGACCTATAAGGATTTGATGTCTCTTTTTAGAAGAAAAAAAAAGGGGGAACTGTGAAAATGGATTAAAATGAATTTTAACCCTTAGGAATTTCCTTTAGTAGACACTCAGTTGTCTAAAAAAATCAAGATAGTAGCATACAACTCAAAATCTTACATTTATTAATATTAAACTTACTTTATGGATACAGACAGTCCCCGACTTAACGATCATGCAACCTACAGTTTTTTTTAACTTTATGATAGTGCAAAAGTGATGGGCATTCAGTAAAAATCGTATTTCAGATTTTGAATTTTGATCTTTTCCCAGGCTGGCAATATGTGGTGGATACTCTCTTGTGATGTTGGGCAGTGACAGAGAGCCTGGGTAGTTAAGTCTCAAAAATACTAACCGAAGCTGAAGGTAGCCACACAGTCATGAGGGTAAACAACTGGTACACTTAGAACCATTCTGTACCCACACAACCATTCCATTTTTCACTTTCAGTACAGTGTTTAATAAATTACATGAGGTATTCAACACTTTATTATAAAATAGGCTTGTGTTAGATAATTGTGACTAACTGTAGGCTAAGTTTCTGAGCACATTTGTGGTAGGCTAAGCCTTGGTATTCAGTAGATGACGTGTATTAAATGAATTTTTAACTCATGATATTTTCAACTTGCAATGGGTTTATTGGGACATAACCCCAGGAAGACCTGGGTGTGTGTGTGTGTGTGTGTGTGTGTGTGTGTGTGTGTCTCCATCCATATATATGAAAGGTTTGTTACATTATTAATATATAAGTTGTGGTTTTTTTCAGTTAGTATAAGAAAAAATCCAATTTTAAGCTGTGCCTATTTTTGTAAACCTAATTCTCAGCCTCATTTCATGAACCCAAATTCCAAGAATAACATCTGAGTGTAATACTGTCTTACCTCCCTTATTGCTATTCAGTATTCATTTTCACAGAGTCTCAGGCAAGGCTGTTTATGCAATTTCTTCACCTCTTCTCTCGCATGTCCCTGTGTTGTTTTTGTTGTTATTAGTGGACCCAGGGTTGATCTTCCTGCTGTCCAAAATCACTCCCTAATTCAATTGTATTCTAACTCTTCTATTCTTCAGCTTAGGTTAGTATTTTTGAGACTTAACTAAAAAAACTTACTTGAAATTTTGAAAAGAGCACTTGTGGAAATAGCTCTTTAGAGAAAAAGTCAAACTCTTATTTACCTTTTAAAATAAATTTTATAGCAAGTCAAAGCTCATTTGAGTGAAAAATCAAGTTCCTTCATAAACTGGGGTCTGCTCATCTTGCCATTTGCTTTTCTAAACATGACACTTTACATTCTTAATACGCTGACCATTTTGTTTTCCAAATATGTTATTGCTCTACCTCTACTTTTTCGCACAGCTGTATTCTAGAACTAAAATGTCTATTTCTTCATTTTTTTCCCTTACATTCATTTGGATATGTCCTGTCATCTTTCAGCCTTTGGTTTAAAAGTGTACACCTGGGGCACCTGAGTGGCTCAGTTGGTTAAGCGTCCAACTCTTCCTTTCAACTCAAGTCATTATTTTGGGGTTGTGAGATGGAGCCCCATGTTGGGCTCCACACAGGGTGTGGAGCCTGCTTGGGATTTTTTCTTTCCCTCTGCCCCTACCCCCTGTCTTTCTCTCAAAATAAAATAAAATAAAATAAAATAAAGTGTACACCTGAAACTAATATAATACTGTATGTTAACTGTACTGGAATTAAAGAACTTAATTAAAAAAAAAACAACAGGAAAGTATCATGTTTGATACAATCTTATTTGATACTCACTCACATAGACCTAATAAAATTGATATTCTACCAACCCGTTTTACAGGTGAGCAAACTGTTGCTCACAGAAACTTAAGTTCACAAAACTATTGTATTAGCGTTGAGACATTTCAAAATTTCTTTGCTTTTAAGAAATAGAACATTATGAATTTAAAAGAAGATTCATAGTGTTAAAGAAAAATATGATTTTGATAGTTGAACACTTCATTTTTACTATACACATAGATAAGAAAAATTTTCCTTGAATAAAAGTAGCTTACTATTATTTTCCCTAATTTTATACTGGAAATTGTAAATATTTTACAAAACTTTATCATGAAAGTTTCTATTCAAGTATGATTGTTGAAACATAGAATTAAAGTTTAATTTCTCATTTCCCCCTAAGACCTCTTTTCACAAAATACACACATACAATGTCCATACTTTTTAATTTGGGAAAGTTTATTTAATAAACTGAATATAAATAGCTAAGTGCTTTCCTATGAAGTAATAATGATTCCAGTCTTAATGCACATGTCAAAAAAAGATCACTGTTGTAACAAAATTATAAAGTAATTGCTCCTGTTTCCTTTTGCCTTCTCTCTCTTTTTTTTTTTTTTTTTTAAGATTTTATTTATTTATTTGGCAGAGAGATAGTGAGAGCAGGAACACAAGCAGGGGGAGTGGGAGAGGGAGAAGCAGGCTTCCCATGGAGCAGGGAGCCCGACGCGCGGCTCGATCCCAGGACCCTGGGATCACGACCTGAGCCGAAGGCAAACGCTTAACGACTAAGCCACCCAGGCGCCCCCATTTTGCCTTCTCTTGAAACAAACCACATGGGTTTTACACTTGTAGAAAGTACAGGTTCATTTTGTTTTCTAAACTATTACCTTCTAGGAATGCTTTAAAGCACCATGTATACACTACTCTTCAGGAAAGATAATACAGACATCAAACTGAAAGCTTCATGTCTGACCTACTTCTTATAAATATATTTTGACAAGATTAATTATTTTATTGCATTTTATTCATTCCACATATAGTTTGTTATAATCTGCCAAATTAGAAAGAGTTTCTACATAGGTATATAATAATTTATGTAGTACAATTCTGGAAGGGTCAAATTTACTTATTCATTTAATGAATATCACCTAATATTATTCAGCTATAAAAAACAAGGAAGTCCTGCCATTTGTGACAATATGGAGTGATGTTATTTATTTCATCCTGCTTTTCTATTCTTGCGTGTTCGCTTTTTGTCTTTCAGCTTTTTGCCTCATGGTCAAAGGAGGTCACAGCATTAATGTTCTCCACACTGCTGGATTCAACACAGAGAAAAAGAGTAGGGCTTTTTGTTTTTGTTTTTGTTTTTTACCTACCTCTTTTTGGGGTGCAACGGTCTTCAAATAAAAAGACTTAATAATGAAGATCAGAATTGTGTTATTGGTCCATCTTTAAAGTGGAGGAGAATGAAGTAAACATTTCCCACTTAGTTTAGAAATGGGTCATCCTGGATTTAATTGAAGAGCCCTCCTTTATTGAAAATTACCAAACATAATTGTTTAAGGAATTACATGCAGGAGGAAGAAATGTATAGATATTGTATAAACACACAGCATCTGGTACATTTTTTAAAAGTCAGAAATTTTAAGTAAAGTTAGTGGAACTGCTCAGAAGGAACAGACACATTTTGTCTGAATTTGACAGGTAGTGGTGTGGGAGAGCAAGACCTCAGCAGGGAAAAGACAGTAAGAACTGGAACGCACATAAATGGCAGCAGGTCTGTGCATGCAGCGACAGCCAGTTATTCCCGATGCGGCAAAAGCCAGTTATTTCTGCCATCGGTCCGTGCTGAGAACAGTACATGCTGTAAACAGCAGTGACAGTGGATAAGATGGCTAGGCCTGCTGAGCTCAGGTCTCCCATCCCCTTCAGCCCCCGAGTTAATGCCTCACTAGGATCCATGCTATTAGTCATGTACACAGTTTCCTGCCGCCCCTCACGCTTTCTGGAATTGTTTTTCCCTCCTTGTTTCCGTATACTTTACATTCTGCAATAATAAAACCAAGAGTCCACTCGGACTCGGGGCTTCACCTTGGAGCCTACACTCTTGCCCTTCGCCTGGCGGTGCTGCCCCTTCGGGCCTCTCTTTGTTCCAAATTATTGGACTCCTGAGTAATCATTTCGTCTCTCGACAAGCCCACTACGTGGCATAGTGGGAACTGTGTCTGGACCAATAACTTTCACTGCTCTAATTGTCTCTAACTTCTAAAATACTTCATCATGGTCTTTGGATCTAAATCAGATGCCTTTTGAATTCCACATCTCGTTCCTTATTTTGCATCCCAGTCATTAAGTCAATTTGAAACTTGCTGGTGTTGGGGCAGTTACTCCTCTCTTCCATCCATAAATTTTATGGAGTCTTAAAATTTTGTTTAACTCTATAAAAATATGATCATCTTGGGGCGCCTGGGTGGCTCGGTGGGTTAAGCATACAACTCTTGATTTTAGCTCAAGTCATGATCTCAGGGTTATGAGGTCGAGCCCCACTTCAGGCTCCACGCAGGGCATGGAACCTGATTAAGATTGTCTCTCCCTCTCCGTCTACATCCCCCTAAAAAATCATCTTTATAATCTGCATCATTTAAAATTTTTCTTTATTACTATTATTTTAAGTAGAGAGTTAATTTTTTTATAAGCTGGTTCATAGCTTATTTTTATGAATGCTGCAAATCTTCCATCCTATGGTCGGTTTTCTGGCAACAGTATTTACATATATTAATAATATAGTTCTCAAAGAAAAATGTCATTTTATAAAAATAAACACCATAGCTAAGTTGATATATCCCCCAAATCATAGGTATCTTGTGGTTTTTACCATGAGATAAACTGATATCTATATAATGTCAGTAATACTAGATATTGGAATGGAAAAAGAGATTGCAAAATAGTTTACTAATTTCAAATATTTTAATGGCATCCATTACGCATTTTTGTTAGGGTTTTTTCTTTTTTAAGATTTATTTGAGAGAGAGAGTGCATGGGGGAAAGGGGGAGAGAGAGAATCTCATGGAGACTCCCCACTGAACGTGGAGCCTGATGTGGGGCTTCATCTCACAACCCTGAGATCATGACCTGAGCTGAAATCAAGAGTCAGATGCTTAACCGACTGAGCCACCCAGGTGCCCTTAATGCATGTTTTGACTCAACCTTATTTTTGGGTCATTGCTGTTTGTCTTTCTCAATTTTATCCTATCAACTGGTGAAATTCAGTGATTGAGACTCAGCTGGCACAGTCTCTGGCTCTGAAATGACAGAGTGTGCTGGGATGAATATTGAGTGGAAGCAGCAGGCTCAGAGAATCTTCCCCAGTCCTGTTAAGGCAGGAGTGGAGAAAGGACCAGATAGGGACTTAAAGAAATTTTGTATGCATGGCAGAAGATATGGAGAAACTATCTAGCTACATGAACTAAAATATCAATCCACATTAATGAAAATGTTTTATGTAGCTCAAATAAAAATGAAATTCTGAGATCTTCTGAAAAGATGAGAACAAGTTAATATTTCTCCTTCTTATTTCTGAAACTAAATTTTAAGCCATGATGCCTATTTCCTACATTTAATTTTTAAACACTTATTATCCTTCAGATGTCATCAGTACTGTGTAAAGCATATATTATGCTTTATAATAATTATGTTTATAGTTTTAAAGTAACATAAAAACAAATGTATTCTTTCCAGGATAGAAACGGGGTATCTGGGTAGAATGCGATTTCTCTCCCAAGTAAAGATGAAATGCACATCATACCATTCATTTTCTTAACTAAGTTTACCAGACATAGTCAGCTCATGTTGGCACAAGAGTTGGTTTCACGGGGCATAGAGGCTATAAATTCTAAGGGTAGCTGCTTTCACTGCTTACTTATACAACAGTGACTCGTTCTGTATTGAGTAGAACAACACCATTATGGATGATGAATTATGGGCCATACTTATCATCAATTTGTGAAGACACTTGTTTGGTTTGCTTTTCATATATCCTGCTACAACGAATGTGAATTAAAGAGATTTTCATAAAAACCATTATGCAAATATATTAAAGGTGATAGACTTAGTATTCTTACTCTAAGCTGCTAAGACTTAGTATTTAATACTGTATATTTAGTATTTTTTAGGACCCCAGAAACTTGAAAATACCAATTGAGAACTGAAAATTTGCTGATTTAGAGAGGAAGCAAGATATTCTCTTAAATCACTTTCTCTCTGATTTGCCTAAACATCTAGAACATGGGCAGTGAAAGATAGGCATGAACAGATGCTACCTATTTAAAGACTAATGGAAAAATCATAACTTCAAGCAAAAAGCTCAGAGTGTGAAAGCAAACCTCTGGCTGTGGCAGCCTTAGCATTGCCCCTTTTGGTAATACAGTGTCAGCTTAAATGAGGGAAAGGGCCATAGAAACACATAGGTGAAATGAAACAACCAACACAATGGTGATGAGGCTTTTAGGTTTCTTTCTCTTTTGTAAATAATGAAATTCTATCCCTCTCCATCTATACACTGGAGTTCAGTTCATTGAAAAAGATAACAATAGGCTCTATAATAAGAGTATATTTTAAAGTCATTCCCAGGAAGAGATTTATAAATATATACTTTCACTTGCTTTTTTGGTGAACTCATTGCAGAGCTATACTAAAACATATTGGCATTGACATGGCACATATTGCATTAATGCTGAACCATATTTCCCTCAGATTTGCATGTAATGTCATTTTGTCATAATTCCTAGACTTGGAAATGTGTCATAATTGGCTATCTCCCAGGAACTCTGGACTCACACATAGTGTGATGAGAATAAGAAAATATTTAATTGGCCAATAATTACACAGCTGTCCTTTGTTTTTCTATGTAGTTTTTTTGGACACAGCCATATACTCTGGGGCAACCTAAAAATAAAGGTTAATTTGTACCCAGTTTATAACCATGCCCCGTGTCTGACCAGAATTTACATCGGACAATGAAATGCACTTTAAATAGCTTTTCTGTATGAGAAGCTGAAGGAATAAAGAGGTGCAAAAAAGATGAATAGACAAAATGCATTGGGGTATATTTGCTCCTTTGTATGTGATGTGCACAAGCCAAGCTGGTTTCCATTTTAGGGCATTCTGATATTGATTGCTTTGTGCTGGTAAAGCGTACTGTGTTATGCAGTTTTCCATGGAAATAATCCCTGCCTTAAGGGTTTACAGCTTGAACATTCAGAACTGTCCAACCAGTACAATTCAGACATATGCAGCTTAGCAAGCTGACTGGAAAAAATTGGCACTGAACTCTTAGTTAAGATCCTGTGTCAGCACCACGGACACAGGCACAAACAAGGATGATCTGTTCCATCTGTGACAGAACCAATGAACTTGCAATTAAAGACAACTAATAGATTTTCCGAGTTCTCTAATATTAAACTGAATAAAGGACAGTGAGATATTAGCATCCCTATTCTTACCATGGCTTATTTTTGCATAAAATCAAAGTTTCTAGTTTGTTTTTAAAAAGAAACTGATTCTGGGATTAATGAAAAATGCTGGTGAGGTTGTCTGCCTTTATACTCACATTTTTTTCTTCTGGCAATATTCTTGGTGGGAAACTTCAAACATAAAAATGATTGTTGGTGAGTTAGAGGGATTCCAAGCAAGAGTAAATGAAATACATTTTCTTAAAGTATGTTTTATTTAATCAAAAGAGATAATTTATTTAATGTGTTTCAAAAGCTTTGACTGTATACAGACACTCTTAAAAGTCATATTTCATATATATAATATGTCTGAATTCATAAAAAGCATGAAATATGTAAATAATGACATTGAGTAATAAGAAAAAGCCTTGATTTTTGAATACTAGATATAATAAACATATTTATATACAGGAGGACTCTATTCTGGAGCTCCTGTCCCAACATCTCAAGATATCATATGAAATAGACCCATTCTGATATGACAATACAAGGTAAAAAAATGAAAAATGCTGAATAAATTTACATCGTATATATGTATGCCTGATACTTTACATAGATATAGCAAGGATACTGAATCCCTTCATGCTGATGTCAGGAGTAAACATGCTTACTTAAAATTTAGAAATTATTTTTTATATAAACTATATATATATGTGCTAGTTATATATGCTTAAAATTTATATGGTAAATAGAGCATGATTTTGCTTCTAATTTTATAAATAAAAATCTGTAGTCTATCTCAGGAACTAACTTCTTTTTAAGCCTTTTGACTTTTTTTCTTAAACTGTCAGAAAATATAGTTCATTTTCCAAGTAATAATTCTATTGAAACCTATCCAAATTACTTATCTTGGTGCTCTTCATCTTTTCTCCTAAGGACGGTTATTTTTTAAAAAATGCTACTGAAGGGGCACCTAGGTGGCTCAGTCGTTAAGCGTCTGCCTTCTGCTCAGGTCATGATCCCAGGGTCCTGGGATCAAGCCCCACATCAGGCTCCCTGCTTGGTGGGGAGCCTGCTTCTCCTTCTCCCACTCCCCCTGCTTGTGTTCTCTCTCTTACTGTCTCTCTCTGTTTGTCAAATAAATAAATAAAATCTTTATAAAAAAAAATGGTACTGAAAAGAATATAAATAAACTATCCTAAAATGATTACTTATTAAAAATATGATGTGAAGCCAGGTAGATGAGGTTAGCCAGGTGATATTTAAAAGAATAACCACTTACTCTCTACTAAAAGTAATAAAAATTGTTTTATAAAACTTGATTAAAGAATATTATAAAAAAAAAAAAGATGTAATCAACCACATTAGGAATAGCTTTTAGTAGAGTTTCAAAAGATGCCAAATTATATATATCCAGGCACAAGGTGTTCAAAAATTCTTGAGTGAATAACTGAAATCCTACTTAAACTTCAAATAGGAAAAATGTTTTTTCTGAGAAGTAATGCAGCTATCCTCTATTTAAGAAATGCATGCTCACTCTATCTCCACAGGATAGCAATGCAAAGTCAGGTTAGCTACTCTGTCCCTACATCTCTCCCATCCTCCATCCCCCACATTTCATTCCCACCACAGGCAAAACTGAACCATCACAAGCCTTGGCCTACTGGGGCAAGCATCCCTTCCTACAGGGGGGAAGATAATACGAAGGATTCCTTTTTGCAGGCAGGCTGGCTGCCTAAAGAACCAAGTGAGGAATTGGCTGAGCCACAAGAAAGAGTATTTCCTCTCACATTCGATGTGACTCTCAAATATTTGATATGAAGTCCCCATCCATTGCCCAACTAAGGAAACTCACTGTAACAGTTGATAGCAATATTTGCTTTCTCAAACTTTGTTGTGTTTTTTTTTTTCCTCTCTAAAAACTTTAAGAGAAAGTAAGGCTTTCACATCTCAGTTGTGTGACTGAATGAGGACAGGCACTGTAACAGTCTCAGCTACCATGAATCACACTCATGAGAACCTTTGTTCACTGGACTTTCATTACAGATATCAGCATTACCCTTGTTATCTCTCCCAAAGCAGGATCACCTCACAGAAGCAGGCCATTTGATTCCTATTACTTTTTGTGAGTTCTCCTTCCTCTGACACAACAAGAACAGTATTCTGGTTTAGAGCTCTTGAAATTGATACTACTGGGATAGATGTTCCTATAACAGAAGCAAGGCACAAAGCCGATGTGAATTCTTCATGTTGAGATTAGAAAGGAAACAGGTTCTTTCTGTATTCACTTTGTTATTCAAATAGTGTTTTGGACAATCTTTCTCCTCTCCTGCAGTTCAAACCTCCAGGTACAGGCAGGAACAAACTAAAGCCTTGCACTGGTTTCTGAGGTGTTCAACTGCAGTGGCCTCTCTAGAATTGTGAACATGTGTTTCTAAACTAGATACCTGTGTGTTCTTCTGTGTCTTTCTTGAGTATGGATTTTGCTTTTCCAGTCCAGAACATGCCAACTTAAATATATTTTAAGTTAGACCAGATGTTAAAAAAATAGTGCTATATTTTCATGGCAAAAATATTTTTATTTCCTATTTTTTTCCTGACTTTGAGATTTCTGTCTCAGATGTTTTCATTGGAAATGCAGATTCCTATGGGGAGCATCCCCTAATTCTGTTCTCCAGGATGGAAACTGACCAGTGACCAGCTATCCTCAGGTTAACCATACTTTGGCGGAGGTTTAGAGAAGGCTGTCAGTCCCACTACGCTGTAAGACTTGTATAACCCAGGTACCACACAAAATGATATTCTATGGAGAGACTTTGATTTATCTCTTTGATATAATTACTACAACTCCCCTTAAAATGGCACTTAATTTGCTACGTCGAGTGGAGACACAGCTATCACTATTATTATCCCTTGTCTTATCAAAATGTAATGAAAGCCTGCAGTGTACTAGGTAATATGCAACATATTGGGGTTAAAAAGGAAACAAAATTTAAGATATCTCTGTCTTTCCAGAGCTCCTGTCTAACAAGACACATAGAAAAGCGAATAAGCTATTACAAAGTAGTACAGTAAATGTTCTCATGATGGGAAGAGAGGTGTTTTGTTTCTTAAAAAGTGCTGATCCTAATACACAAAAATATTTACTAATACACCATAAACTTTATTTTTTCCTATACTCTTGCTTGATTTGTCTGTATTCATTCAGGTTCTTACCGGTAGTAAGAACTTCGTAAGTTTCTAACTAGCTTTAGCTCTGTGGTGCATTGTGATTTCAGACCACAGATTTACTTCACTAAAAGCCACACTGATTACTTGTTATTCCTTCCATACCCATCCAAATAGGATTTATACCGCCACAGTGACCTTTGCCTCCTCTTATTTGACTATGTTTTAAAACAGATTGATTGTTCTGTTTACATAGGGACAAAGACGGTCTAGGCAATGACTGGGAAGAATTTCATTAATTTGCATCTTTCTGGGGAAAGTGTTGAATAATAGAAGTTACCAATATCAGAGAGCAAAAATGGAGAAGAAAAGGTGAAGAGGGAATTTAATAGGAAAACAAAGATACCAGAAGTAGAAGGAAAATCAAAGGGTAAAATAGAAATAATTTGGATTTTAAAAATTGAATTTAAGACCATTTCTGTAGGAAACTTCCTTTGCCCCTCCACGAACATAAATGTAACTAAAACGAATCCTCCTGAAAGCTAATGAGAATCAAGAAACCGATTAAAAAAACAAAACATTTAAAGGAGAGAGCAGTTTGGACACAGCTAAATAGAAAAGGCAAGAAATTAATTGTTTTAGTAACAAAGGGAAGACTAACAAAGGAGAAAGTCAATTAGAAGTCAAATAAATTAAATTCTAAATAACTTAATAAACAAAAGCCAACTTCTAATTCCGTTGTGGGCAAGTTACTGACTTTTAAAAGATGTCCTAGGAAAATATTTAATCATTGTGCTACTTATTATTTCTGATAAACAACATGGGGAAGTTGTTTCTAGTTTTGGTTAACCTCTGGAAGGGTACAAATAGCTCTCTCCCTGAAGTGGAAGCAGTGACAGAGAATCTTCTGCCTTGTTGTAGCCAAGGGTTTTGTTTGTTTGTTTGTTTGTTTTTTAATTAACATGTTGTAAGCAATGATATATATATTTTTAGGATTAATGTCGAATGAATTTATGGCAAAATAATTTATTGGAATATCCATGTATGTTTTATTCTCACTACTTCAAATAACTGAAAAGAAGATGATAAAGGATTAGAAGTGCAATTTCTTTTTAGTCTCTCGGTCCTTCCTGTCTCCATCCCAAAGGAAAAAAGTGGTGGTATGCACAGTAACTTGGGCATCCATTGTCCTTAGGGTATAATTAAGTGGCCTTTGTTGAATAAAACCTAAGAATGTGGGAGACAAGTAATATATTTTTCATGAGGAGGAGAAGGCTGTAGGTCTTGAAGCCTAAGGGATCATGAGAATTTGGGGACGCTTCCCTTAAGACAGGAACATTTCAATCAAGACAGGAAAGGACACAGGATTTAGGATCTGAATAGAAGCACAGACCCTTCCCTATATATCACAGTTATGTGCCTCTCTAAAGTAACAGAATCCCAGAAAGGAATAGCTTTGAGATTCCCATTGACTAAAGGGTTAATTCAGGGAGCCAGAGCTCTGAGCCCAAGCAAACTGAAATCCCCGCCAGTCTGACCATATGATTGAAAGGAGTTAAATTGACTTAGAGAATGAACAGTTTTCTCAACCGAGTCACCACTAAAAGGGGAGGCTTATTGACCTTATGGATTAGGTTTATTAATTACCATTATTATATGACCTCATAACATTCCACTTTTATAGCCATGGTCACAATTAATAATTTATGTTTATTTATGTGACTTGGTTAATATGTCTTAATTCTAAGAATGCAAGCTTTGTGAATGTGGATATCATGCTTCTTTTTTTTCACCTTCTAAACCATTGAAATCCCATAATAAAAGGCAAATTAATGAATGTCCACTGTAATTGTATATTCAAGCCTACCAAAGGTCATATGTGAAAAAAAAATTCTTCTCATAAATATTTTGTAAAGAAACCCATGCTGGGTATATGGATTAGACATAATGATTGGATTTTCAAATTTAGATAAAACATTCAAGAGAAAGGTGATTCAAGAAATGTCTTTCAATGAAATCTTGCCATTTCCAACAACATGGATGGATCTTGAGGACTTTATGCTAAGTGAAATAAGTCAGATAGAGAAAGACAAATACCATATGGGGTACCACTCATATGTGGAATCTAAATAAATAAAACCCAGTCCTGAAAATGTAATATACAGCATGGTGACTGTAGTTAATAATGCTGTATTCGTATTTGAAGGTTGCTAAGAGAGTAAATCTTAAGGGCTCTCCTCACAAGAAAAAAGACTTCTGTAACTCTGTATGATGACAGATGTAAACTAGACTTAATGCGGTGGTCATTTTGCAGCATATCCAAATATTGAAGCATTATGTTGTACAACTGAAGCTAATATAACCTGTGCCAATTATACCTCAATTTACAAAAAATGAAAGAAAGATACAGGAAAGACAGAAGTTGGTGAAGATTGTACTGCTGCTGATCTTCAGAAACGCATTAGGCCCTTTCAGCCATGCAGTTAGGTAGGTGCCTTCCATGCACTCTCTGTTGGTGGTGTAGCAGTTTATTTATTTTATTTTTTTTTAAAGATTTTATTTATTTGACACACAGAGAGAGAGAGCAAGCACAGCAGGGGGAGCAGGGGGAGTGGGAGAGGGAGAAGAAGGCTCGCCGAGCAAGGAGCCCGATGTGGGGCTCGATTCCAGGACCCTGGGATCATGACCTGAGCCGAAGGCAGACGCTTAACGACTGAGGCACCCAGGTGCCCCAGGGGTGTGGCATTTTATATTTCTTTCATTCATTCATTCATCCATCCATCCATCCATCCATCCATTTATTTATTTATTTATTTATTTATTTATTTATTTATTTATTAAAGATTTCATTTATTTATTTGACAGAGAGAGACACAGCGAGAGCAGGAACACAAGCAGGGGGAGTGGGAAAGGGAGAAGCAGGCTTCCTGCTGAGCAGGGAGCCCGATGCGGGGCTCGATCCCAGGACCCTGGGATCATGACTTGAGCCGAAGACAGAGGCTTAACGACTGAGCCACCCAGGCTCCCCTATTTTATTTCTTTTAAAGTCCCAAACTCAAAAGACTAGAAGAAATAATATATATAATTCTAGTATATAATGTATACTAGTGAGAGTAGCATATAGTTTATATATTGGGCTAAACATGAAAAAATAAAATTTAAAATTAATCTCTTAAAACTGTAGGTTAACTCAGTAAATTGTAGCACATTAAGAAACCTCAGTT
The DNA here is from genome assembly GCF_004348235.1 of Phoca vitulina. Classification (NCBI taxonomy): domain Eukaryota; kingdom Metazoa; phylum Chordata; class Mammalia; order Carnivora; family Phocidae; genus Phoca; species Phoca vitulina. The sequence goes on along the minus strand of NW_022589708.1, from coordinate 24,966,995 downwards.
TATGGAGTCAGATAAAGGAGATCAAGAAAGTTATGCAGACAATATGAGTCTCTCCCTTGCTCCTTTGTTATTTTCCTGGCCACATGTGTGAGGTGTATGATCATGGAAGCAGAGGTTGCAGAGGTTCTGATGCATTCTTCTGGTTTGTCTTCTCAAAGTGTGACAGCATTAACTATAGGACTGCGCTTTTTTCTGCCACCCAACCAGCAATGAGGGTTATTAAAAAAAAAAAAGTGTTGGTAATTTAATAAGTATATAATTCACTCACATAGTAAGGCAGTTCTACCAGCAGCAATCAGTGAGAATGAAATGTTTCCACTTGTTAGCTAACTATATATTGTTTTATATAATGAGAATTGTATTTGTCCAGTCAGATATGGTTTTAAATTCCAACTCAAATAAATGTGATAATATTGGCAATTTACTTAACCTCTCAATGCTTCAATTTTCTCACTTCTAAAATGAGTATTTCAAGTAAAATATGATTCTGAGGAATAACTTAATATGTAAAGTTATATCAAATTATCTGCGTCTGTATATATACATATATGTGACTATATCTATAGTCACTTAAGTTCAGGGTGTGGTACATAGAAAGCACTCAAGAAATGGTAGCCAGTAGTAATAATAATGATTAGCCCTCTATTATGTCCCAGGGATTTTTCTTATATATTTAAAATAAATATCTGGATTTGAGTTTATTGTCAACTTTAATGCAGTCTATAGTTTTTCCTTTAATTTTAGTTGGGCTCTGTTTCATTTGTAGAAGTTTGCTAGCATTGCACTGTTGATTCTTTTCCTGTGCGTTTTCTTTGATTACTTGAGAAAGTTGTGGTTGTTCCATATGTCTAATAAATCCTCTAATTTATAATCTTTGTTTAGAAGGAAAAACAAATACTTAGTTTAGTTCAGGTGGATGAGGTTAGACAGTAGAGGGATAGGCAAAAGGGTTTTCTTGGTGTGCCAGAGGGGCCTTTGAAAGTATCTTTTCTTGTGACGCTGTGGACATTTTTAGGATATTTGAGAAAACTCAATGGGCTACCAAATTCCACACAGTGTTTACAAATAAAAATAAATAAGACATGCTATCTAGCCAGTGATTAAACATTTATGGACCACATATTATTGACTCCCTCATCTATTACTCGATGCCCCATGCTTGTTATGGACACAGAGACTATTCTGACGTAGACTCTAAATCTTGGATTTCATGAGAGAGATGTGCACTGGATTCACCATTTGCCACCTCAAATGTATGCTCCGCCATTTGCCATGCAACTCTAAGCTTCGGGAAGCAGATTCTAAGACAACAGCTGCGGACTCCCTTGCCCTCTTCTTTGTTGGGTTCACTTAGTTGGCTCCTCTGGAAGGAGATCAGAGGGCAGAGCAGAGAGAGGTCTGTGTAGCTCTTCCCACAGATCCCTCCCTGACAAGCTGCTGAGAGGTGACGGTCATGTTCTTCACCCAAGACCACATGCCCTCTTCTGATTCCAGCTATAACCTTCTCACCTTGTCCCTTTGACCCCCCGGTAATAATTCTTCCAGCTGTTGATGGTGCCAGGGTACTTCACCATTCTTTGTTAGTTTCCCTGATCTTGGTCCCCAGCTCAAACCCCTTTAACTAAACACACTTTGGTGTAAAAAAACAAACAAAAAAACTGTGGAAGCAGGAGGAAAGAATGTGCTGCCAACTGAATTAAATAATAAACCTACTCACTTGGCCTGAAATACATAGCTCAGACACTCCTTCCAAGATGGATGTTTTGGGAATGCATTCAGCAGAGAGCCTTCACCTCTTGGTCCTTCCAGGATTTGTCTCCCTGTCAGTGTGCTTAGCCTGCCTCTTCTTGCTCAGCAGTGTAGAGCCCTGGCCATGTTGACTCAACTCTGGACAAACCTGCAAGGCCTTCTGGCTTCAGAGTTTCTCCATGGGATTAGAAGAGATTAGAAGAGGCTGCTCTTGTACTTGAATTGCATCTCAGCGTCTCTCTGCCTTCCTCTACTTCTTTCCGTCCCCTTCCACGGTGTTGACCCCCTTCCACGGTGTTGATCCCCAGCCCTCCTAATAAATACCCTGCATGCCAAGCTCTGTCCCAGACATGTATTATCAATTAGCTTGCCACTGCATCGTTTCTTTCCTATAAATAGTATTTTTAATGAAAGGGATCATAATCTGAATTTCAAAACATTTTGGTGGGTAACTAAGCAAAGTAAGAAAAGACAGTGGTAATAGTGCAGGCAAAACAATCATTTAAATATAAAGTAGCCTATGGTTTATATCCTTATTATACCACTTTTTATTATAGCGTATAAACTTATATTTTGGAAAAGCACTGCAGATTTTATAGAGAAGTGTTATGGATGCCACATGGTGATGCAGCATTAGGTTTAAAAGTGTATGTACATAGAGAAACCAAGAAATTTATCTATCAAAAAGAAATCAACTACATGCCCTAAAATGTGACCCAGATACAAGAAATAATCTAGTTGGGCTGACTATCAACTTGATGTCCTCTGACATTTTTGTTTCGGTTCTCTCTGAAAACGTGTCCTATTTTTCAGTTTTTAAGATGTGGAGAAATTTCTTTTACTGTTTCTCACGGTGAAGGAAAAAAATAGGAATGAATCAAAGATATACATAATTTGATAATTTCATATTTTTGTACATTCCTTTAATTTTTTACAGTCTATATTTTTATACTTTCATACTGAAATAAAGTCATGTGCATAAATTTCTCTCTACTATATGAAGGTTGTCCATAGATTATAACATTATATAAATCTTCAGTTCTTAACATGTTCCTAAAACAAACATATACTGAACAAAATAAATTGGAAAATAGTTCCCTTTTCAAGGCTCCCAAGTCATGAAACTTTACCATTGTTTAATGGATTATTTTAGCTCAGCTATAACTAAAGCCCTTTGGAAGAATTATGAAGTGTTCATTGGGACCTTTCCTCACTTATCAGACTTCCTGCAAGATGAGAAAATAAACTCAAATTACCACCTACTTTAAAGTAACTGTTATGTAGGAATTTGATTACTTGTAGAGGAATAGGTTTTTAGTTGATATAAATGACAGTCCCAACCATCTTTCTCTCTAGGCTACCTAAGAGAAAGCTAGAAACTAGTCAGAGAAGGTATTCTTTGATGATAATTCCCAGGAGTTCTGGGGCATTTCTCCATCTCTTTTGCGGTGGAGGTGATACTTTTCTACTCTCCCAGCATCAAATGAAGAAGGCTCCAATTGAACCCATTTGTAAAGTCAGAGGGGTTCTTGCAAGAATGTAGACTTGCATCACACTCACAGATACAAACTCTCAAAGGCTTTCCTCTGTACTTGAAGATAGAGCAGAGAGTTACAAAGGAGCATGCCCTGTATCCTGCAGTTTTTAGGAAGAAAAGAGACTGCCTACTTCTCCCTTAGTGACCTGTAAAGGTTCCAGGTTCTGCTGGAGCAGCTGACAGTGACCTGGCTGAAAGAGAGAAGTAAACGATTTTCAAACCGCATTTCTCCATGTACAGTGCAAGACTCAAGAATTCTCTTAAGATGTTGTAGAGGTTATCAGGCTGAACTGTCTTGCAAGAACTTCACCAAGAAACTTGGAGCAAGAAAATCTTGGTGTACCATCAGGGGAAGGAGCTAAGCAGTTGTCACAGGAATTCTGTCTGAGTTTGCACAGCACACATCGGGAAATGACGTTACGAAGAAAGCTTGAGTGGAACAGAGAGTACACCAGAGAGCTAAAAATCCACTCCATGAAATAGCTGACATTTGCAGGCTGGAAGGGCAAAGGTCATTCAGCAGCCAAAGGCTAACTACGAAGAGCATTAAGTAAAAAGGCTTTTGCCCCCTTTTCTCTCAAATTAAGACAAAAGAAAAAGATATTTTCCCCTTTTACTTCATAGGTGCTCAGGCTATCAGGTTATGGTTCAGTCTGAGTTGGGTTGAGGAAGGAATTTTGAGCTGTATTTGAACATAAAGGTTTTGTTTTGTGTTGTTTTGTTGTACTTTTTTTAGAACCACAGCAAGAAATACTTTGGGTTCGGACAGTCTTACTAAACACATAATCATTTTGATACGTGTTTTTCATTGGTAATGTGAGGCTTTTGGGGGCAGCAGAAAACTATTTATTTTTAAAGATATGCTAAATGATTGTTGGCTTTAAAAAAACAGAACTAGGGGCACCTGGGTGGCTCAGTCGTTAAGTGTCTGCCTTCGGCTCAGGTCATGATCCCAGGGCTCTGGGATCGAGCCCCGCATCCGGCTCCCTGCTCCGCAGCAAGTCTGTTTCTCCCTCTCCCACTCCCCCTGCTTGTGTTCCCTCTCTCGCTGTGTCTCTCTCTGTCAAATAAATAAATAAAATCTTAAAAAAATAAAAAATAAAAAATAAAAAAATAAACAAAACTATATGGCAAATGTTGAATATGAAGTTTTAATTTAGTGTAGACAGTTACATGTATGAAAATGTCAAAAATGTAGGTCACTACCTGAAATGCTCTCCAGTTCTGTAACTGGAAAATCTGAGGGAGTTCATCTAAAAGTCAAAGCTGAGGGGCACCTGGGTGGCTCAGTAGTTAAGTGATCAACTCTTGATTTTGGCTCAGGTAATGATCTCAGGGTCCTGGTATCAAACCCTGCTTCTGACTCCATGCTTAGCAGGGAGCCTTCTTGAAGATTCTCTCTCTCTCCCTCTGGCTCTCCTACCCACCCCTTAAATAAATAAATAAATGTTTAAAAAAATAAATAAAATCTAAAGCAGAGAGAGAGAGAATGTAAATATGTGTGCAACTTTGTGAGTTATAGTCCATTAAAGGTGCATGGCTTTCAGATGGTGGCTTTATTATTTCTGTGCAAATATCTGGAATTAAAGAAGACAAAAATATTTACCTATGTAAATTGTTTGCATTTTCCTACCTTAAATGATGTTTGTCTCTTGATGAGTGTTATTTTTCTTTTATCACTTGGAAAAGTGATATGTGAGTAGAGGAGTAAAGTGTTTTTCTAAATTTTAGGAAATCCTCACATGGAAAGTAGACTGTTTCAATCAGTTAACTTCTTTCAGCATATTGTTTGAAGTACTTTTATATGTTGCTTAGATTTTTTAAATGTTGCTTACATTTCTGAGTATGAAGGAAGATTTTATGTATTGAATCTTAGTTTTAAATCACAACCGAGAAAAATGATGAAGGGACAAAGAATTTATTAACTAATGTAATTGAAAAGTTCACGAAATCATCCTCTTGCCTGAGACGTATCTGAGATCAGATGCTCAAATAATGGGCCACAGAAATCTGTTCTCTCCTACTCTTTATCTGAGGGAGAGAGATCACACCATTATTATTCATGATCAAACTTATTCATGACAAATTTGCAGTTCATCAATATGGAAAATGTTACAAACTAGCAATTTGAGAACTTAACATACACTCAAGTTTTTTCAATCTTTATATTATTTTATATTGCTCTGCACTGAAAACACACATATGTACATATACATATATGTATACATGTACATATACATGGATATATATTTAATGAATGTAAAAGACTAGAAAAAAACAAGTATTTATGTAGTTTTATAATTTTTTTCTTCCTTGATGTAAGCATTAGATATCATTTGGGTCTTGGTAAGGAATAAAAAAAAACCAGCATATTTGCATCATTCTGTCAGTTGCCACTGTGAAAATGTAAAACATTTTTTAATCTGAGAACTCACCTTTTTATATTCTACTATGTCATAAGCATCCATTAATAAGAGCATTCAAAAAGGAGCTGGTGCATCCAGGAAATATACAAGACAATCTTTTGGGGGAATTGAAAAGAAAATATTAAGCACTTCTACTTATATTTATTTTTGTCCATAATGACACTTACTATAGGTGAAATACTTTTTATTATAGGTAAATATAGATCATTTACATTTGATAATTAACTCTACTACATATAGGAACTGTGACTGGCTCTAACTCAATTTTTATGCCAGGGTCTCATGCCACATGAAATATATAAGATACTCTCATGGAGAAGTGGGAATTCCATGGAGACCTTAGGGGTTCACACTGTTACCCTCACTTGCTTTTTTATTTCAGGTTATTGCAAATTGCTGTGGTTACATGCACCTAGAAAAGTAGGTTTAAAAATTGTTATAATTTAGTTTTTTTTTCCCTTTTTCAAGTAAATCAGTTGTATAGTTCTATTAATTAATCAGTTCCTAATAAAGTTATTTTGATTACCAATAAAGCTCCTTTCTGGTTTAGTGTTGCATTTGTTTTAATTTGGTTGCCCTTCACTGTGATCCCTATTTCTACTCTTCTTCCCTCTCCAACCCTTCCCTCTACCTGTTGAATGTAAATCCTTAAATGTATATATTCTCTTGTATTCCATGGGATGTTGTTTTGTTTATTTGTCCCATGCTATAAGTCTTGTGTAGCACTTTTGCTCCTTTCTCTCATTCAACATGACACTTTTAAGTTCTGCCTATATTGCTGTGCATAATTATTTTTGATTGCTTCTAACTATAATGATTACTCCAAAATTTGCATCTACTACATTTTATGTATTAATTCCATCCCTAATTGACATTTTAGTTTTGTTAAAATCCATATGATTCCATCAGTGAATCAATGAACCAACCGATATATACATACATTAAAAAATAAGTGTCTCCGATAACCATCTTCATGCATTTCCTTTATAATTGTCCATAAGAATTTCTTAAAAGTTGTGCACCAGTGCCAGGAATGGGGTTGCTGAATCATAGGCATATAAAACACTTAATTTTGGGGCGCCTGGGTGGCTCAGTCATTAAGCGTCTGCCTTCGGCTCAGGTCATGATCCCAGGGTTCTGGGATCGAGTCCGACATGGGCTCCTGCTCAGCGGGAAACCTGCTTCTCCCTCTCTCACTCCCCTTGCTTGTGTTCCCTGTCTTGCTGTGTGTCTCTGTCAAATAAATAAAATCTTTTTTAAAAAAGAAACACTTAATTTTACTAAGGACTCCCAGCATGTTTCCTGTAAATGCTGCACCTGCTTATACTTCCATCAGCAGTGCCTGATAGTTTCTAGATCACCTGTTTACCACCCCTTGGAAGTATAAGCTTCCTCTCTTTCTTTTTTTCCATTCTTATGTGCAGAAATATATTTCATGTATTATTTGAATTTAAGATTAGTAGTGAGTTTCAGAATCTCTTCATTCCGCTTCCATGGATTGTTTACGTGTGCCTCTGCTCATTTTCTACTTGATTTTTATTCCTTTCCTTTTGATCCTTAGGAATTTATTGTCTATTCTATGTAGTAATCACTAGTCTGTCTTAGGAATTGATAACTTTTCTGTATCTGTTTTCTTTGTTTTGCTTCATTGAATAAAATCCCTGCTTTTGATAATAAAATACCCACCAACATTTTTGCTTTAATTTATGTTCATTTGGGGTATTTATAAGAAGTCAATCCTTTTTCTTTATCTATTTTAATGATCGTATGACTTTCATGTTTATTCTTTAAATCTAGTAAATTGAATGAATTGGTAGTGAAAAATTAAAACAACTGTGCACTTCTGAAATAATCTACTTTATGATGCACTTGATTTTTATATATCCCTGGATTATATAATCTAATATTTTGTTATGGATGTTTGCATGTGTATTCACAGGATAGATATCAATTGATCAATCGATAAATAGATAAATAGAAATCTATTTGTAATTTTCTTTGTCTGATTTCAGAATCAAGGTAATGATGGTCTCTAAAAGTGAGTTGATAAATATTCCCTCCTTCTCTAAATAGTCTTTAAATGTTTGATAGAATTCACCAATGAATTGATCATGGTGTGGCATATTCTTTTCAATAATGTTTTTCATTATGAATCCAATTTTTATGTAGATATAAGGATAGATAAAATAATAGATATAATAGATGTTTGTGTTTGTTTTTTCTGTATGTTCATTTTGGTCTGTCAGTTACACTTAAAGTATTTGAAGCTTTGTTAATTAGGCCCATCACCATTTATGATAGTTATCTCTTCTTTATCATTGATTTTCTTACCATTATACATACAGTCTTCCTCTGCCTCTGATAATGCTACTTCTCTTAGAGTCTGTATTGGCTCATAATATTATTTCATCTGTCTTTTTTATGCATTGTGTTTGGTATAGTTCTTTCATCTACTTTCAACTTGTTTGTTATTATATATGCAGATTGTGTCTCCTGTAGATAATACATAGCTTTATTATTAGGCTGATATCTTCTGTCTTTTATTGAAATGCTTAGTACTTAATGTAATGTTCAAGTCTGCAATCTTGCTCTGTTGTGTACTGGGTCCCTCCAGTCTTTGTTACTTTATTCTTCCTTTTTTGACTCATTTTGCTTGACTACAGTATTTATTTTAGAATTCCATTTTATCTACTTTCTTGGGTTGATGTTTTGCCATGTTTATATTTTAGTGACTATTCTAGGCATTACAATATCTACCATTAATTATCACAATCTACATCCAACTGACAGTATAGCATCTCTTGCATAAGTAAACAGACTTATATATTATCATGTACACAACTCTTTCCGTTGTCCTTAACATATCATACTTAGTTGATCACCTATTTCATTAACATCATAACACAGAATATACAATTATATGTATGTTATTGCTCTAAATATTTAGTTGACCTTTAAAGAATTTAACAGGTGGTAGGGGCACCTGGTGGCTCAGTTGGTTAAGCATCAGACTCTTGATTTCAGCTCAGGTCATGCTCTCAGAATTGTGAGATGGAGCCCATCTAGGGCTCCATGATGGGTGTGGAGCCTGCTTAAGAGTCTCTCTTTCCCTCCCCCACCAGCCCTCCCCAGCCTTTAAAAAAAAAAAAAAAAAAAAAGAATTTAACAGGTGGCTCAAAGGAAACATAATTCATAATTCTATTTACTCACGTTATCATTCTTAGTGGCAGTCATTCCTTTCTAGATCCTAATTTTCATCTAGTACCATTTTTCTTCATATATTAAATAAAGGACAAAAAGAAAAAGCTTGATCACAATAGTTGCATAAAAACTTTTTAAAAGTCAGCACACTTTCTTAATAAAAATACTGAGCAAACTAGGGTTAAAAGATAACCTCCTCAATCTAATAAAGGGTATTTACTAAAAGTTTAGAGATAATAGCAGTCTTTTTTTTTTTTTTTTTTAAAGATTTTATTTATTTATTTGACAGAGAGAGACACAGCGAGAGAGGGAATACAAGCAGGGGGAATGGGAGAGGGAGAAGCAGGCTTCCCGCGAAGCAGGGAGCCCAATGCGGGGCTTGATCCCAGGACCCTGGGACCACGACCTGAGCCGAAGGCAAACGCTTAACGACTGAGCCACCCAGGCGCCCCGAGATAATAGCAGTCTTAATGGTGAAAGACTTATGGGTTGCTGATAAGATTGGAAAAAAAAAAGATTAGAAATAAAATGTGTTGGCTCTCACCATTTCCATTCCTCATTATACTTGAAGTTCTAGCCCATGTTATCAGGAAAGTAAAAGAAAAGAAAAGAAAAGAAAAGAAATAAATGCCAGCCAGATTGGAAAGAAAGAATTTTAAAGGTGTTTTTCTTTTGTTGTTGTTTATTTGTTTGGCTGATCACATGATCTAATAAGTAATCCATTGGAAAAAAACCTAGAACTAATGAGGTCAGCAAGTTCATAGTATACAAGATCAAGATACCGAAACCAAATTGCATTTCTGTACATTAGTAATGAAAAATACAAAAATGATTTCAGAAATTATTTTACTTGCCTTTGCATTCTGTTTTTTCTTTCATATTTAAAACCTCCTTTTCAATTCTAGAATTAATATTTTCCCAAATTTACTTTTAGTTTTTTGTATGATTTTTTATTTTATTTAGTTATTTAGTCATACCTGTTATTTAATGACAAATTGTTCTCAGTAATAAAGTAAAGGAAATTTATAGTACTTAGGAATATTACTAGAATAGCTTTAAGCTTTATTGTACTATTTCATTATTTTATTATGGGCAAATATATAAAGAGGAGAAATGAAAAAATGGATTAAACTTCTCAATTAATATTTAGCCCAAATAGACTGCCATATCTAATTTTCAACCCTTTTTTTGAGGATATGTTACCTTTGCCTGTTATTTCTTCTGAATATTTTCAAAATGCATTAGCTATGGTTCAAAAATGTCAATTTTGACTTTGAAGATGTATTAGATATAGAAAATGTAAGTGCATAAACATCTTACCAATATTTTGTTTTCCCGCCCAAGAACATGATGGGTTTCTATAAATTCTCACTATCTCAAAGTAAAAATTTATAGGTTTATTTAATCTAAGATTAAGGAAAGACAATAAAACAAATGAGAGACTCACACATTTGTCTGTACCTATATACATTTATTTGAGAAGAACATATTTATTTGGCTCTAGAGTTTTTGTAGAGATGAGGCCACATCAAAGTGTACCTAGTATAAATTTTACCTAGGTTCCTTCCTTGATCTTAGCAGAAACCTGCAGAGGTCATGTACACCTTTGCTACTTAGGGTGTGATCTTTAGAACAGTGCATCTGTATTACCTATAAGTTTGTAAGAAACATAGAACCCTAGGCCTACATCTAACCTACTGAAACAGGATCCACGTTTTAACAAGATCCCCTGATGATTCTTATGTACTTTAAAGTTTAGGAGGCACTGATTAAGGCCACCTATACCTTGTACCTAGAAAACAACTTCAAAAAAGAACAAACCATGATATAGTGGAAATAGTGCTATTCAATATTAGCCAATATTGGTAAATATTAGTAAACACAAGATTTTTTCCATTACTAATGGCATTTGTTCGAATTAACTAAAGGCCCACTTAGCTGCAGTGCAGGTTTTATGAATGTTGGGGGATGTGTAATGTAAAGCATCATTTGTAAAGATGTATCACAAATTCTGAGTACAAGAGAGGTGCTCAGTACTTACTTCTGAACAAAATAGTGAATGAGTGGTTTAATGAATGGTTATGAAAGTGAATTCAAATGAAAATAGAAGTCTCAATACTTCTTTGTTAAAGAAATAGATTATCTATGTTATTATAATACTAGACTGTCTGCACTTTATTTCCATAAGATGTGTGAAAAGCAATGTACTTGTTTTTATTTTTATTGTTGCATAACAAATAATCACACATTTAGCAGTTTAAAATATATAAATTCCTTACCTCACATTACCACACATCAGCTCTGGGTACGTGTTCCATGGGTCCTCAGCCCAGGATCTAATCAGGTAGCAGTCAGTACTACTGAGGGCTGCAATCTCGTCTACGGCTCAGTCTTCCTCGTCCCAGCTTCCTTGTTGTAAGTTTTCAGTTCCGTGTGGTTGTCAGACTAAGGTTCCTGCTTTCTTGCTGGGTGTCAGCTGGGATCTAAGCTCAGCTACTAGAGACCACTAGCCATTCTCTGCCATTGATTTGGCCCTTTCCATAACATGGCAGTTTGCTTCTTCAAGACCAATATGAGCCTTTCACCAGTCTGCTAGGATGTAATTCTATATAATACAGTCAGTATTCTCACTTTCCCATCCCTTCGATCATATAACATAATTTGATCAAGGCAACAGCTACCCAGAGTTCAGTTCCATCTGTATTTAAGAGGAGGGGATCACACAGTGCATGTACATCAGGGGAATCTCACGGGGCATCTTTGAATCCTGCCTACCACAGAATTCACATATAAAGAGACTTATAAAGAACACCAAAACTTCCTTGAACTTCAAAGAACTGACTCAGAAGCCCTAAAAACACATCTCTAAATCTATTTTGCTGCTTCCAGAAATGATACAAGTCACAAAATGATACTAAGTCACAAAAATACTGAAAATATGTTTTCCTGGATAAATATCCATTATGCTCCATATATGTTCCAGTGTTTGCAAGTGAAGTTTTTTTTTACTAATGCATTTCTATCTAACACATACTTGAAATATAATATCATTACTTCTCTTAATTTTACCTTCTTTGTTCAGAATAAAATACAAAATGCTGCTTATATGATGCTTGCTGCCACATGAAATAATGTCCTAGTGCACTTATTAGATTTTTAAAAAGTCCAACTCTAAAAAATGTCCTGAACAATGAAAAGTCTAATAATTTGAAAAGAGCAGTATCATTTTGTGAAAATGCAAATTTAATTGGAAAAGCCACACATTTATTGTAGGGCTAGATTATTTTAAAAGGTAACTCATTTGTTAGAATTTTATGATATAGATTATGTAAGAATGATGCTTCAAAATAATTTAAGAGCCCTTTTTTCCTGCCTTTCTTTGTACTGTTAAAATCAGAAGAGGGAAGAACATGAAAATGTGATACCTTTGCCTTGATTATTACCTTTCAGTCATATAATAATATCATGCCAAGCTGTTATAAGCTAGTGCAGATCAAGGAAATAAAAGGACAGAATTATACATGACTACTAAAAATAAATTTTACAGGAATTAACCGTGAGACAAGTATAAACTACTTCTCTGTAAAGATAATGCATTGGGCTTTTTTTCTTTCTTGGTTCTTACAAACTGATTTTCCTAGAGAGAGGGGGCTAGTAATAAATAAGTTATTGTCATTAAAACTACATGGACCTGGGTTGAGAATGTGTCTCTGTGGTAACCTTAGAAGCTGAATAATATATAATATAAAAATATAATATAAAAATAACTTCATTTGTCTTCATTTTATTAAAGCCCAAAAGGCAAAGAGTAACCATAATTTTGATAAACAAAATTGCAACCTCAAATTGTTTGATGACAAATTAATCCTATTATTAAAAGAAACTCTCATGGTCATTTTGATTGCTCATTATAACGTATGCTATACCTTGATTTGGCACTTTTCATTTACACTGTCTGGTTTTCTCAGGGCTTGGCACAAATGCAAGACAATGGTGTAACTCCGTGTTTTGGGTATCCTGGTGCTGTGCCTAAGATCTCACAATACACTGTGTGGTTTAATAGAACTCTTCTCTTCTTGCTCCATGGCAGAGTCCTTAGGCAAAATGAGGCTGAAATTTTAGGAACAGGGCTTCGAGGTGAATCTAGTCTTTCAGCCCCTCTGGAATGTAGTTTCAAAATAATGTGAATTGCATCTTAATGGCATATATAAGAACCCCAAATTTAAATGCTTTCTTTTCCCATTTGAGGAATAATATTGATTTTAATAACTTCAAATTTAATGCAACCCCACACAGTCTTACATTATTTATTAACACCCCCAGAGCATATTTCCTATGCTAAATTCAATATTTCATACATCAAATGACTAATGATTATTCTGACCTAAATATCAGTGCTGCCTTATCATCGTTGTTCCTGGCAGAAATGTCCAGGCCTCAGTAGACCTGGCAGAAAGGGCTGAAGAGACAGAAGTCTCTGAGGTACCCTGTGCAGTGCCTGTATTTTCCTTGTCTCTTCTGACATGGTCTTCTAAGGACCTTTTGTGCACATGAGTACCATGGTACCTGCTCTTTTACCAAACACTCTTCCTACCTCATCGGTATCTTCACAGAAATTGCAAGTAGGGTGAATGGAGTCGGCATGGGCAAGAATGGGATGACTTGAGCAGGGTGGGTCATGAGCAACAGAGAGAGTTTTTCTTGGGCACGAGTTTGCCTGGGAGCACCGTCTGTTAATTATAGCGGCTCTAGGGTGGCTGTGGCCTATGTATCATAGAAGCTGGATAGTCCATCTATATAGAGTTTGACATCCAAATTTTGTTGTTGAAAGATTCTCTAAGAAACATGTTGAATATACAAATCCAAAGTCTAAATCATACAGATTTGGTCTCAGTAGTAAAGGGGAAACCATTGAAACTTGAATTTTAACAACCAACCCAGTGTCTTTCAAGACCAGACATTCCAAACCATCAAGCTGTGTGACTCAGTATAGAAGTTTAAAGATCATTGGCTCCCGTGACACTCAGAGGTTCCAAGAGGAAGGGAAAGTCTCTGGAAAGGCATATATGTGGTGTCCTTTCCTCTTCCTGGGAAAAAGGTGGAGAGAATAGCTGGAACTTCTAGTGAAGCTGACTCCTGACTAGAAACCTGAGAAGTGTTAGCGGTTCCAAAGTGTGCCTGCTGCAGGAAAAGAACATTTAGTTTCATAGTAACCAAAATAAAGGAGTTTAAATGGTTTCACTTTCTGGAACTAGGCTCTTTATCCTTTTATAATACTTTCAAACATATATTTAGAAAATATAGTATCTATGGAATTAAAGGACTGAACGTTTAAGATGGGTAAAGTTTTCTGGCACTATATTTTCTGGAACCTCTGGACCACTATTTTAAACAGTCTTAGTGGTGGGAAGTAATCATAGCATCCAAATACAGATTTTATTTTGTACAAGACACTGCTATTTGCTTTATGTCACTGCTTTTCATTTTGTCTAAAACCCTTTTGGGAAAAGAGCTAGGATACTTCAGGATGTGTTGAGGAAGTTAGTTCCAAGTGACCACAACATTACCATATCTAACATAAAAAATCCATGACAATTCCACAACATTACATAATGATATATTTATGTAAAATTTAAAATACTACTTATTTAAAATCTAAACCTTCAAGTAATTTAACATTCCAACAAGATCAATGACATTAATATTGTAGCTTCTCGGTTTAAGTTTTCATTATCGCAAACTTCCTGAATCACTACTTTATATCCCTAAGATTAATATTTCCCAAATTCTTCTAATCTTCAGAACAATCCTGAAGTGTCAGATGATTATCCTACCTAATGCATGTGAAAGATAATCCTTAAGAAAGCAGGTAGTTTCCCAAAGTCACATACAGCCAGTGCTTATGCAGTCTATCATTTGAACAGAGGTCTGTTCTAACCTTAAACCTGTAGTCTTCCCACTATTTGTCCTGTGAGGAGGAAGCTTGATTTTACAAATAATAAAAGATCACAGAGAAATATGTAAGGAGAGTGGAAGATTAAGTTGAAAATACTGTTTAAATATGACACAATTATAAAAGAGCAAGACTGCATTTACTGCTCAATAAAGAATATGTAAATGATACACCTTTCGTGTCTACCTTGTATCCAACCCTCTACTAGAAGCCAGGGAGAGTAAGACACAGTTTTTAATTCCTAAAGAGTAAATAAGTAATCCACTGATAAATTTTATGATAAATGTCCAATATAGAGTAAAGAGTTGATACCCTGTGTTCTGAAACTAAACAAATTAAAGGGATAGTCAAAGCCTGCCTTTATGAGTGGGTGAAATTCTCTGTACTGTGTTTGTTCTGGTTATCTAGTTGGGTCTTACCTTGCCCCTGAAAGTTGTGGGCTATTGTGATAAATTATGAAGATATTTTTTCTTTCCCTCTATCTCTAATCTCGAAATGTGGCTTTGTAACTCCTCCTATTAAGAGATGGAATCTTTTGGGGCGCCTGGGTGGCTTAGTCGTTAAGTGTCTGCCTTCCGCTCAGGTCATGATCCCAGGGTCCCGGGATCGAGCCCCGCAAGGGGTTCCCTGCTCCGCGGGAAGCCTGCTTCTCCCTCTCCCACTCCCCCTGCTTGTATTCCCTCTGTCGCTGTGTCTCTCTCTGTCAAATAAATAAATAAAATCTTAAAAAAAAAAAAAAGAGATGGAATCTTTCTTATCCCTTGAATATAGGTGTCTTTCAAGTTTGCTTTGGCCAAAGTGACAGTAGTGAACATGAGGGAGAGCAGCCTTGAAAATTGCTTGTGCATTAAGTTTGCCGTCTGGCTGCCTGCGGAGCTCTGATGCCCTGTGAACAAGCCCAGACCAGCCAGCTGGAGAATAACACATGAGAGAGCCCTCATCTGTTCCAGCCTTCGCAGACAAGACATCATAAACCAGCCAGCCCCAGCTATTACCCTCTAGCTGACAGCAGATGTATGAATGATGGGGCCTGGATAAGAACAACTGCCCACCTGAGACCAGCCCACATTGCTGACCTGCAAAATCATGAGTGAAATAAATGGTTGTTGTTTTAAGCCCTAAATTTTGGAATAGTTGGTTACACAGGACTAGATAACGGAGATAGATGAAAAATAGACATTCAGCCTCCTTGGCCCAGGTATTGACCGTGACAGAGAAGGCAAAACAGCAACTGGAGGGGAGGAAAAAAAAAAAAAAAAAAAAAAGCAACAACAAAGAGGATGATTTTTACAAGTGATGATTGACAGGAGAAGGAGGCAAAAAGTTCAGATGGATCTTCCTGATAAATTCTGTTATCCACATGAAATGGAGGTTGGGTCTTCGGGGAATCAGGGAATGAGATAGTGAGTAGATGAGAATGGTAAAAGTTTGAAATATACTTTGAGGAAAAGGGAGAGATGACAAGGGACTCTTGAAAATGCTCAACGTCCTACTGAATTTGGAGGCTCTAAAACTGTTGGGGGATCTGTTACAGATTAACATGAGCCATTCCCTAGAAGTTTTGAAGTCCCAAAGAAAATTAAAGGAAGACACATGGCATACAGCTAGCAGAATCTAGAGATTTTATTTCAGCAAATATTATACCCTTAAGCAATTGAATTCAATCAAACACTGACTCCAAATATGGCTCAGAGAAAGAAACTTCTAAAGTGATTTCATAAACCAAAAGCTAGGCTCCTATCAATTCTTCCCTGAGAATAGACATCAAATCACCCACGGACAAATGGGGAGGAATTATGAGGGAATATTATTAGTTGAGACTTCTTGAGATGTTTCTGAATTCTTATGGCCCAATAACTTTATAATATTCCAGATAGGGCAGGACCAGACACAGCCAAACGCAGTCATTGTCCTATAATTTTCTAGCAGACATTTTACACTAGTATTATTGTCCTTCAAATATACATGATTCTGCAACTGATAATAAGAATCTTCTTACTATGAATATTATAACTCATCTTCCTGGGAATAAAAGGAAACTAAATTTATAAATCTCTGGATATTCTACCTGAAGGATTAGCTAACAGCTCTTCTCCCACAACACCCAATCGAAAAAGTTTCCTGCATTTTTAGACCTCCCTTTACTTACAGTGCAGGATATGTAAATTTCTTTAACATTATAACCCATAATCTGTCTACTTTCTTCCTTTTTCTCTTCCTTTCTTCTTCCCCCCCTTCCTCTTTTCCTTTCTACCTTCTCCAAAGTTTATTTAATGATTCTGTGTGATCTTTTGCTAGCAGTTCAAGTGTGATTAGGTAACATTACCCCATATCTTAAGTTCTTCTCAGTCATTCCTTACAACATTATTCTGCTTTAATTCCTTCGTGAAAATTAAATTCATATATTTTTTAATCAAAACAGCATTTGCACAGTGTAAAACATTAGAAGAGTTTGCAATTATTAGTAGTAGCACGTATCACTACTTGATACTAATTTTAATTAGTTAGTTGCTTTGATACTAATCACCTTTAAAACTAGAATAAGAGCCTAATAAGATCAGGGACCTTCTCTGCCTTACTCATTGCTGTCCCCTACACTTAAAACAATGCCTAGCATATATTAGATGCTTAGTAACTATTTGTTGAAGGAATAAATACCCCAGAAGTCCTCACAGGCTTATGGAAAAAATAAAAAAAATATAGCAATGTAGGAAATTCTAAAATGGAAATACTTTTGAAGAACAGGAAAAAAAAGATGATGGCGTTTCTTACTTTGGGAAGGGAGATAAGTAAAATATTTTCCAGGAGTTGACTTCTGAGTTTAATCTTGAACAGAGAGGAAAAAATTGAATAGCATGTAGATATTTGTACCTTATAAACTATGGATGAAATTCCAAAAGCAGATTTTAAGAGTATTTTCAGCAGGAATAGCACTCTTGTAATAAATATAAAACTCTAAATATTCACAATTTAAAGAAAACCCACATTCTATTTGATATGCTGTCTAGTCAGAGTAAAACATCTATGTGAGTTGATAAAATAAAAATGTAGTACTTCTTATTTACTGAATGTTTACTGTGTCTCAGATATTTGCTAAGGGCTTTGCATCTGTTACGGAATTTAGTCTTTACAACAGCCTTCAATTTTGTAACAGCAATATTTTTAATTATTATTATTAAACATTTGGTTGCAGTTTCTCAAGCATGGCATTTTGTCATTGCCGTCATTTTGTTTATTGTTTCCTGTGCCAAGAATGCTTTTCTTCTACATATTCTCATGTTTGGCTTCCTCAATTTATTCAAGTCTTGGCTCAGATATGACTTCATTAGAGAGCTTTTTTCCGATTACCCCATCCATTGCAACATGCCCATTGCTAATTTTTTTGCCGTAACGCATCATCCCATAATAATATAATATAAAATACATGGGAGCTGAAGCTTTCTTTTACTTGTTCAACTCTGTTTCTTCAGCAACTAGATCAGTGATCACCAAATAGTAGATGGTCAATAAATGATTGAAAGGTTGAATGACATTTTAGTAAAACAGATGGGATTTGGACTCAAGAAAGTTTGGGTTTTGATGCATTCTCTCAACTACCTGTTACTGAAAATATTTAAACATTCATCTTTGTTCAATCATCTACTGACCCACCAGTGTCTGTACTCATATTTTCAACATTTCTCTATTGCAGTGGACTTGGTGTTCCCCCCACCAATAATTATGCTCTGAATTATTAGATCCTTCTCATTCTCATGGACTTTACTTACATAGTTATCCATTATCTGTGACATTATCAAGTAGAATTTTTCTCTCTCTATTCATCATTACCGTCAGTCTGCAACATGGTCTTTTTTTTTTTTTTTTTTTAAGATTTTATTTATTTATTTATTTGACAGAGAGAGACACAGCGAGAGAGGGAACACAAGCAGGGGGAGAGGGAGAGGGAGAAGCAGGCCTCCCGCGGAGCAGGGAGCCCGATGCGGGGCTCGATCCCAGGACCCTGGGATCATGACCTGAGCCGAAGGCAGCCGCTTAACGACTGAGCCACCCAGGCGCCCCTGCAACATGGTCTTTTTAAGTTAAAAAGCCTTCAGTGGTCCATCATGTTCCAGTTATCTAGCCGTTTCCCTACCTGCAATGGAATACTCTCAGTTCCACTTAAATGCCAAGATAGGGGTTACTGACAGTCTGCCTGTTGCCAAATAAGTCACATCTCTGTCCTTATCCTCTAGGCATTGTATCTTCAGGCATTTGTTACAGGAAAACATGATTTCTTTCTTAACACACTTTAGTGTTTCGGCTACTATGACATCACACTTTTCTGAATTATTTTTCTTTTCTCTAAGTGACCACTCTGTCAGTATCCATCATGTGCTGTACTGCATGACTCAGTCATGGGCTTCTGCTTCTCTGTTCCGTATATACCTTCTCTCTAGGACATTTTATCCATTCCTAAATCTGTACATTCTGTCCATACATTGATTTTTCCCACATTAATATTTCTAGTAATGACCTCTCTCAACTCATGCATTTGCCTCCCTCCCTGAGATTTTGGAGGTCTAACAAGCATATAAAACTAAACATAGTCAAAAACAATTACCGATCATTGCCACAATCTGCTTGCCTCATCCACTATATCACAGTAAATGGCACTGCTAACCACTCAGTTTTTTAAGCTGAAAATTAGTAATATGGGTGCCTGGGTGGCTCGGCCAGTTAAGCATCTGCCTTCGGCTCAGGTCATGATCCCGGGGTCCTAGGATGGAGCCCCGCATCGGGCTCCCCGCTCAGTGGGGAGCCTGCTTCTCCCTCTCCCTCTGCAGCTCCCCCTTCTTGTGCTCTCTCTGTCAAATAAATAAATATTAAAAACTAGTAATGTTTCTTCTTTGTACATGCTGAACCCCTAAAATTAATCCATCAGAAATCCCTGAGCTTTTTCCCAAAACATGTTTGAATATCTCACTATTCTTCTCTTTCCATTGATACTACTTCTAGCACAAATTAGGTACTTCATCATATATTTACTTTAACTCCTTAGTTCAGTTCAGAAATCTAAATTCTCTAGTTCAAGGTGTTCCTATTTATTTTTAACAAGGGTTCATTAATTTTATCTACAGAATCCACTTATTCTACAGATAAAGAATATCTCTCAGGTCTCAATAGCAAGAAGTTTCAGGCCCCGCCAGGACCATAACAAGGAAATAGAAAGTTCAAAATCAAGCCCCCCTCCACCACCCCCACCCCCACCGCCCACCTTGGGTCGCCTGGGTGTCTCAGTCAGTCAAGCGTCTGCCTTTGGCTCAGATCATGATCTCAGGGTCCTGGGATTGAGTCCTGCATCAGGCTCCCTGCTCAGCGGGGAGTCTTCTCCTCCCTCTCCCTCTGTTCCTCCCCCCTCATGCTTGCTGATGCGCTCTCGCTCTCTTTCTGAAATAAACAAAATCTTAAAAAAAAAAAAAAACAAGACCCCCCATTGCTGTTTTCTGGGTGTCAGTTCCCTCCTTCTACCTCCATGCCAGACAAAGTGGGTTGACCAAGCTTGACTTAAACATATCTCTCAACCCCCAAGTTTCTATCACCTAAAAAACTCAGTGCTCTTAGTGAGCTATTTAAAGTATCCATAACCAATTTTTCAAATTTCTGGAAAAGATCATCTGATTGGCTCCTCTTAAATCAGGTCCACCAATTCTGTTGGCTAAATCATTTTAACCCTCCATAGAGAGTAAAGGAGTATCCTTTCTGAAAATGGAATGTTGACAATCTCTCAAAAGGCATGGAAAAAGCTAAGAAATTAAAAAAACAAAGGCATTTTATTTTTTATTTTATTTTTTTATTTTTTTAAAGATTTTATTTATTTATTTGAGAAAGAGAGAATGAGAGAGAGCAAGCACATGAGAGGGGGGAGGGTCAGAGGGAGAAGCAGACTCCCTGCCGAGCAGGGAGCCCGATGCGGGACTCGATCCAGGGACTCCAGGATCATGACCTGAGCCGAAGGCAGTCGCTTAACCAACTGAGCCACCCAGGCGCCCCAACAAAGGCATTTTAAATACTGAAACACCTAATACAAGGGGAAAAAAAATTATGAGAATGTAAACTAGAGAAGGGAATCATCCAGAGGCCAGAAGCCTCAAGAAGAATCTTCAAGATGTAGTTTGGATTAAACTAGATGGAAGACAGGCTCGGAAGATGGATTTAAGCTTCTCTCATTTGGGAAAAAGAAGTATGGCTGAAGATTAAGAAGAGGCCACTTTGGAAAGTAAAAAAAAGTTCAATAACTGAATGCTATCGGGAAGGCCAAGTAATGGAGTCAGTCCCCAGTGATGAAGCTCATGTGGGGCCTGACGTATATATACTCATTACTTGCTACAGATTTGTAACATTAAAGGCAGAGACATTGAGAAACAAAAATTAATAAAAATAAACTTAAAATCAAAACAGAAACAGTGAGATTGTGACTGGTTTATGTAGGAACTATAACCAAAAGAATAAGTAGAAGAACACGGCTCTTCCCTGACAGAGTTGGCGGGCAGCTCACAGCCACAGCTTGTACCTTGAACAGAAGCCAGACTCAAATGGAAACTAGATAAAAAATAACAAATGCCAATATAATACCTTAAAAACACCATAAGGAAGAAAATATTAAGGAATTCTTTGTTCAAGGTCCTCTACTCCATCTATTCTTGCCATCTAATTGATAGAAGATGAAAATTGTAATACATTTATCCTTATCAGCCAGTATTGAAGGCCATCAAAGCCCAAATAGATTTCTTCTTTTTAAATGGTGAGAACAATTTCTTATATTTTTTTTATTATTTTGTTTACTTGAGAGAGAGAGCACAAGCAGGGAGAGGGGCAGAGGAAGAGGGAGAAGCAGACTCCCAGTTGAGCGGGGAGACCCATGTGGGGCTCAGTCCTGGGACTCCAGGATCATGACCTGAGCCAAAGGCAGACACTTAACTGGCTGAGCCACCCAGGCGCCCTGAAACCAATTTCTTTTTAATGATGGAACTTTGAAAACATTCTTCAGTGAGTCAAACACTGAACTTGTGGTGAAATTGGGGCTAATATTTATTTGAAAAATATTTGTAATCAGAGGCAAAAAAAAATTTAAGGGATTTTTAAAATAGAATCTATTGTGGGCTTGGCGTAATTGAAAAAAAAAAAAAAAAAACCCTAAAACCCCAAATATCTGATGATAAAATAGCAGATCCAATTGGTAAGGGAATAGTCTAAAGCAAATTTAAGTAAACAAAGTGAGTAAGATTAGGAAAGATGATAAAGAGGCTAACATTTTAGTAGGGTAAGTTTATTGGGAGAGGGAGTTTAATGTAATTAAATTTAAAAGAGCATCACTTAAAAAATAAATAAAAACAGTATTTTGTGGAGGAGTATCAACAGATTTCCCTGAGATGTACAAGTAAATAGCAAAAGGATTGATATTTAAGATAATTTAAAATAAAGATATTAGAGGACAAAAATAAATCAATTGTATTTATGGATAATTATCTTTCCTTATGAAAAAGCCAAAAAAATATTATAAATGCAGTAACCAGGATATAATAGAAACAAACAAGCAAAAAAATAAGTCAAACAAAATTTTGTCTCTCAGACCTATGATAATGGCTTTTTTCATAAAAGTGAAAATCTTCTTCAGTTAGTGAGAACAGGTACAATGTAGGTCTTTAAAAGCCAAGTGGCTTGACACAAAATTTTGGAAAGGGCGGGGTACCTGTCTTGCTATGAATTTAAAAAATCACAAGGTAGAGCAAATTTGGTAGGAGATAGGAAAACGATAGATTAATTTTGGAATTTTTTAATTTAAAATCTTCTTAATAATTAATTTAGGTAAAATAACCGTCGTGTATTGAAACTGTTACTTTTGGAATTGGTAAAAAGGTTGCCAATAATAGAAAGACATAATAGTTTCTTTGGGAAAAAAAAAGGCAAGTATATAAATGATACAAGACTACAAACTTTAGTCTATTCATGTGAGATTTTTCTCTCCCAAGAAATGAACTGTTCTGACAATGATTTTAGAGTCCAGCAGTCTGGCATATTCTTAACTATTTGGGGATTAAATCAGGGTATACAATTTTGGCATGCCTAAAGGTATTTGGAAATGGCATCATCACAGCCTGAAAATCTGGCTAGTCATAGGTTATTGGAAACCAATATCATAGCTTGGAAATATGGCCGCCTCCTGTATATTTAGAAATTAAATCAGAGCATAACAACTTGGCATATCCAAAACGATCTGGGAAAGTTAACATAGTATAGTGATTTGGAACAACTTCAAGTATCTGGAGTACCATCACTGTCCAAAGCTTGACACTGCACCAGAATCACAAGTTTCAAAATACGTTGGGATAACTTTTATAAATGCCCTTGCCATTTAAGATTCCAAAATTCTAGATAATTTAATATTTCATATATTCTATGGAAATCATAATTGATTAATTTATCTAACTAGGATACCTTTGAAAGTGAAAGGGGTACTCTTATTCTGGGAAACTAGGCAAAAATTGAGATTGTTATAAGCATGCTAAATTTAGCATAATATATGGGCATGATATTAGGACAGAATAAGCAAAGGACAGAAATCTAACTCAGTATTAGAGAAACTAGCTTAAAGAGGAAGGAGAAAAAAGGAGAAATTTATTGGCTTACAGTACCAGCCACCTTTCACCCCACCCTCCCAACATTAAAGAGTAGGGAGTAGAGTAGTGCTGGCGTTGTGTTCATTTGCTTCTGTTTGCCTGACAATATATATATACCCTCATACTAGAAAGCCCACCAGCTCTACAAGGTCATTTGGAGCCCAGAAAGTTGAGAGGAAACAGATCCAATTATTTCAGTGAGAGACTCTTTTTGGTCTAATTATGGCTAGGAATATTGAGTAATTATTTTGACCCTGTCTTGACCACATGCCCATTCCTGTAGGAAGCATGCAGAATACATTATAGAAGGGTACATGAGGGAGTCAGACAAAAAAACAGCTACTAAAGACATTCGTTTATTTAAAAATAATAGGTTGGTTAGGTAAACCATTTCTTTTGATTCAAGAATAATTTGTTATTCTTCTATTCCTAACATAATATTAAGAAATAGTTGTTTTAATTATCAAAAATAAAAGTTAACTGTTATAATCCTTTTCTCTGTTTTTGTTACTCAACATGATTTTTAAATATTTTAAAATACTTGTTTAAAAAATAAAACATGTTTAAAGATTTAAAGTTGTAGAAAGACTATTATCATGCAATTCATCCATTTATTTCACTCTTTTGACTTTCTATTTTTTGATAATTTAATATAAAAGTAGATTACAAATATACTAGAGAGTTCCATAAGCCCTTCAGCCAGATTCCCCATTGAATTGCTATGTCTCCTTAGTCTCCTCTGATCTGTGACAACTACTCAGTCTTTGGTTTGTTTATTTTTCGTAACATTGCCATATTAGCAAAGCGCTGATCAGTTACTTTGTAGAAGGTGGATATTACCAAGAGCGATTATTTCTGATGTGACATCTCAAACAGTAAATTTCTAATTCTCCATTTACTAATTGAAATTTTTCCGTAAGGAGGAGTTGTTTCTTATCTTTATTCTGTTATTTGTATGTATCAGCACAGACTCATAAATATTTGTTTCATTGGGTTATAATCACAGGCCATGCTATTTATTCTGTTGTTCAAGTTGTTCCTTCTTTGCTTCCCCCAGCACTGGATTCAACTAGCTATTCAAAGAGCTCTGATTCTTCTCATTGGAAAATGGTATTTAGAAATCAAGATATGGGTAGTCGTTGTGATCATTGCTACTACAGTTTCACTGCTTCTAGTACATCTTAGTACATAGAGCCA
Source organism: Phoca vitulina (assembly GCF_004348235.1). Taxonomy (NCBI): domain Eukaryota; kingdom Metazoa; phylum Chordata; class Mammalia; order Carnivora; family Phocidae; genus Phoca; species Phoca vitulina. Next base: position 24,942,275 of record NW_022589708.1, on the reverse strand, counting down.
GGGAATATATGCATATACATAAACCCATGCAAACCCACACATCTGTATTTTTGTACCTACCTGTGTATGTGTAAAACAATACTCAGCAGGTTCTGGGATGTAAAATGTAGTAGCATATATATAGATAGATAGATGGATGTAGGGCGCCTGGGTGGCTCAGTTGGTTAAGCGACTGCCTTCGGCTCAGGTCATGGTCCTGGAGTCCCTGGATCGAGTCCCGCATCGGGCTCCCTGCTCAGCGGGGAGTCTGCTTCTCCCTCTGACCCTCCTCCCTCTCATGCTCTCTGTCTCTCGTTCTCTCTCTCTCAAATAAATAAATAAAATCTTTAAAAAAAAAAAAAAAAGATAGATGGATGTAAAATGTAATAGCATATATATACACACACACACACACGTGTATATATGTATATATATGCATATATATTTATATATGTATTTATCTGCATATATGTATATATGTGTTTATCTGCATATATATCTGCATATATATTTGTGTATATGTATATACAATATATGTGTATGTATATACACATATCCATAATTATATGTATACATATATATGTGCATATATATGTGTATATATATAAAATTTGTATGTATATCCATATACATAGACAGATATATATGTATGTATATGTATTTATGTCTTTTTTATATGCCACTGTACAACTATAAGCCTTCCATATAGAAATAAAATCTTATAGCCAATCAATTATTGGAATAAAATAAAGGCCCTATATCTATAGAACTTTCAGCTACTAAATTTTTATCACATCCTAAGACTTGCTGAGTTTTTATGTTAATTTAATATAATTAAACAATGAAGTTATAAAAATTCATTATTTAAAATCCTTTCTACTCATGCCGCAAATTAAATTTTCACTCCATACTTGTTCATTTTGGATCTATATATAGTAAAATGTATTTGGAATATGTAAAATGATACATACCATTGCCTTTGATTTTAACAACTGTGACAATTGTAATTTTGCTGCAATGACTAGTATCAGCTGGAATTTTTAATTGTGTATTTTAAAAGCTACATTCATATAATACCTCACTTGAAGATTTTTTTGAAATATTTGCTACCACACAAAGAGAACAAAAATGGGAACTGGTAAATAATCTCTATTTAATCTGATCGATAATTGTATAATTTTACATAGGAGATATTTTCAGAATTAAGTTGATAAAAATGCACACAGCATGGAAAACATGATAGTCATTGCTAGGCTACAATATACAGGAATGACTGTGTTTGTATTTTTTTTTAACTTTTTTTTTTTTTTTTTTAGATTTTATTTGAGAGAGATTGAGAGCACTAGTGGGGGAAGGCAGAGGGAGAAGCAGGGAGCCCCATGTGGGGCTCGATCCCAGGACCCTGGGATCATGACCTGAGCCAAAGGCAGACGCTCAACCAACTGAGCCACCCAGGCGCCCCCTTCTTTGTATTTTTTTAATGTCAAGTGTTATTTGAATTAAAAATTTTGCTTTGAATAAGCTTAATGTGGATATCAAGTAAGTAAATATAAATGTATCTGAGACTCTGGTCTGTCTTTCAAAAAAAGAAAACCAGCTCTTTTCTTTTCTTTTTTTTTTTTTTTTTAAGATTTTATTTATTTATTTGTCAGAGAGGGAGAGACAGAGAGCAAGCACAAGCAGGGGGAGCGGCAGGCAGAGGGAGAAGCAGGCTCCCCGCGTAGCAAGGAGCCCGATGCGGGACTCGATCCCAGGATGCTGGGATCATGACCTGAGTGAAGGCAGCCACTTAACCGACTGAGCCACTCAGGCATCCCAAAAACCAGGTATTTTCAAGATACATTTTATAGCTGTCACTAATGTCAGTTACATAGCCAGCATAAGAACCAGACAAATGTACAAATCTGCAATTTAGCTGACACCAGTGTTCTAACGAAAACTAAATATACACAAACACATACACACACACTCACACATATTCTATTAAAATATCATAAAAGAAACCCCATGTTTTTAGCAAAACTAGGAATCTGAAACACTACTTGCTTCATTTAAGGTATATTTTACCTCATTATATTGAATATATTTATTACCCAAACTGTTTATGATGGAAGTAGTTATTTTATAGCTGGCCTTTGGAGAGTCAGGCCAGTATCAACCCTATTATCAAAATGATAAAGAACTTCCAGGGGGCGCCTGGGTGGCTCAGTCCATTAAGCATCTGCCTTTGGCTCAGGTCATGATCCCAGGGTCCTGGGATTGAACCCAGCATCCAGCCCAGCATTGAGCTCCTTGCTCAGCGGGGAGCCTGTTCTCCCTCTCCCTCTGCCTGCAGCTCTGCCTACTTGTACTTGCGTGTGCTCTCTCTCTCTCGCTCTCTCTCTCTGCAAGTAAATAAATAAAATCTTTAAAAAAATAATAAAGAACTTACAAGAAAAAAATAGCAGACCAATATACCTGAAAAACATATATGCAGAAGTCTTTCAACAGACTATGAGAAAATTGGATCCAGTGGTTAATAAAGAAGGGTAATACTTCATAACCAAATGGGGCTTATCCCAGAAGTTCACTGTTACTTAAAATCAAATCAGTAGCAACAACAGTGTAATGCACCACGTTAACTGGAAAAAAAATGAGCAAAGTCATAATCATATTATAAGGCTTATATTATTGCTTTCTTAAATTTGTGATATTATTAGTGAAACCATATGAAGTTTTACTTTGTGGAAATGGTCTTCTATTCATCTAAAACTTGTTGTATGTAATATATATATAATATATACCTCATTCTATCTCTTCTTTTATTAGCATTATTAGGCTATTTTTTAAAGGAGCTTATGTATTTCATTTAATTTATCAAATACACTAGCATAAGTTGTTTATAATAGTACCTTATTCTGTCTTTAACATCTTTAAAATCTAAAGGATTGTCTCCCCTTCCTGATACTGGTAGATTACACAGGTAGATTATATTTCCTATGTTCTTGCCTAATTCTTTTTTTAAAATATATTTTCTTTTTTTTTTTAAAGATTTTTATTTATTTATTTGAGAGAGAGCATGAGTGGGGAGGAGAGGGAGAAGCAGGCTCCCCGCCGAGCAAGAAGCCCAATGCGGGGGCCCGATCCCAGGACTCTGGGATGATGACCTAGGCCGAAGGCAGTAGCTTAACCAACTGAGCCACCCAGGCGCCCCTTGCCTAATTTTCTTAAAGGAATTTAACAGTCTTTCCAACAACTCAATTATGTGATTTGGGGGGCGTGGGGGTTCCTACTCTTTTATAATTTCATTCATTCTACTTGCTTTGGGTATAATTTTCTCTCCTTTCTAGTCTCTTTTTTATTTTTTTGTAAGATTTATTTATTTATTTTGGGGGGGAGGGGCAGGGCAGAGAGTCTTTTAAGCAGACTTCACACTGAGCTTGAGCTCGTGCTCGGTCTCAGGACCCTGAGATCACAACCTGAGCCAAAACCAAGAGTCCAAGAGTTGGACACTTAACTGACTGTGCCACCACCCAGGTGCCCCTCTTTCTAGCTTCTTTTTTTTTTAAAGATTTTATTTATTTATTTGACACAGAAAGAGACAGCGAGAGAGGGAACACAAGCAGGGGGAGTGGGAGAGGGAGAAGCAGGCTTCCCGCTGAGCAGGGAGCCCGATGCGGGACTCGATCCCAGGACCCTGGGATCATGACCTGAGCCGAAGGCAGTCGCTTAACCAACTGAGCCACCCAGGCGCCCTTTCTAGCTTCTTTAGGTGAAATAAATCATTAGTTTTTACTCTCTTCACATCCTCCATCTTCCCCTTTCCTTCAGTCCTCCCACTCCTCTTCCTCCTCCTCCTCCTCTTCTTCTTCTCCTTCTTCTCTACTTCTTCCTCTCCTTCTTCTCCTTCCTCTCCTTCTTCTCCTTCCTCTCCTTCCATTCCTTCCTCTCCTCCTCCTCCCTCCTTTTTCTCTTCTTTTCAATCTTCTTCACCTTCTCTGTTGTTACCAATCATTTACCACTATGTAATTTCATCCTAGGAACTATTTAGCTGCAACTTTCAAATTCTGATGTTTTGTTATCATTGGAACTACTAACAAAACATAGTTTAGCTTCCTTTGTGATTTCTACTTTGATTAGTTGCTCATTTAGTATTGTCTAGTTTAAATATATTTGATGATTTTCTAGATTTATTGACATTCTCGATTGCTAATTTATTTTCATTTGTATTGTTTCTTGAAAATTGCAAAATTTGGGTTATCTTTGATTCTGTCATAATTTTTTTAATAGTTCACAAATTCCATGCCTGACAGCTTTTAGTTGTATGCTGGACATGATGTTTGATATGTTGTAGGGTCATAGGAAGTCCCAACTATGTTGTCTCCATTTAAAGGGTGGTGAATTTTGTTTTAATAGTAAAATACATAACTGACAGATATTCTTGGCCTTTCATACTTGTTTCATTTATTTACATGAAGATTTTTTTTTTAAGGAATGATAAATTTCATTTTCGGCCTTAGTTGTAGGGCATGTTTCTTTATCCAGGTTCTGTTAATAAACTCCAATATTATGGCCTCTCTGGGCTCTCAAATGAATGACTGAAAAGATCTGTGAGGTCTGTGTCATCTGACTTGGCTGGCATTCCACCTCCCTGTATTTTTAACCCTGAATGACTGTCTTCATTCACATCTCAGCCACGCAGCAATTAGAATGTGCTGGGTCTCACAGAGTTGGCCTTGTGCAGGTGCAGCTTAGTCTTTATCTGGGGAACCCCCGTGAACCTCCACAAGTATTGTCCATCACCTGCTCTGCTCAGCTGTCTTTTCTCCAGGACCTTGGCCCACAAATCCAGCTGCAGAGTAGCAATGAACGTTGAAGCCTGCTTCCTCAGCCCACTGAGAGCTGCATGTTCTGCATTGACTCTATCTCCCTATGCTGTGAAAAGGAGGCTTCTCTCAGACAGAAGCCAGGAAAAATATGGAGCTCCTCATGTATTTCCCTTTTTAAATAATTACATTCTTGGTTGTTTGCCATGTAGTGCATAAGAACAGTTGCTTCATATGTTTGTCAAATTTTATGGTTGTTTATAGCAGGAGCACCATTCTGATACTAATTACTCAATTATATTTAGAAGCATAAGTTCGTAATTACTTTCCAATAACATTTATTACAAATATATCAAACTTGTAATATCATTGATGTCTTTTAGAACAGACTAAATTTTTAAAGTAATTCATTAAGAAAATTACTAATTAAATGAGAGCACAGATGGTACTTAGAACATCGCAAAAATGTATAAGTAAGATGTATAAGTGACTAATATTTGAGAAATCCTAAAAACTTCGTTAAAAACACTGATACAGTATTTTGAGTAAGGGATCCATGAATTTGATTTCCATCTCCATAGTACATGAGGTATGTTGTTTTTCACTTCTAAATTAATCAGCAACTCCAAACTTCACTTACCAATGTATAAATATGACTACTATGACTAATATCTAGTATCTAACTCATGCTGTACTTAGGACTAAAATACAGTGGAGGGACAGTATGCCCCATATCTTAACCTGAATTCAACCATGCATCTTTGGCTGAGAGATAGAGAGAGCAGGACGGAGAAAGATTGAGAGAGTACTCTTAAAAAATTTTACCTTCAACTGGGTATTTTAATCAAAAAGTATACTACCAACAAGAAGATGGGCTGATACCTTACAATGTGGAAGTCGGCATTTACCACATTGGGTTTGGATCTGATTCATTCCAGTTATCTACAGCGGCATAACAAATCACTCCAGATCTTAGTGGCTTAAAACAACCACAATGATTTCATTTCTTACCATAGTTTTTATGGGTCAGGGATTCAGAAAGGACTTGGCTAGTGGTTTTGGCTGAGGATCTTTCATGCAATTGTAATCAGATAGTGTCTCAACTAGACTCGGTGGGTATTTTGGTTGCCAGTATAGCCAACTCCTAAGACACACACAAAGATTATATTAATTATATGTAATTATGTGATATCAGATGAGAACTTCATTGTATAAGAGGATAATGTCAGTCTGTTATACATGCCAAGTATGTATTTGTAATTACAGTCATTACTGATGGACTTAAAAAAATATATAGGTTGAGATGGTAAAATTTTCAATTTTCTTTGAAGATTTTTCCACAATCAAATCAGCATTTTGGATCAAAAGAGAATGATACGCTATAGTACCAGCACATATTCTTTAGACAGTCTCTGGATTTATTTAGTATGGATAACTCAGCATAGCTGTACCCATGATCATGCAACCTTCCAACAAATGTATGTATTCTTCACAAGTACATTTATCCTTAAATATCTGTTCTACATCACTAGCAGTGAATTCAAAACAGTATAAAATACATGAATAAAGTACATTCAGAAATCCTATCTTAATAAGACCTGCAAAGACCAGCTACGAAGTGCCGACATACGTTATAGACAAATAGTTTGGATGTTGAAGTTCAATATATTAAAATATGTCTTAAATGGAGGTAAGTTGTGTTTGCATTCCTGCGTTTGCTAAAAACATGGTGTGTTTCTATGATAAAATATTAATGGAATGCATGTGTGTGAAAATATATGCATATATAATATGTATGGATATATGCATATATATGTGGCATGTATATATGCATATATGTCTGTATGTACATAAAGCATGAAGATAATAAACACACACTGTTATGTCCTATAGAAGATGCCAGTCATTTCCAGTAGTTCCAATGAATTCTAAAAACTTGTAAGAGAGCATAATAGATTACATATCTATATTTTTTAACTCTTTTTCACATTGATACAGTAGGTATTTATTAAGCCCTATTTATGCTTATGGATGCTTATGGACTTTATACCATATACTTTATCATATACTTTTTAACAATTCTGAGAATACATATGTCTCTGATTTAAATATGTAAATCCTATATTGAATATCAAAATTCTATGTGAAAATGTAATCAGTCAGTGTTATCAAGAGTCAGTAGTTAGAGAAGATGACCTACATCCCTCGAGATTTTTGACTTGCTAAGCCACAGAAAAAGGCAGAGGCAAAGAGAGACAGAGAGGGGGTATTTTTCTGCTCTTATTTTATGATCATAAAACGGCCTTTCATAATTATCATTTGCCTCCCATGTAAATAATGTATCATTCAGAGAATCCAGTCCCAACAGCAGGTATAATCATCCCATCAGTAATTACACCAGCACCCTTATTTTATATATATATCAGCTTTGGTAAAACTAGTTAATGTAAAGGAAGAGTCCTCCTTGCTGACAGATCAGATTTTAGAGACTGCATAGCTGAGAAGATGATAAATTTGCCCAAGTAAGTGCCATGTTTTATGGGAGTTGAACTTTTACCTGGAAAACATTATCTGAAAAAAAAAAAAAATTTAAATTTAAAAGAGAAAGAAAAATAGGTACCTGTGAATGCAACCTCATTTGGAAGTATGCTCTTTGGAGGTGTAATTAGGTAAGATGAGGTCATCATGGGTTGGGGTGGTCCCTAAACTCAGTATACCTGGTGTCCTTAATAAGAAGGCACAGAGATGCACAGTCACACACAAAGGAAAGACAGCTATGTAAAGATGGAGGCAGAAATCAGTGATGTGGCTGCAAGCCTAGAAATACCAAGGATGCTGGCAACCACCAGAAGTTAAGAAGGGGCCAGGAAGTTTGCTTCCCTAGTCTTCAGAAGGAACGTGTCTCTGCTAATCTCTTGATTTTATGCTTCTGGCCTCCAAAACTGTAAAAGAATAATTTTCCATTGTTTTAAGTCACCTGGTTTGCGGTACTTTGTCTTGGCAGCCCTAAGAACCTCATACATATGGTCAATATTTTTTTATATATATTTATCCAAAAGAAATTACTTGTCTTGATCATTCTTTATTGACAGAGAACAGAACCTTCCACTTCAGAACCACTTTGTACTCAACTCAGTCACAATCCTTTAGCATTTATTCTAGTTAGGATTTGTTGGTGGGAAAACTTAGGCTATATTTGTTTGAAAATGTCCCTATTTATTTGTATTTATGGAAAACAAATCAAGTATCTGTTGAAATAGTTGAATAATGGATTGGGTTAAATAACCAGATTTTTTTCCCACTAATTTATACTGATCCTTTTAAAAATCAGTTATTTTTGTATTTTTCTAGCAAATGAGCTTAAAATGCTGTTAACGTATTAGCCCAATAACTGGCATTTTTAAAATCTCCTTGGCCCACTTTTCATTTATCCACCCTCCTTTTTTATTGTAAGCCATATTGCAAGATTTTAATTGCTTTTTTAAAACCACTTTATAACCTAAGGGGGAAAACATATGTGAAACACAGATGAATGTGGCAAATATTAGTTAGTCCATACTTACTGTTATTCAAAAGCAGTTATACTTGGTGATTTTATATCTACTTAAACATGCAAGACACATATGTTCCACTGAACTCAATGATGAGATTGCTTTTAAATAATGTAAAGAAAGAGTAACTGATTTGTACTGGGTTTTTCCTTTTCAGCTACAATTTTTTGCTTATTGAGTACCTATTGAGCAACAGGTGTCTTTTACACCTCTGCCAAAGCAAAACTTAACCTTTTGAAATTTGGAAACTTTTCTCTTTCCAAAGTATTATCTATAAATCCTATCCCTGTAGGCTCCAAGTAATTTTAACGTCTGGGGAGAACAGTGTGGAAGTTGTGAACATTGAACAGTCAAGACAGGTGTTTTTACTTAAATAGTCATTATTTCCATTAGAATGGCTGCCACAGGGAGACTCACATGGCATTACCACATCTGTCAAACAGTTCACTCCTGCAGCCAATAATGTGCAAACCCAAATCTAGGTTAAGACTTGTAATCAGTCATGAGCTTTTGGCACGTTTTTTTAATGCCTGGGAAAAGATGAAGAATTTGATCAGTTGTGGCTGAAAAATGATATGTTTTATTTTAAAGAGTCTTAGGAATAGGAATTCCAGAGTCATTAGTTTCATTTTTTAAATCATAAAAGAAATTCTTTTTTTTTTTTTTTTTTATAAAAGAAATTCTTAATCATGTAATGAAATTATCAAAAAACAAGTATTTTTAAATTTTGCCAAATTATTTGGATTTAATGTACATCGATATTACAAGATTGTTCAAGAACATATTAAGCTCAAGAAAACTTTAGCTAGAAGTAGTCCTATGTAATGAAAATTTATGAACCAAACCCAGCTTTCATGGAAGAAAATTCAGAGATCTGAGTTTAAATAATAAAAATCGAATTAATAATTAAAGATACATGCAAACAAGTTCTGCCACTAAATTCTAAAAAGGCAAACATTACATTTTTTTTAAGGTGAACATTACATTCTGTACAATGGGTCATATTTTATACAATACTTAAAGGTAGATAATCAACTAACTTATAACTAGCACTATTAATTTTTGGCCAAAGTTTAATATAAGGTACCTCAAAATTTAGTTTTTTTCATTACCAAAATTATGTCTAAGTTTTAATAAATACAATTAAAAAATGAACCCCCCTCAGGATGCCTGAGTGGCTCAGTCAGTTAAGTGTCTGCCTTCGGCTCAGGTCATGATCTCAGGGTTCTGGGATCAAGCCCCACATGGGGCTCCCTGTTCAGTGGAGAGCCTGCTTCTCCCTCTCCCTCTACTGCTCCCCTTCCTTGTGCTCTCTCTCTCTGTCAAATAAATAAATAAAGTCTTTAAAAAAAAATATACACAACTCCTCAAACAAATTCATATTAAAAAGATAGCTATCCAGTTTTATTAAGTTATCACATACAGATGTCAGTATTTTGACAATATTTATGAATCCTAGTGTTCCTGTAAAATGTAAGTTAAAAAAAATCTTTCCTTATAAAAGACTCTAATACTGTTTCATACAACTAAAATTTCTTTTCTTTTTTTTTGAGAGAAGGAGAAAGCACGTGTGTGGCGCACGGGGTTGGTTTGGGGGTGGCGGAAGGGAGGGGCAGAGGGAGAGGGAGGGAGAGAATCTTAAGCAGGTTCCACGCCCAGCACAGAGCCCAATTCCGGGCTCAGTCTCACAAGACTGAGATCATGACCTGAGCCAAATCCAAGAGTTAGGGGCTTAAACGACTGAGCCACCCAGGCTACCCTGTAACTAAAATTTCTTATACCTTAATTTAATATTTTTTTCAAAAATTGAGCATATTTTACTACTACAAGAATTTTTACTTGACCAAATTGTTAGATAATTGGAGTCAGTACTTAAATACACATTCACTTGTTCAGTAAGCATGAACTACAAGCTGGGTACATAGAATTGACCAAAAATGATCACAGTCTAGCTGAGTGTATATGCTAATAAATCATAATAAGTTGTGATGTGTTATAAAAATATGTATGTTCAAATTTCTTTGGGAGCACTTTTTCTAGAGAAGAAAAAGTTCACTTCTTTAAGTACATAGTGGAGGGCATGGTGGCAAGATGAAATCACAGATGAAAAATTAATAGTGATTCTTGAAGGAGTTTGATTAAGTAATTCCATGGAGAATGGTTGATGTTTATTTCCATTATGAGCCAACAATGTAATGTGAACATGAATTTAGGCAGTTTTTATGATAGAGTAATATCTTGAAAAATTGAACTAATAATTCTTGTCTGATGACATGACTACAGCTGAAAAATAATATTTTCTTCTGTGTACCATATTTGAAGGGAGAATATACAACCTGAACCTCATTCAGTGGCAATCCGTCATCATTATGAATGATTTTTAATCAAAGTGTAGTGAGTTCTGTTTATTTTAGATTTTCATCATTATTCTGGATGACAGCTAACTAATACAGAATTCTATTTATCCTCCTAGCACATACATACTTCCTGTACCTTCTACTCATAACTATTAAAGCAGATTTTTTTCTCCTTTCGTACTAGAAGTTCAAAGTGCAGTTAGTATTCTTAGTAATTCTACCTATGTAAGTATTTCTTGAGATACAAAGAAAGCCTTCTAAAGTCCTGGCATTTTATGTTAATATAATCAAGTCACTTATATTTTCCTTAGTATTTCAAGTCCTCTATTGCAATACAAGGCAATAATGAGCACTTTATTCTTGCTATATCATTCTCATCTTCAGCATTATTATATTAACCCTTCTTCTCCTCCTCATTATTATTAATACTATTATTAAGAGATCTGGGCAACAGTACACAAAATCTTTTGTCAGAATTCTCTGTCCTTTGATTATTCTATTGGTTTATCTATACCTTCCACTTTTTGATGAGTTGTTAAGGGCTTTCTTTCAAACATTTTTTGCCGGATAGACATTCTTACTCCAGTCATTTTCAAACTTGTGTGTTTTGATTTACTGTCATTTGATTCCTGATGGGACAACAGTTAAGACAATTTTTTGTTAGACATTTATCAACACAGCATCTGATACATAATACAGAGTCAATAAAATATTAAAATTATTGCATGTTATCTCATTGAAGTCTCATAAAACCCTATGAATATGGTTCTTTATATACAATTTTTTGTTTTCCTTTTTTTTTTTGAAACCCTTTCTTCCCATTCCCCTTCACCCTTCACCTCCAAACCCCTCCCCCTGGCAACCACCAGTACCCTGTATTTATGGGTCTGTTTCTGCTTTCTTTTGTTTGTGTTTGTTTTGTTTTTCAGATTTCACATATAAGTGAAATCATATGGTGTTTGTCTTTTCTCTGTCTAAATTATTTCACTTAGCATAATACCCTGTAGGTCCATCCATGTTGTCACAAACAGCAAGGTCTCATTCTTTTTTATGGCTGAGTATATCCCATTATACATACACACACACATACATACATGATATATGTGGTGTATATGATATATATATTATATGTATGTGTGTGTATATATATATAACTGTTTAGCCATTCATACAATATATATGATATATACAATATACATGATATATATCGTGTGTGTGTGTGTGTGTGTGTGTGTATAACTTCTTTAACCGTTCATCTACCAGTGGACACTTAGGTTGCTTCTATATATTGGCTATTGTAAATAACATTGCAGTAAACATAGAGGTGCATGTATCTTTTTGAATTAGTGTTTTTATTTTCTTTGGGTAAGTACCCAGTAGTGGAATTACTGGATCTTATGGCAATTCTATTTTTAATTTTTTGAAGAACCTCCATACTATGGAGTGGCTGCACCAATTTACAGTCCCACCAATGGTGCATGAGGGCTCCTTTTCTCTCCACATGCTCACAAACAGTTGTTTTTTCTTGTCTTTTTGATACTAGCCATTCTGAGTGGTGTAAGATGGTATCTCATTGTAGTTTTGATTTTCATTTCCCTGATTATTAAGTGATGTTGAGCATCTTTTCATGTGTCTATTGGCCATCTGTATGTCTTCTTTGTTAAAATGGCTAGTCAAGTCCTCTGCCCATTTTTTAATTAGATTTTTGGAATTATTATTATTATTTGGGTGTTAAGTTGTATAAGTTCTTTATAGATTTTGGATATTAACACCTAATTGGATATATCATTTACAAATATCTTCTCCCATTCAGTAGGTTTATTTTTTGTTTTATTCATGGTTTTCTTTGCTGTGTAAAAGCTTTTTATTCTGGTGTAGTCCCAATAGTTTATTTTTGCTTTTGGCTCTCTTGCCTGAGAAGATGTGTATAGAAAAATGTTGTTAGGGCCAATGTCAAAGAGATTAATGCCTGTGCTTTTTTCTATAAGTTTCATGGTTTCAGGTCTCATATTTAGGTCTTTAATCCATTTTGAGTTTATTTTTGTGTATGGTGTAAGAAAGTGGCCCAGTTCCTCTTTTTTTTTTTTTTTTTTTGCCTGTAGCTGTCCAATTTTCCCAACACCATTTATTATAGAGACTGTGTCTTCTCCATTGTATATTCTTACTTCTTTGTCGTAGATTAACTGACCATATAAACATAAGTATATTTCTGGGCTCTCTATTCCATTGATCTATGTGTCTGTTTTTGTGCCAGTACCATATTGTTTTCATTATTATAGCTCTGTAGTATGTCTTGAAATCTGGGATTGTGATACCTCTAGCTTTGTTCCCCTTTCTCAAGATTGTTTTGGCTATTTGGAGTCCTTTGTGGTTCCATACAAATTTTAGTATTATTTGTTCTGGTTCTGTGAAAAATGTTGATATTCTGATAGGGGTTGCATTGAATCTGTAGATTGCTTTGAGTAGTATGGACATTTTAACAATATAGATTCTTCTAATCCATGAGCATGGAATATCTTTCCATTTTTTTGTGTGTGTTGTCTTCAATTTCTTTCATCAGAGTACATGTATTCACCTCCTTGGTTAAGTTTATTTCTAAATATTCTATTCTCTTTGGTACAATTGTAAATGGAATTGTTTTCTTAATTTCTCTTTCTGCTACTTTTTTTTTAATTAGTATATGAAAACACAATAGGTTTCTCTGTATTAATTTTGTATCCTGCAATTTTACTGAATTCATTTATTACTTCTAATAACTTTTTCGTGGAATCTTTAGGGTTTTCTGTGTATAGTATCATATCATCTGCAAATAGTGACAGTTTTATTTCTTACTGACCAAATTGGATGCCTTTTATTTCTTTTTCTGTCTGCTTGCTGTGGCTAGGACTTCCAGTACTATGTTGAATAAAAGTGGTGAGAGTGAACACCCTTGTCTTGTTCAGATCTTAGAGGAAAGCTCTCAGTTTTTCACCATTGAATATGATGTTAGCTGTGGGTTTTTCTTTTCTTTTCTTTTCTTTTTTTAATTTATTTACTTATTTGAGAAAGAGACAGAGAGAGAGCACACGGGCACAAGTAGGGGTAAAGGTAGAGGGAGAATCCTCAAGCAGACTCCCTGCTGAGCACAGAGCCCAACTTAGGGCTCAATTCCATAACCCCTGAGATCAGACCTGAGCCGAAACCAAGAGTTGTCCGCTTAACTGAATGTGCCACACTGGTGCCCCAGCTGTGGGTTTTTCATGTGTGGTCCTTATTATGTTGAGGTGTGTTCCCTCTAAACCCACTTTGTTGAGAGATTTTGTCTTGAACTGATGTTGCATTTTGTAAAAGCTATTTATGCATTTATTGAGACAATCATTTAATCTTTAGTCCTCATTTTGAATCATATTGCTTGATTTGTTAATATTTGAACTGTCTTTGCATCCCTGGGATAAATTCCATTTAATCATGATGAATGATCCTTTTAATGTATTCCTGAATGAATTTTGCTAATATTTTGTTGAGAGTTTTTGTATTCATCAGGGATATTGGTCTGTAGTTTTCTTTCTTTCTTTCTTTCTTTGTTTCTTTGTTTCTTCTTTTTTTTTTTTTTTCGTAATGTATTTGTCTGGTTTCAGTAGCAGGGTAATTCTGACTGCATAGTATGTATTAGGAAATATGATGTACATTTTTAAGTGAAAAATTTGAAGTTTAAAAAGGTTAAATAACTTCCCCATAGTTACCTATCAGGTGGTGGCATGAATATTTTAACTTTTTTTTTTTTTTAAAGATTTTACTTATTTATTTGACAGAGAGAGAGCATAAGCAGGGGGAGCGGGAGAAGCAGACCCCCAGCTGAGCAGGGAGCCTGATGTGGGGCTTCATCCCAGGACCCTGGGATCATGACTTGAGCCGAAGGCAGACGCTTAACCGAGTGAGCCACCCATGTGTCCCAAAGATTTTAACTTTACATTGGTCCAACACTCATTCAGAATTCTTACCCTCCTGGCTTCACTGTCTTCTTTTTCATGGTTCATGATGTTCTCTAGATTCTTTTTTGTCTGGTGTATTTGAATTTCTGCATATTTCTGTATATCTACCATTCTTCTTCCGTGACAGAGCATAAAAGGTAGATTCTTAGACTGAATTCCAAAGGAATTAGAAGCCAGACATTTGATGATGTGATTTTGTTTATATATTATATTAGTCAAGTAAAGAAAGTGTATCATAGAAAATAGTTACCAAAATGAGGAAATAGAAAAAGTGGAAGAAAAATCAAGAAAAGCAAAATAACAAAGAGAAAATAAAACAAAAAGGGAATGTTAATGCATTTGTCTCTCAGTTACATAGTTAGATAGGTTCTTCATAAGTAAGACAACAGATTTCAGTTCAGCCCTTCAATTGTTACCTCCTTGAATGAGCCTGAAACAGATGCCATGCCAGATTTAAGAGCTCAGCTATTTGGAACATATGCTCTTCAAGTGCCTTCTTACAGGAGAATGTATAATGTATTTCTTTAGAGAAAAATGCCATTTATAAAAATGTTATTTAGTTTTTAGTCAAAAATGTCCAGTATAGACTTGTTTGCCTGTTTAGCTTTTTAAAAAAATAACTCAGTATTTGACTTTCATCAAATCTCATCTTAAGTTTTCTTTCTAAATTTTTGTTTGGTTTGAATTATTTTTGTATTGAATCTTCACTATAATCCTTATATCCGAGTTTAGGATACTGTATACAAAGTATCAGTAAGGGGTGCCTGGGTGGCTCAGTCAGGTAAGTGTCTGCCTTTGGCTCAGGTCATGATCCTGGGGTCCTGGGATTAGGTCCCTCGTCGGGTTCCCTGCTCAGCAGGGGATCTGGTTCTCCATCTCCCTCTGTGTGCTCTCTCTCTCTCAAATAAATAAATAAATCTTAAAAAAAAAAAGTATCATTAACATAACATAATAAAATAAAATTTAAAAAAAAGTATCAGTAAAATGTCAAAATGGATATCCTACAATGTGCATTATTTTCTACTCAAAATTAGTGTTCAAAAAAAGGGAATAAGGGAATGTTAGTGCACATGTCCCTTAGCATTCAAAAATGTAATTCATGTATAATTTTATGTATAATAATAGCTGTTCAAATGCGTAATTCCATCTGTAGATTTTAATACCAATAGTAGTCATAATTAATTTACTCCCTTTCATTTGCACATCAGTCATTTATACTGAGATGATCAGGTAATTCAGTTAAAAAAGAAATTTGATTTTCACTGAATTCATTAATTGTGCAGTTAGTTTGATTTTTCTTTATTGTATAAAGAATCATAAAAATGTTCTTGGGGCATCTGGGTAATGCAGTCAGTTAAGCATGTGACTCTTGGTTTCGGCTCAGGTCGTGATCTCAGGGTTGTGAGATGGAGCCCCAGATTGGGCTCTGCACTGGGCATGGAGCTTCCTTAAGATTATCTCTCTCCCTCTCGCTCTGCCCCTCCTTGCTATGCTGTCTCTCTCAAATAAATAAATCTTTAAAAAAAAATCCTAAAAATGTTCATATATGTAAAATGTAATTTTATTATATCAGAGTCCAATATTTAAAATTTAGTTATGTTTAACTTCTTCTTCGTCTCATCATTATTATTATTATCTCTGCCATTTATATTTGCTTACATTGCTGAGATATTTCAGATTGATGTTTGATTTTGAAAAGCAAGATAACAGAAATTAGAATTTTACATTTTCTTCACTGAAAATAAAGTGAAATGTATATTTATATACATAGGTGTATGAGAGTCATTCACACGCACAAAACAGTTTTAACCTGAATAAGTTAGTAGCTGTGGCTGTTTGAAAAGTTTTAATTTTTTATGCTAACTTTAATGCATATTAAATACTTAGTTTTGGATTTAGCATGAATAAAATGTATGCAATTTTTGTTTCAAAATTAAATTACATTAAATAGTAATCTCTTTTAAAATGTTATGTTAAACTTGTCATATGAATACACTTTAAAGCAGAAAAATATGGAAATAATCTAGTAGGTGGATGTTTCAAAAAGGTATTTGAATTATGATCACCACATTTAGGCTTAGGATAATTGTAGGCAATTAATTCAAAGAAAAAATTATCCAAAAGTGTGGGTCATATTATTTATAATTGTTGAATTTGATGCACGGGAACCACGTTTGCTTTAAAGGACAACAGAACTTGAAGACTTCTGGGTAAGAAGGCAAAGAAGTAAAGCTGTGACAGTTTACCTAGTTTGTTCAAAACAGCAGGAATCGTCTACTCCAGTAGAAACTGAAAATATTTTAAAGTTCAGTGATCACCAGACTCTAGGAATTTCATGATCACTTACTTTGTTCAGCAGAATTCTATTCAGGAGTTCTGGTTTTACTTTGCTCTTGATGTTTCATAACAAATAGTGTGTGAAAAGCGTCCAGCATTCCTCCTAAGACTATGCATTCTGCTTTATTGACTCCAGAGCTATTACACAAGACATTTTCCCAGTAATTGAAATTCCCATGATCAATGCACAGTCTGTTTTATGGATGCTGTTTTTTTCTATTTTCCTGTGTACCCTTCCTTTACCTTATTTTTCTTCACATTCTCTGAGAGATCAAATGGCCCTTGTTATTGACTCAGTAGCACATTATGTAAATGATAATGCCCTCTTGGGCCTAGAGAACTATAGAGCTTTTGTTGTATTTGCTAGTTCTGGGTATTCTTCAGTTTGCTCTTGTTTTATTGGAATTCACATTAATTTGGCATATATGGCATAAAATACCTTTATATATATATGACAAAGATAACTTGAGTTTATATGCTGGATTATTTGAGTCTTGATTTTTTTCTTTGCTTTTTACTGTTTCTCCTGTTTTAATGATTATGCAAAATTATTTACCTGACAAGTGCTTCTGTTTCAATAGTTTTTTGAATTTTTTTTAAAGATTTTATTTATTTATTTGACAGAGAGAGACACAGCGAGAGAGGGAACACAAGCAGGGGGAGTGGGAGAGGGAGAAGCAGGCTTCCCACAGAGCAGGGAGCCGATGATGCGAGGCTCGTTCCCAGGACCCTGGGATTATGACCTGAGCCAAAGGCAGACACTTAACAACTGAGCCACCCAGGCGCCCCAAGTTTTTTTAATTTTTAAAACAATTCATCTGTTTCATTTGTGAAATGAATCAAATGGAATGTTCCATTAAAAGTTGGAGAAGTTACCATGCAGTTCAATTGATATTCTGTTATTAGATTTGTTATGCTACAAATCTTTCTTCACATTTTACTAAGAATTTATAATACTATGTTATTTTAGATATCTAATAAGAAAGCATTAAAAACATCAACATTTTCTACTTAACACTTTAAAAATTATAAACACTGAAGATTTAGTATCAATTGTCTTGCTTTAATAAACTAGACCTTATTCAATCTTTGTTGTCTTGGAGATATAAAAGCATTGCCTCTACTCCATGTCCCATTTTTCATTTTTTTTTTTAACTATCAATGTTACTCTTTTCTGAATCACCTTTAATTTATCTAGTTTTCTTTGAAAATCTGCACGTGACTTCTATATAATATTAAATAAAAGACTAGCACTTTGGTAAGTTTAATTTGCAGCAACAGTTTGCAACCTAAATTGATAGGGCAAAGGACATCTTTATTAGGAAGAGCTCCCAAAACTTTGCTTACTGAGCAAACAGGCATAGTGTTTATCTAGATGCTGTAGTAATTAAGTATGGGCCCAGAGACTAAAGAAACTAATTTGTATTTGACAAGCCAAGCACCAAGCAGATGGACCATGGTTAAAAAAAAAAGAGAGAGACATTTCTGGGTTATAAATATGAGGCATTATTTTTTTGGATAGTGAATTCCTATTATTAATAGATTAAAGAAACTATAAACTGTCTTAAACATTTGGTCTGCATCTATTTCTGAGTTCCCCCAGAAACTCAAACCCTAAGCTAAAGTCCTTGATAATATTGTTTTTTTAGAAAAATCCAGGGACCACGATTAGAGGACTAAAAAATATTAGAATGAGTCAGTACAAGAGTATGGTATCAAACTGGTCCATCAGTATGGGTAGCTGGGGCTCAATCCATCTGGGATTTTTTAAGGTGTCCTGTAGGATGAAATTCACAATAGTCCACCTAAAGTGTGGTAGAGGGAGGGCATTTTTGAGAGTACCCTTTATTCACTGACTCCCTCTCCCATTGGTCAAGAGGTGCCTAGTGGGGTATTAAATCTCTAGAATGCTTAGTTTGTGCAAGCTCAAATCCCCAGTGTTTCCTATAGGTGTCCAACCCTAAGGTGTCAGAGAAATACTGGGACAAATAACTGGTCCATCTGAGGTGAGGTGCTCTGCTGCTTCAATTGCTAGAAGCTGATGGCTAGAGTAGTGTTTGAGGGAAATGATGGCTAAGAAGATGTGAAAGACATTTCTTTTGGTCTAGAGAGGTCATAGGAATCTGGAGGTGCATGGTTCTCAGTTGCATCCATTCAAATGTTGCTACCCTTGCCACAGAGTCCCACTAGTTTTCTATTCACAGCCCTGATTTGGGCACAGGCAGAATGTTGGCATTGTGCTTGCAGCACTTTTTTTTTCTAATTTAGTTTTATTATGTTATGTTAATCACCATACATTACATCATTAGTTTTTGATGTAGGGTTCCGTAATTCATTGTTTGCGTATAACACCCAGTGTTCCATGCAGTACGTGCCCTCTTTAATACCCATCACCAGGCTAACCCATCCTCCCACCCCCATGCCCTCTAGAACCCTCAGTTTCTCAGAGTCCGTAGACTCTCATGGTTCGTCTCCCCCTCCGATTTTCACCCCTTCATTTTTCCCTTCCTACTATCTTCTTTTTTTTTTTTTTTAACATATAATGTATTTGTTTCAGAGGTACAGGTCTGTGATTCAACAGTCAGCACTTTTGTAGTCATTTGACCTCCTGTTTAAATCCTGGGCCTGATTTTCAGTAATCTGCTCCATAGCTGCAGGGGAAAGGGTGTTTTTACATGCGGTCATAGAGTATTTAGATTCTCACAAAATTATTTGAATTGACAGTTAGATAACCTGGACTTATTTGATGGTCTCTAGAGTCTTGAATGGAAAGCCAATCAACTCATAATCCTTGTAATTATCAGAACTATATGCTACTGCTGCCATATGAACCAGTGCTTCACTTTCCATCTGAATCTCTTCCTGATGGACAGCCAGTGAAAGTCTTAGTAACTGTAATACTAATGCATATGCTTTACTCTCTTCCTGCAGTTCATCTCAATCTGCCACCAGGAAATATGGTTGTAATTGTGATGTTCATGTGTATCAGAGGTGACCACTACATTACTTACCATCAGCAATAAATGGTATTGCTATCTAACTCATGAGTGATCCAGTTCCAGAATTCTACCCTGAGGGTCTTGCTTTCAAAATCAGTTATCAAGACATGAAAAGACTTGGAAGAAAATTAAATACATATTACTAAGTGAAAGAAGCCTATCTTTAAAGGCTACATCCTGTATGATTCCAACTCTCTGACATTCTGGAAAAGGTGCAGTTATGGAGACAGTAAAAAGACCAGTGGGTTCCTAGGAGCTGGTGGGAAGGGAGCACAGAGGTGAAGCACAGTGGATTTTTACGGCAGTGAGACTATATATTCTCTAGTTGTAGATACATGTCATTATACATTTGTCAAAACCCATAGAACATATGACACCAAGACTGAAACAGAATATGAACTATGGACTTTGGGTGATGGCGATATGTCAGTGCAGCCTCATCAATTGTAACAAAGATACCACTGGTGGAAGATGTTGATAGCGCGGGAGACTGTGGGTTCAAGGGAATGGGGGAACTCTCTACTTGCCACTCAGTTTTGCTGTGAACCTAAAACTGCTGTAAAAATAAGTATACATACATATATATATTTATATATAAATATGTGTATATGTGTGTATATATATCTGTGTGTCTATATAAATAAATATGTGTGTGTATATATATATATATATGATGAGAATGGAAATTAATACAAGGGTACGTGATCACATTGGTCAGCACTGTGGGGTTTAACTCCACACTTAAGTGTTAGCAAATCTGGGGCTGAAAGGCAGAACTATATAGTACAACTTGATGAGAATATAGTCACCTGAGAAAAGCTGATTGTCATTGCAGTGCTGAACTGAAAAGATTTGAAGTAAAAATAAGAAGTATCCAATATATCTCCCCTTCTTGCTTTCCTTACTTTCTTTAAATAAGATGAGATTAACATAAATAACAAATTTTTAGTCTTGTTTTTGGGAATTTTAGATTATTTTATTCAAGGGAGCACTTTGCTCAGTTCAATGAATGGCCAAACTCCCTAGTGTTTAATCCTTTCCATATTTTGCAACTTTCTGAAGTTATTTTATGATCCCTAAGCTATTCATACAGAGCAATTAAAGGATTTATATGTTAAGTCATGTAGTTTTTAAAGTATTTAAGTATTTATTAATGGAATATGAGTGAGTCATAAACTATTTAGTCTAAGGCACCAAGAATAGTCTCCACAGGGTAGACCAAATTCCATACGAAGATCTAAATAACTTCAACCTATAGTTAAAGCCAATTTTTCCTAGAGGAAATAAGAATTATAAGCTTTTAAGCAGATAATATTTGACAGGAAAGCTCCTGAAAGCATCTTCTTTATTCCTCATGAAGGACCTATTTGTGTGGAATCATTATCCTTTTTTATACATGTAGTACAGGGATATGTGACTGGTGTAGAGGAGATTTGCTTCTTTTTAATATCCATCAGCTCATCCAAGTCACTCATGGTGGAGTTACTCCAAGACTGATTCATTAAGCAGTTCAAAGACATCATCAAGATTCAGATACACTTAATGTTTCTCTCTTTTTACTTGACAATTTTCCTTCAAAGTGTAATGAGGATATTTTAGTTCCCGTTATTTTATTTTTCCATTAAAATAGTAAGCAGAAAAAAAATTTTTCCTTTAAAAATTGAAAAAAAAATTCTTATGTATCTCACTGGCAGATCTCCAGTTCATCGGCAGGAGCTGGATCTCCTACTTAAATCTAAATTAATCACAGGAAAGGGTATGTTTTTACATACCCCAAAAACAACCTAAAAAATATGGCATTGGCTTTTGAACTGGGTGTTAGGTCAAAGCTGGAAGGCCTTTGAGGAGACGGTTAATTGAAGGAGGTAGGGCCTTCATCGGAGCAAATGCAGAAGTTTAAAAGGACTTGAAGACATTGTCAATAAGGCATTAAAAAAGAGTGAGGAAATTGTTTTTGGAAGGTTATAGAAAGGAGACCCATGCTATAGTGCCAGAGAATGCAGCTAAACTGTTGCCTGTGCTAACATGGAAAATAGTCAAAAATACCTAATGACTTGATGATCTTGCTAAGGACACTTCTAAGCAGAATGTCGAGGCTACTTCCTAAAGATAGTTTATAACAAAAATGAGTAAGGAGAGAAGTATACTATAGAATGAGTTCTTCTGCATTGGAGTAAATTTGGAGGAAATATGAAGGGCTCAGAACAGTCTTTTCAGCCAGCATTCTGAAAGTTAGCAAGAACCCTGGTGCAAAAAATAAAATCCAAAATGGGATTATAAAATCCTTTGTTAAGGTTTCAGAAAGATTTAAACCAGTGACTCAAACATTTTCAAATAGACCAAAATCCTTCAGTAGACCTTAAAACTGTGCCTTCAAGATTCTTTCTCTTACACAATGGGGATTACAAGAAATTAAAAAACATTGTCCTACATCAGAGCCTAAATTAGGGAAGTGTTTGTCTCAGAATTTCTGGTATTTCATTTATCTGATTGAATAAATTCTAATACAATTCATTAAAAAACCCACACATTTTTGGGCACCTGGGTGGCTCAGTCGTTAAGCGTCTGCCTTCGGCTCAGGTCATGATCCCAGGGTCCTGGGATCGAGTCCCACATCGGGCTCCTTGCTCCGCGGGAAGCCTGCTTCTCCCTCTCCCACTCCCCCTGCTTGTGTTCCCTCTCAGGCTGTGTCTCTCTCTGTCAAATAAATAAATAAATTCTTTAAAAAAAAAAAAAAAAAAACCACACATTTTTAAGATTTTTTTTCCTCGTGGAAGTTACCTACAGTCATAACTATAAGTGACAAAAAATATACGAAATGAAAAGAGGCCTTTGGATTCCTAAATGTTTATGGCAGGAAGCATAGTAAAAAGTCAACTCAGTTGCAAACTCAGTTTTCTTATGAAAACTACAAAGTAGAATCAGAAATACAGATTCTAGATGCCAATATTCACAGATAAAAATTACCAAAGAATAGGATTGAGCCCTAATTAAGAAACTGGCAACATGTGTCCTGCTTGATTTGAGAAGTGCTATGGACATTGACTGCTGTGTGCTTCCCTTTTTCCACTTTTTAATGGGAATGTTTATAGTATTTACCCCATTCCTGTGACATTATTCAGTGTTTTGGAGTAGGTGGCAGGGGGTAGACACATAACTTGTCTATTTAGTTCCCAGATCTTTTAAATAAGACTGATATAGAAAGACTTGTACCAGAGGAATGTGTACTCATCTGGACTTGTAAAAAATATGACTTCCAGACTTCCTATTATAATTCCATAACAGGATGGGGCTTTGAGGGACATGGGGGAAGGAATGAATGTGTATTGCATGTGAGAGGGATGTGACTTCTTGTATCTAGAGGGTGAATGGTGGAAAATCGTATTTCAAAAGATTAGTGCAACAATATAGCTGTTGCCCCGTGGTCTCCTGCAATGTGACTTTACCATTGCCCCATCAATAGGGAAGTCTAATTCTCTTCCCATTTGTACCTGGGTTGGCCTGTGACTCACTTGCAACCAACGGAATGTTACAGAAGTGAAGGTAAATGTTTTTGAGGCTATGTCATAAAAGGTAATGCAACTTCTGCTTGGTTCACTAGCCCTCTTGCTTTGGAACCCTGAGTTGACAAAAGAAAAGGCCTTACTTCACTGAAGCCACCATACTGTGAGAAAGCCCAAATTAGCCCACACACTAAGAACACGTGCAGAGGTCCTGAGGATGTACAAAGAGAAGTGACCAACCAGCTCTCATTAACTGCAAACTTCTAATCTTGAAAATCTTTTATTCAGTATTACTCATAGTAATTTTAGTTCTTTCATCAAGCCCTGACTAATACAAGCCATAATCCAACTTTTCATGTAACTTCAAAAAATCCAGATATACAAATTTAAAATTTCTTCATAGATGAAAGCAATTTTTCATTTATTGATTAGGAGTATTTATTGAGCATTTACTATGTGTGTACTTTTATCTGTGCTGGAAATAAATTCTCTGCCTTCATGGAGTTTACAGTCTGTTTCAGGACACTGGCAATAAATAAATATGAAATATAAGCCCAGGCAATGATGAGAGCAATAAGAAGGCAAAGAACATAAATTAGATTAAGCACATAGAAAGATAAGGGGTGATATTTTAGATAGTGATGTAGAAGGCTTCTCTGTGGTTTCATCTGAAAAAAGTAAAGGATACAATTATTTAAGGTATATAGGAAAGAGCTTTCCAGAAGAAATAAAAAATTTATAACCCTGAGTTGTGAGCATACTTAGAATGTGCAAGGATTAACAAGGAGACAAGTATAACTTGAACATCTTAAAATGAAAATAAAGATCAGAGATGTAATACGAGGCTATGTAGATGATGGTAAGCCATGTGGATACTTAAATTTTCTTTAAAATCTAAGAGAGCCCATTGAGGTGTTTTATTTAGGGCACTGACATGAACTGATACTGTTTCAAGCAGGAATTGTCAAAAAGGAGTAGAAACGAAGGACGAGAAAGCAAATAGATTATTTAGGACTATTCCAGGAAAGTGTTGAGGGTAGCTTGGACCGGGGTAGTAGTCACAGATGTAGTGAGAAATGGTGAAAATCTTGATTTATTGTATCCTTATAGCTTGGAATGGAGAGTAAGCCAAAAATCAGTAGTCAAGTTTAACTCTAAGAATTTTGGTCTCATAAGTAACAGAGAAGGAACATTTTTAGGGGGAGAGGAATTACTGAATGGTGAGAGCTAAAATGAGAACATTGATAATGGAAAGGTTTTAGGTGAGAAAAATTAAGAGTTTAATTTTGGATACGTTATGCCTGAGATGTCTACTATGCCTCCACGTGAAACTATCAAGGAAGTAGTTGGATATTCATGCTTGGTTTTCTAGCATTTCTGAAAGAATTTTGGGTTGAAGATTGACCAAAAAAAGAAAAAAAAAAAAGGATTGTTTAACTTGTAAGTGGAATTTAAATCCATTGTTGTGTTATGGTTCACCTAGGTAATGACAGTAGACATAATGAAAGGAAGAGAAGAGTTTCCAGAACTGGACTCTCTGGTACTCAATGTCTGGAAGTAGGAAAAAGGAAGCATATTCATCAAAGAAGCCTGAAAAGAGCAGCAAGCTATGTAAAAAAAAAATAATAATAATAATAATAAGTATCAGGAAATTGTGATTTCCCAGAATCTAGATGAATAGTATTTCAAGTAGGATGTTGAGATCAATTGCATCAGGCATTGCTTGGAAATCAACAAAGATAAAAACCATTTGTCATGACAAAATAAATTATATCCGTAAACTGAATGGGAGCATTTTCAATAGAGACATCAATATAAAACTTCTTGAGGTAGATTCAAGGAATAATAATAAGTGGGCTTAGTAGTACAGATATGACACTTCTGTTTTTCTGTACTGTAATAAAAGAAGTAGATTTTTTTGTTAGTAAAGAAGAGATTTTCCAACAGCTTTTTATTTTGATGAAAATTGTCTCCTAGAAATGAACATTAATTAAAATAGAGGAAGAGAATAATTTCCAGAACAGTGTCTTTGAGTACAAATACATTGTATCCAAGAGGGAAGAGAGAGTGTGTAGTTGTAGCTGGATATAGTTTTAGAAGGAAATGAAAATCCTCTTCTCATTGTGTGTGTGTGTGTGTGTGAACGTAAAAGATAATCAGGATGGAGTGAAGGTAGAGAAAGAATCAAGGAGAAAGAGGAGATGTGGAAGATATATTTTAAAAATTGAATAATGAACTCACAAGGGAAATGTAGTAGAAGGTCAGGTAGCAGAGATACTTCCCATTTAAGATTTGTAGTTAAAAATTTAGAGTGAATCCAGTATGCATGGCTGTATGAATTTCTTCAGCTTTGAGAAACTTCTCTGGTGCATCAATGAAGTAGGTAAAGTTGAATGTAAATAGGGTAAGGATTTTACTGGGTCAAGTGGGAAGAAAGTAAGGCAAAAGAGTTGATACTATATACAACGGATTCATTATTTGATGGGTTGTAGACTCATTTATACTAGGAAATAATGAAATTGGCAGGGTTGTGCAGTACAGAAATTAAAAATGTGTCAGCCTCACAGGATTGGAGATCCTGTTGGAGTTGAAGAGTTTTAGCAATGAAGATACTTAAAAAAATGAATTGTATGGAATAGAACACTTGATATTGGAATTTGGTATCAATGTAATTATTGGTTAGGAAAAAATGTGAGACACAAACATTACAATAGTGGATCACTGAGGCAAAGTATAGGACAAGATTTTAAAGGTGAATAACCTGAGACATCTACCCAAAGTCAAAGGCATCCTAATTTATACCTTCTGAATTTGCCAAGTTTATATTTATCAACTGGTCAAGATTAGTAAATACCAGAAGAGATAAATATTAGTACAGTACCTATACTTTATTACATTCTAAAGCAAATACTGGGGATAAAAAGAAGTATAAAACCCCTTTTTAAAGGAATTTTTATTCTCTTGGGAAGAGAAAAGATCAAGATGCAGGAGACCTAATGAAGGGGGAGGAAGAAAAGGAAATTGGTGATTTGGCATTTTTATTATCTGTTCACAATGACCATCTTTTCTGGTTGCCTAATAAATTTTATTTTGGTTTCTATTTATAAGTTATCTCTTCCAGTAAGTTAGACACAATTTCAGAGTATCTACTCTTCAGATAGCAATATAATAAAAAGTGAAAAGTTTATTTGAAATAGTAGCCATTAACAAAAATCCGATTGTAAATTGTGCATTGTTAATAGGCTTTTCCAGACATTTCAATAGAATGTGCTAAAAAATATGTTGGTTAATATATGGTTTGTCATTTTTATATAGTTTAGTGTCTAAATCCATTAATCTCTCATTTTTAAATTTCATTATTGTATTGACAACTTTCATTGACAGTGGTAGAACATTAATGTTTACAAACTTTTGATTATAAGTACTCAATTTTGTCCTAGAAATAAGGACTTCTATTTCAGCTTTCAGAATGTTGACTTTTAAACATTGTGTTCAACAAGGTAATAGTATGTCATGTGTATATATATAATATAGATTAACACATATTGATTCAAAACCACAGAGTGTATTTTGAACAAATGTGACAAAATGTAAAATGTATTAACCAAAGAAATATCATACTATGTATATAATATGGTTTCTATTTTCAATACCAGAATATACAATGACTGTTTTCATACAGAAAATATTTGGAACCATTTAGTCATTGGAATATTTTATTTACTCAGTAATTATATGACAGGGACATGCTAAAATTCATTAAAGAAAAATCATTACTCAGACACTACTATAAAAAAAGAAATTGCCTCAATTACCTGTTCTTTTCTGTTTTTTTTCACCTGAGCTGTATGGTTGATAGGCCTTTTATTTGTTTGTTTGTTTGAAGTAGGCCCCACACCCAGAGTGGAGCCCAACACAGGACTTGAACTCACAACCCTGAGATCAAGACCTCAGCTGAGAGTCGGATGCTTAACCAACTGAACCACCCAGGTGCCCCTGATAGGCCTTTTTTATTTTTAGCTTTGCAGATGATATTTACAAAAACACATAACCTTCATGTTATTCCTCAAACTTATGTTTCTACATCCATTTACATATTTAAGAGACATTTACGGAGCAGTTTTCTAGATGGATGGCAAAAATTTTAAATAAACTCAAATTTGAAAGGCTTATATTCCAGAAACTCACCATATAGTCCAGAAATTATATGTATGTATAACAGTGTGCAGTGACAACCCCCCCCCCCCCGAAAAAAAATTCCACCCTCCAAAGAATCCTTGACAACACTGACGAGGCCATGATCCTCCTTGCTTCTGGTGTAGTGGGTACTGGTTTCAAGGACTTCACAGAGGAGGTCATGGTAGAGCTTGTTTGGCAAACAATGAATGAAGACAGCATTAGAACTGGAGAATAAAGCTATTAAAAGTACACAGAGACATTGATCAGATGTGGGCAAATAACTGAAAAATACCCAGTTAGAGACAGAGATGACATAGGAAGTGTAGGAATACACCAGAAAATCTGGAAGTGTTAAATACTGATAGCAACTTCAGTTGAGGACAGCTATAAAAATGTTTTAAGCAAAGTGGAAACATCATCAGAAGACAGTAGAAGAGGGTGAAATAGGCAGTTTCAAAACTCAATGGTGGCAAATGGAATGGCCTCTTAGAGAAAGAAGTTGAGGAGATCCTTTCTTAAGGCAATGATGGAGCACATAGAGATGAAAGAAAAATTACGAGCATTGCCCAAACCAGGAGTGACTTCCATCTCTGAGCTAGTCATTGCATAGTGTTGTACATACATATAATTCTTGTAAACAATGAAATAGAACTTTCATAATACCTAAAACCACTCCCTATTAAAACATTTTACTTTGGCTCCTTTATTCTCTATCTTGAATATTAATGGATGATACTCAGTATTATTTTTGTTGGGTTCAACTCTGTTCCTTTCCCAAGAGTTCAGGCAATTTTTCATTATACACAACTATATTTTGTGTGTGTGAAGATTGGGAGTGTATGAGATACTTCTCAGATACCAAATCCTCATGCTCTAACCCCATTTTTTGCCTGGTTTGTGATGGGCAATAATACTTGTATAACTTCATCTGAGCAGGATCAATAGGAAGACACCTCTCTATTCTAAAGCACTATCCAATGAACAAGTATTTTAAAATCCATTTGTTCCAATGTGTACAATTAGTCAAAAAGAAATAAAGACACCATCATTAATTAAAGTAGTTCTGATTTTTAAGTTATCTCTTTCTATAGAGAGTAAAAAATGGTGAGTGCATGTATGTATGCATGGTGAGTGTTAAGAGGGGTTGTTTTATTCCATAAATGTAATTTGACCAGATTTACTCCAGAAAAAATGATGACCCACTCCTGGAAGTATATACCATGCCCTCCAAGTAAAATTTTCGGGGAAGATAGAAATATTCTCTACTTATACTGTTTAATAAAGTAGCTATTAGACTCCTAGCCAGTTAAGAACTTCAAATGATACTGGTAAAACAGAGGAATTCAATTATTATATTTATTTTAATTAATTTTAATTTTATAATATGACTGAGCTATTACATTAGACAGTGCAGACTAAACTTGGCAATACGGAGGATGAGAAAGAGGATGCAGTCTAGTGTGACTGTTAGCTTTCTGGTGATAGCTTGCTTGTGTTTCATTTCTTTCTCAGCATGTAAATTATACTCTTCTTACCTTGGAGCCTTTGCATTTGTACTCTGTTCTACACAGAGGGCCTCATGGATTTCCCCTTTGATGTCTGCTTTTATTCCTTCATATTTAAGCTTATTTTTTTTTTTTAAAGATTTTATTTATTTATTTGACACAGAGAGAGAGAGAGGAATCACAAGCAGGCAGAGTGGCAGGGAGCGGCAGAGGGAGAAGCAGGCTTCCCGCGGAGCAGGGAGCCCGACGTGGGACTCGATCCCAGGACTCTGGGATCGTGACCTGAGCCGAAGGCAGACGCTCAACGACTGAGCCACCCAGGTGCCCCGTGAGCCACCCAGGCGCCCCTCTTCATATTTAAGCTTAAATGCCACCTTCTGAGAAAGGCCTTTCATAATACCTCAGTTGCTAACTTAATGTCATCTCCAATATAACCACTAATTACCCTGTGTCTCTCTACCCTAGTATACAGTTTACTTCCTCGGTATAACTTATTATATATCCTAATGAGTTATGTACCAGTTTACTTGCTGCATGTGTGTCTTAACCAATAGAACATAAGATCCAGGAGGGCCCGGGTCCTGCCTATCTCATCATCATCATCTCTAGTGCCACCATCATCACCTGCCAGGATGCCTGCTAGTTTGGTGGGTACTCATGAATACATGTTGAATCAATGTGGATTACTTTCCAATTTATCCTGTCAAACTGTATTTTCTCTCTTCCTTTAAACATATTATTTTAATAAAATATAACTTCATTTTCAACAAGAGTTCAGTTACAAAGAAAAAAATAACTGTTTCAAAGGCATCTCTCATGTACTACATTCTGTTTACAATGCCTTCCTCCTCTACGACAGCCAAATTCTTCTCATTCTCTCTTAAACCCACTCTACTTGGCTTTGCCTCTCACCATTCCACCAAATTGTTTTATCAACATTGTAATCAAACTCCATGCCAAGACAGATTTACTGTGAACACTATGCTTAAGGTCTGGAACCCCCTCACTTTCATTGGTCATTTGTATCTCTCTAATTGGGAGGGGTCCTAATTTAAATATGTTTAAATAAAATTTGGAAAAGTAGAGTATTTTACCTCACATAGGAACAGTGCTTCTTTCCCTTTGATATTTCTCCTTCATACTTCTCCTTGAGTGAGTGGACAATGGTCCTGGGTGTTCGGGGAATCCATCCAGCCAAGGGCAAGTTGATTTGGAGACACATTGACTTTTGGTTTAATAGGATATATTCATATTGTTTATAATCGCTTCTGTATGCATTTGGTTATTTCTGGCCAAAGTGGTATAAGAATACCTTCTAGGAATACTTTCTCACCCACTATGCAAATCACCTGGAATTGTGACAGAAAGGTGCAGGTGAACGTAGCCTCTGCACCTGGTTTCTGAAAGTATGTAGGCAACATACAAGGCACAAGTCTTGAAATACACGGCGCCAGATGCTAGACTTTGGAAAATTCATCCAGTCATCAAATGTGGAGCATTGCAAGCCGTGTTTTAGTTCTTACAGATGCCTAGTCAAAATGAATGTTCTCACCTGTCAGGAGTATACTTGATGCAGTGCAAACACGTGTATATACATTGTACTTTCTGTTCCTATGTGGACTGTGAAAAAACAGGATTTATCAGAAACTGTATGTTTGTAGGGCCATAACATAAGCAGTAAATTCATCTGTGTGTGAGGTAAAATTTTAATGAATCTCCACTTATTAGTTTGAATCTGAGCCTATCTGACACACCATATCCCGAAGAGTTTGGTGGCTCTACCCTGCGGTAAAATTGCCTGAAAAAATAAGTATTCCAGGGATAATATTTCAAATATTTATCAGTAACTCAATGTACATTATGTAAGAATAATTAGAAATTAGGTTACTCGATAGCCTATACTGACAATTTATTTGAATTATTTTTCCCTTAATTTCGAATTAATACTGGGGCACCTGGGTGGCTAAGTCGTTAAGCATCTGCCTTCGGCTCAAGTCATGATCCCAGGGTCCTGGGATCGAGCCCTGCATCAGGCTCCCTGCTCAGTGGGAAGCCCGCTTCTCCCTCTCCCAATCCCCCTGCTTACGTTCCCTCTCTTGCTGTGTCTCTCTCTGTCAAATAAATAAAATCTTAAAAAAATTAATATTAAGAATTACTGGTCCTATACAAATTCACATATTACTAATAAAAAGGAAAAAATATAAAATGAAAGAAAGAAGACTGACAGAAGCTTCAATGCCAAACTCTTATTATATCTCCACAGAAACTATGAATTTTGTTGTCAAAATTTATGAAAGAGGGCGCCTGGGTGGCTCAGATGGTTAAGCGTCTGCCTTCGGCTCAGGTCCTGATCCCAGGGTCCTGGGATCGAGTCCCGCATCGGGCTCCCTGCTCAGTAGGGAGCCTGCTTCTCCCTCTGCCTCTCTCTCTCTCTCTCTCTCATGAATAAATAAAATCTTTAAAAAAAATTTATGAAAGAAATCTTACTAAATGATAAAAATTAAGACCAGCCTGTTGGAGAAGAGACTGATGTCTTTACTTTCTCTTCAGAAATGATCCTGCAGTATCCTTAGTATATAAAGAAGTGAACAAAGATTATGTAGCCAAAATTGTACAGAAAAAAATATATTAACAGATTTACATCAAGCAGTTATTTAAACAAAACACTATGATTTTCCTCTGGATTTTGTAATATCTGTCATATATGCTACCTCTCTAAAGAAGTCTTTAATCTGGGGTGCCTGGGTGTGTCAGTCAGCTAAGCGGGTGGCTCAGTGGGTTAAGCAGCCAGCTCTTGATTTGGCTCAGGTCATGATCTCAGGGTCCTGGGATCGAGCCCCGAGTCTGACTCTGTGCTCAGCGGGGAGTCCGCTTGAGCTTCTCTCTCCCTCTGCCCCCCCCCCCCCCCCCCCCGGTCCCCCGCTGGTGCATGCTCGCTCTCTCTAAAATAAATAAGTAAATCCTAAAAAAAAAAGAAGTCTGTAATCTGATGCAAACTCTTTTCCCACTCTAAATAAATACATAACATTGCAGCTAATTTTAAACTCAAGGCTTTATATTGTTGGATAATTTAAACTTGAAGCCCCAACTCTGAAAGCAATTCTCGCTCCATGCAGCTACCGCCAGTGATGGATTCTCAGTCCTCCCAGAAGCATTTGCTCTGTTGCTCACTCCTTTCTTCTGAATATACTTTTTTATTTGGCTTCAGGGCACAACAATCTCATGGTTTTCTTCCTATCATACTCTAAATACTATTGCTTCTCTATTTACACCCACTGTCTTTGAGATTTTATCCAGTCTGGATCAGCGCCATCAAACTGCAACACAGCTGGTATTTCCAAACACCCAAAGTTACGCTACCAGCCAAGAACGCCAGACTTCTATACTCATTTCTGCCTCCACATTTATTTCTTTTTTTTTTTCCACATTTATTTCTATGTGGGTATCTGCTAGACATCCCAAACTAATATGCCGCAAACTGAATTCCTGATCTTTTTTTTTTTTTCAAAACCCACTTCTACAGATACCTAGTCTTAATTAATGGCAACTCCTTACTAGTTATATCTTGCCTTGCATCTGTGATTGTGCATGATTTTTTTTGAAGTATCTCAAACACATCAGGCATTTTTCCTCAGAAAACTGGTATTTTCACTCTCTATGTTTGGAATACTGTACATCCCAAATATATAGATTACTCAGTACCTCACAAAATTCAGTCTTTATTCAAAGGCCACATTTTCAGTGAAGCCTTCCCTGACTATTTAAAATTGAACATCCTATCCTAATTGTACTTATTCCCCTTTATGATTTATTTCCCCGTCTAAGGTGTTTATTTTTTATATACTATATTTACTTATTTTATGTGTGTGTTTTTTTTAAAGATTTTATTTATTTGACAGAGAGAGACACAGCGAGAGAGGGAACACAAGCAGGGGGAGTGGGAGAGGGAGAAGCAGGCTTCCCGCGGAGCAGGGAGCCCGATGCGGGGCTCGATCCCAGGACCCTGGGATCATGACCTGAGCCGACGGCAGACGCTTAACGACTGAGCCACCCAGGCGCCCTATTTTATGTGTTTTTTATGTTTATCTTCTCCCATTAGAATTCTCGCTCCATGCAGCTACCGCCAGTGATAGATTCTCAGTCCTCCCAGAAGCATTTGCTCTGTTGCTCACTCCTTTCTTCTGAATATACTTTTTTATTTGGCTTCAGGGCACAACAATCTCTCAACCAAAAGATTTTTTCTTTTTGTTAATTACTGGCTTTGCAGTGTGTAGAGTCATGCCTCAGACACACAACTCCTTGAATAAATAATTTTTGAATGGATATTAAATAAATTTAAGCTACTAGTCACATTTATTTCTCAAAGGTTATTTTTTTGTGTACCTTTA
Source organism: Phoca vitulina (assembly GCF_004348235.1). Classification (NCBI taxonomy): domain Eukaryota; kingdom Metazoa; phylum Chordata; class Mammalia; order Carnivora; family Phocidae; genus Phoca; species Phoca vitulina. Next base: position 24,908,701 of record NW_022589708.1, on the reverse strand, counting down.
TTCTAAAGATGTATCTCTTAATTTTCAAAAGGTAGAGTCATTTAAAACCTCTATAATGAATGAATAAATAAATAATATTCCATTTACCTACATGATGTGATGTTGGTAAGTTTTCTAAGATTATGCCTATGTAATTCCTTATTCTGAAATCTAAATAGCAACAGTGGAAAAATTATACATCAATCATAGAATCAGATGTACCTGATCAATTTATATTTGCCATATATAAACAAAATACACATGTGTTATGACCCTAGCACCTACACAAAGATAATAATGAGCACTAGGTGAACCCTGGGTGTCTCAGGATATTATTAGGATAAGTTTCACTCTTATTATCCCTGAAAGAATATCTGAAAGGTTGTGTAACTAGAGCTAATGCAAGAACTGAAATTGGATCTAGGCTTATTTCAATGGTCGATGTATTATATAGTTAATTGGAAATCCCAGAGAAAACTTATAATTGATTTCCCATTCATGATATTATATCCTAGTAAGATTGTTAAGATATACACCCATAAGTGTATCTATACCTGCTTTAATATAACAAATAAAATACTCATTTCTCTAGGCAAGGCATTCCCAAGGGCAAGCGTATTTGGTTTATTTTAATGCATAAATTAATTTTTCCTTTTGAAAGCTTTTCTAACGTTTTATTAAAAAAAGTCTTTTCCTAATAGGCACCTTTAAAATGATGATTTAACTAATATAAAAATATTCTAGGCACTTCCTTATGAAACCCATTTTTTAAAAAGCCGTTTACTTTTCATGTTACTTTTCAGTAACATCTTGTTTTTATCTGATATGTTTGCAGAAATTTAATAGGAACTTTTGATTTGAAAGTGTGCTTTATGTAAAAAGCCCAGGAAAGGAAATAAATGACTGAAGAAGTGTGGTCCTTACAGTGGACTAAAACATAATACACTTCAGTGATAACATTTTAAAATTACATATGTTAATAATTATATTATTAATTAATTATAACATATTACTATATAGTAATGGTTAATATAATCAATATATGAATTATTGTAATAATAATTAGTGAATATTATATGGATTTAATTGTTGAAAATAATAAATATTTAATAATTTTAAAAATGATATACATTATCTTTATTTGTAGTCTGTTTTCTAGTTTTTCTAGTTTTGGAATGAAGTTTGTCTTACTCCCATAAAATTAATCAACTTTAACCCTTTTTCTGTTTCACAACTACTTGTGTTAGATAGTACACAAAATACTAACTCTCAGTACCATTCCTCAAAATCTTGGTAAGACACATTACACAGTGTTGCCTGGGCCGGGATATTTTCAACATTTCAAATTTCACTAATGTTTATGAGACTACTCATTTTTTCATTTTTTTCTTTACCAATATAAGCATTTTATGTTTTTCAATAATTTAATGCATCTTGTCTAAATTTTCAAATTGATTTTGGTATTAATAATATTCCTTTATCATGTTTTAATCTGTTATGATTCTATTTTCCTCCCTTTTATTCTGCATTTTTATTTTAAACACCTTTTTTCCTGACATTTCTTGTTAGTAAGATAGAATACTAATATATTTCAAAATATCAGTTTTTAGCTTTATTAATCAAACTTATGTTGCTATTTATTTCATTTTTATAATACCTTTGTTATTGCATTTCTTTCTGCCTTTCCATTTACTCTTTGTTTTTATCAGCTTTTGATTTGAACATTTTAGTGCATTAATTCATTTTTTTTGGTTTTTACTTTCATATAATATATTTAAAGTTATTTATTTCCTTTGTGGTATTGCTGTACCTGTGTATTTTAGTTATCTATTGATGTTAATAAATTAACCCACTTAATGGCTTAAAACAGCAAACATTATCTCAGTTTATATGGATCAGAAATCCTGCATTGTTTAGCGGCTCAAAGTTTCTCATGAGATTAAAGTCCAGCTGGTAGCCAGGGGCGCAGTGTCTTCTGAAGTCATTCCCGGGAAGTATCTGCTCCAAAGCCACCAACATAGCTGCTGGCAGAATTCAGTTCTTTGTGGCTTATGGGATGGTGATCCCAGTTCCTTGCTAATCTTGGCCTATCCATGGGGCAGCTTACAACATGGCAGCCTGCGTCAGTAGAGTAACCGAGAGAGGGCAGGTAACATGGAAGCCATTGTCTTTTTATATTAATCTCAGAAATAATATCACTTTTTGCATGTTTTATTATTAAGAAATGAGTCACTGGGACCACTTTACACTCGAGAACAGGGCATTTTACCCATTTTTTTGGACATGTATTCTTCAATTGGCATTCAACTCTATGTATCTTATAATTGGCCTAAGGGTTATTTTTCTTCCCATTAAGGATTATTTTTTTAATTTTTTTATTTTAAATTCCAGATATATAGGATTTTAAAATAGCTATCATGTGTTTATTATTCCTGTTTCTTAATTTATGGTCCTTGAAAGCCTGACTTCAAAATTGTTTACGGTTCTTGTTTTCCATTTCTGTTCCTCTTTTATTCAGCATATGCTTCTTTATGGCCTTTATATTGATTAAATATATTTTATACTATTTTAGTTGACAGATTTATAAGATATCACAACCCTTCTTCTTTTAAAATGATACTAATAAATCTAAAGTATTGCAATAAATAACTTTATAATCCCTAAACATTGAACACTTTGAAAGAGAAACACTTACAAAATGCTTCAATAGTTTCAAATTGCCATGTGTTATAGGGAATGATTTAAAGTTACTGGAGCACTTTATTTCTTTTAAATGTTTCAGTTTGGAATTGAATAAAAAGAGGGATTGAGCATATATTCATTACTGAGAAAATATGACAAATAATTTCAGATGTACTCTTGGAACCTAAGTAAAAAGCAAGGAATGAATAGGAGACTTCAGTACGTGAGTTCAGGACATTTTTTGCTCGTATCTCTTAGTTTTGGAATAAATTCATTTCATTTTGAATGTTCCTCTAACATTTTATATTATAAAGAGAATTTTCTAGCCATTCAGTAATGGAGAGAAAGTATACTTTTAACAATTTCTCCAATTTTTCTTGAAAATATGTTTGTATAGCCATATCATTAAGAATGAAAGAAGTTGGATGTGCTTAACTCTGCAATTTCTAGTGAAAATCAGTGTCATTTTGTTTTAAATGCAAGGAACAATTCTGTAAAATCCTAAGCAATGAAAAACATTATCTTCAGTTGTGAAATAGGTTGAGATTAATTAGGTTTGGACTGAAGGCTAGACTAAACCCCCAGAAGTTGGATTTACTAACCATTCAGTTCAGCTGGCCAAATTTGGGAGGCCTAACTGAAATTTGTATCTAAAAGCATCGCTCTGGGATTTTTTAAAAAATATTTTATTTATTCATTGGAGAGAGAGAGAGCATAAACAGGAGGGACATCAGAGGGAGAGGGAGAAACAGACTCCCTGCTGAGCAGGGAGCCTGATGCAGGGCTCCATCCCTAGACCCCAGGATCATGACCTGAGCCTAAGAGATGCTTAATTGCCTGAGCCACCCAGGTGCCCCTCACTCTGGGATTAAAAAAAAAAAAATACTCTCTGCAGGTTCAATCATAATAAAGTGTCCAGATATCAATTTTGTATTTTTTTTCTATTTCTTTGGGCAACACAGCATAAATTTTTCTAAAACCAAGACAGAAATTCTGTGGATTTTGATGAAATGAACATACTAGGTTTCTGGTTAATGATGGTAAATGGAGCATGTTCACTTCTTCCCTTCTGAAACTCTACTAAAACAAAGAGTAGAGTAAAGAAGGGAGGATATTACCACACAATTCTACTAAAATATAATTCTTTATTTTGAGATAACTGTAGATTCATATGCAGTTGTTGTAATAAGAAACAATACAGAAAAATCCAGTGTGTCCTTTATCCAATTTCTACCAGTCAGAACGTTTTGCAAAACTACTGGATCACTGTATCACAAACTTTCCTTTATAACAAGAAGCCCTCATGCTGCCCTTTTAGAGCTGCATTCACCTCTCCCACCTCCAAACCTGACTTAACCCCTGGCAACCACTAATCTGTTCCCTATTTCTATAATTTGTCATTTCAAGAATTCCCTATAAATGGAATCATATAGTATCCAGCCTTTCTTTGTTGTTTTTGTTGTTTTCACTCAGCATAATTCTCTGGAGATTCATCCAAGTTATTGAGGTATCTGTGTTCTGTTCCTTTCTGTCAGAGTAGTATTCCATGGTATGGATTGACCATAGTTTTGTTTTTGTTTTTTTTACACATTCTTTTGTTGAAGAACATTTGGGTTTTGTCCAGTTTGGGGTTATTACAAATAAAGCTTCTGTAAGCATTCATGTACACAGGGTTTTTGTGAACATAAATCTTCATTTCACTGCAGCTTGTCTTTTCTCTTAATAGGGATATTTTAATAGGGTTTTCTGTAGAGCAACAGATTTTAATGTTGATGTCAAGTCTAATTTATTTTTTTTAATGTATCATGCTTTTAGTGTCAACTCTAAGAACTCTTTTCTATCCCCGTAACCTGACTATTTTCTCCTAGGCTTTCTTCTAAAAATTTTATGATTTTATATTTAAGCACATGACCCATTTTAGCTAATTTTTGTATAAAGTATGAAATTTTAGGTCAAGAGTTCTGTTTTGTTTTGTGTTGGGTTTGACTATAGATGTCCAGTTTCTACCGCACCGAAGGATATCTTTCTTCCATTGTATTGGCATGTTTAAGCAAAAATTGGTTGGGCATATTTATGTGGAACTATTTCTGGTGGGTATTCTGTTTCATTGATCTATATGTCTGTCGCCCCACCAATACCACACAGTCATGATTTATGTAACTTATATATTATAAGTCTTAAAATTGGGTAGACTTATTCTCCCCCACTTTATTCTCTTTCAGTATTGTTCTAAGTATTCTAATTCATTTGCATTTCCATATAAATTGCAGAATACTGTTTTCTACATAGGCAAGAAAATTTTCTGGGATTTTGACCGGAATTGTCTTAAACCTGTAAATAATTCAGGGAGAGTTTATGTCTTTAGTATGTAGAGTATTCTAATCCATGAACCTATTATACAGTTGATCCTTGTCCAACACATTTGAATTGGGCAGGTCCACTTATCCATGGATTTTTTTTCAATAAATACAGTACAGTAATCTAAGTGTATTTTCTCTTCCTTATGATTTGCTTAATAACATTTTCTTTTCTCTAGTTTACTTTATTGTATGAATACAGTATATAATACATATAACATACAAAATATATATTAATTACCTATGTTACCAGTAAGGCTTCTGGTCAACAGTAGGCTATTAGTAGTTAAGTTTTTGGGGGAGTAAAAAGCTTTAAATGGATTTCGGCTGTGAGAGGCTGTTGCCCCTGATCCCCATGTTGTTCAAGAGTCAACTATATATCTCTCCAATTATTTAGATTTTTAAAAATTTCTTTATCAGCATCGTACAGTTTGTAGCATGTAAGTCCTATACATGTTTTATTAAATTTACGCATAAATATTTCATTATTTTTGAGTAATCATAAATTATGTTTCTAATGTAGTTGCCCACATATCCACTAATGGTATATAGAATATAACTGAATTTTAAAACATGTGTCATGTATCTTGTGACCTTGTGACCACTGTGGCCATTTTAAATATAATTCTTTTGTCTTTAGGTTTAAGAAATGTTATTATAATATGTCACGGCATGGATTACTTTGGATATATCCTGTTTGGGATCCTTTCAGTTTCTTGAATCTGTATGTTTGTTTCATGTCAAATTTGAGTTTTCAGCCATTATTTCTTCAAATATTGTTTCAGCTCCAACCACTTTATTTTCTCTATCCATGACTGCAGTGGCACAAATGTTAGCTCTTTTTTTTATAGTGCCTACTATAGATTGAATGTTTGTCTTGCCCCAAAATTCATATATTGAAATCCTAATCTCCAGTGTGATGGTATCAGGAGGTGGGACCTTAAGAAAGTGATTAGTGCTCTTGCCACGTGAGGACACAGGAAAAAGAATTCCATCCCTAAACCAGGAAGTGTGCTCTCATCATACACTGAATCTGATGGTGCCTTGATCATGGACATCCCAGTTTTCAGAACTGTGAGAAATAAATTTCTGTTGTTTATTAGCCACCCAGCCTATGGTATTCTGTTATAGAAGCCCTACTGGACTAAGAGTGCTAACTATCTTTGAGGCTCTTTTTTCCCCCCTTTTTCCCCTTTCCCCTGTTCAGATGACATAATTCATACGAATCATGAATGTTTCATCTTCCAGTATACTGATGCTTTCCTCTTTATAATTCATTCTGCTGTTGATTTCATAATCTGAGCTTTTTTATTTTGGTTATTACATTTTTAAATTATATGATTTTCCATTTGGTTCTTTTTTATATCTTTTCTGTCTTCACGGAAATGTTGTATTTCCTTTCTGGGTATTTCTGTCATTTCATTTGTTTTAAGTATGTTCATAATTGTTATTAAGATATTCTTACATTTCTGCTTCAAAATGCAGAATATTTTGAAGAATATTATATGCAGAATATATCTGCATATAATTCCCAAAATCTGCCACCTTGATGTTGATAGCTATTATCTTTCTTTAGTTGACTTGAAATCATTTTGGTTCTTGGTATGACAAGTGATTTTCTATTGAAATATGAACATTTTTATATTATATCCTGATTTTCTGGATTTTATTTAAACCTGTTTTAACTGTTTTTTTCTGACTCTCTTCCAGCAGTAAAAAGGGGTTTGCCACCTTGTTATGTCAGGTGGAGGTAGAAGTTCAGGTTTACAGCTTGTCCTCCATTGACATTGTGGCATGTGGTGGGGTGGCATCTCATTTCTGCTCATCTGGGCTGGAGATAGAGATTCCAGCTCATTGTGTGGATCACACCATAGTCAGGCTGGCCTTATTATCACTGGATGGTGGTAAAAGTTCTCACTTTCCACCAGGCTTCCTCTGACACTATTACCTTGAGGAATGGGAGGAAAGTCTCATACTGCTAGGTGGGGGTGGAAATCTAGGCTCTCCACATGGTCTTCCTACCTATCCAATGACACTACCTTGGAGGAGGATGGGTGTGTTGGGCATATCTTTAGAACCTCAGAGGGGTGGAAGTCTTTTCACCCTTCTTGGCTTTGGCTGGTATGGGTGGTAGTAGGCCCATAACTGTTTCTATGGTGCTTGACTGGAGTAGTTTAGTTATTGTTTAAAAGCTTTCTGTAATGCCAGGCCACCCTATACTGGTGCCATATTTTAGAAGACTCTGTTTTGGCTTTAGTTGGTCATAACTCTTTCTAGGATGACACTTTTCAATGAGCAAAGTTGTACGTACCCAGAACCTGAGACCCCACTCCAACCTTCCTTGTAACTAGGACTCTGAAATGTCCTGCACAGCTACTTTCCAGGATAGTTCAAGGCTCTTTGTTAGATTTCCTCTGAGTATGGACCATGCTACCACTGTATGCCCCACTAGGCCCAAGATGGCCAAGAGCAGCTGTTTGTAAAGAATACAGATTGCACTTGAATGTGGTAGTAGAGATGTTTGCATGCATGTGGTGAAGCACTATACTGCGTAAAACAGAGGTGGGTATATGCAGAGAAGGGGATCAGGTGGTAGAGAGGAAGAGGGTTATCCCTGTATACCATTGTATCTTGGCAAGGAATTCCAAGGAGTTTGAGAATTCTGAATTTTAATGTGGCCACCCAGGTTTCAGAAAAGTATTTTTATTAAGATAGGAGGATAGAACATATTTTTCAGAGTATGTTAGCATGATTGACAATTTTTTACATATATGGCTCTCCATTTTGACATTTGCCTCAAGCCCCATGAAAGTTCATGACTGAAATTAAAGGATCTTTAGTAACAGAATTGTAGACTAAACCTCAGGAAATTCCAAGATATTAAAATGAAATATAAGAGAATGATGAATGAGACGTGTCTTGTAGGATCAATTCAAAACACATAATATCTGCATTATAATGGTGGAATTTACAGAAAGAATGACAAAGAAAAAGGAAAGATAAAAATGTTCATTATGATAATGAAACAAAATTTCTCAAGGAAGAGAGTCATGGTTTTCCAGATTGATAGAAACCCAGAACACAGCAGGAAAAAAAAAATCCATTTCAAGAAATCCCATTAAGAATATTAGAATATCTGGAGCAGTGCCATGGTGGTAGGCAAGAACAAGCACCTTACGAAAGGCGGCAAAAACAGAGCCAAGAAGAAAGTGGTTGATCCATTTTCTAAGAAAGATTGGTATGATGTGAAAGCACCAGCTATGTTCAATATAAGAAATATTGGAAAAATATTAGTCACAAGAACTCAAGGAACCAAAATCATATCCGATGGCCTCAAGGGCCATGTTTTTGAAGTGAGCCTTGCTGATCTGCAGAAGGATGAAGTTGCATTTAGAAAATTCAAGCTAATTACTGAGGATGTTCAGGGCAAAAACTGCCTGACTAATTTCCATGGCATAGATCTTAACCATGACAAAATGTGCTCCATGGTCAAAAAATCGCAGACCATGATTGAAGCTCATGTTGATGTCAAGACTACCAATGGTTATTTGCTTCATCTATTTTGTATTGGTTTTACTAAAAAAACACAATAATCAGATGTGGAAGACCTCTTATGCTCAGCACCAACAGGTCCGTCAAATTCGGAAAAAGATGATGGAAATCATGACCCGAGAGGTGCAGACAAATGACTTGAAAGAAGTGGTCAAGAAAATGAGTCCAGACAGCATTGGAAAAGATATAGAAAAAACTTGTCAGTCTATCTATCCACTCCATGATGTCTTTGTTAAAATAGTAAAAATGCTGAAAAAGCCCAAGTTTGAATTGGGAAAGCTCATGGAGCTTCATGGTGAAGGTAGTAGTTCTGGAAAAGCTACTGGGGATGAGACCGGTGCTAAAGTTGAACAAGCTGATGGATATGAGCCACCAGTCCAAGCATCAGTTTAAAATTCAGACATTTAATGGTAACTGACAGAATGGGAGAAGATATTTGCAAATGACATATCAGATAAAGGGCTAGTATCCAAAATTTATAAAGAACTCATCAAACTCAATACCCAAAGAACAAAGAATCCAATCAAGAAATGGGCAGAAGACATGAACAGACATTTTTCCAAAGAAGACATCCAAGTGGCCAACAGACACATGAAAAAGTGCTCAATATCGCTCGGCATCAGGGAAATCCAAATCAAAACCTCAATGAGATACCACCTCACACCAGTCAGAATGGCTAAAATTAACAAGTCAGGAAATGACAGATGTTGGCAGGGATGCGGAGAAAGGGGAACCCTCCTACACTGTTGGTGGGAATGCAAGCTGGTGCAGCCACTCTGGAAAACAGTATGGAGGTTCCTCAAAAAGTAGAAAATAGAGCTACCATATGACCCAGCAATTGCACTACTGGGTATTTACCCCAAAGATACAAAAGTAGGGATCTGAAAGGGTACGTGCACCCCGATGTTTATAGCAGCAATGTCCACAATAGCCAAACTGTGGAAAGAGCCAAGATGTCCATCAACAGATGAATGGATAAAGAAGATGTGGTATATATATACAGTGGAATATTATGCAGCCATCAAAAGGAATGAGATCTTGCCATTTGCAACGACGTGGATGGAACTGGAGGGTATTATGCTGAGCGAAATAAGTCAAACAGAGAAAGACATGTATCATATGACCTCACTGATAGGAGGAATTCTTAATCTCAGGAAACAAACTGAGGGTTGCTGGAGTGGGGGGTGGGGTGGGAGGGATGGGGTGACTGGGTGATGGACACTGGGGAGGGTATGTGCTCTGGTAAGCGCTGTGAACTGTGCAAGACTGTTGAATCTCAGATCTGTACCTCTGAAACAATGCAATATATGTTAAGAAAGAAAAAAAAAAAAGAAGAAGATAGCAGGAGGGGAAGAATGAAGGGGGGGAAATCGGAGGGGTAGACGAACCATGAGAGACGATGGACTCTGAAAAACAAACTGAGGGTTCTAGTGGGGAGGGGGGTGGGAGGATGGGTTAGCCTGGTGATGGGTATTGAGGAGGGCACGTTCTGCATTGGGGCACTGGGTGTTAGGCACAAACAATGAATCATGGAACAGTATATCTAAAACTAATGATGTAATGTATGGGGATTAACATAACAATAAAAAAATTAAAAAAAAAAGTCTCATTTGTGATGTTTAAAAAAAAGAAAAAAAAAAGAATATTAGAACACCTGAAATGATGAAAAGATGCTATAAGTATCTGGGAGTTGGGGGTGGAGGAGGCAAATACAAATGACAATGGAGCAAAAATGGGAATTGCATTGGAATTCTTAACAGCATAGGAAGCTATAAAAGAAGTGTGAAAAACAGAATGAAGAACTTCACATGTAAGTATCAGAAAATTGACTTCTCATACACTGCTCCTCAGGAAGCTAGCAGAGGATATGCGCCAGTACACAAGGGAATGTACAGAGAATGAGAACTTCTGATCCTAGAAATATTTGCTCCTCACAGTTAGGATGAAGAGAAATTGCAGCAATACAATTTTGCCGCAGAATTAGAAAGCAGCCTATTGGAAGGACATAAGTTTCTGCTTGTAAATATTTCAAAAATAAAAACTGCCGGTGCACTTTGCAATCTACTAGACCAGAAGATCTCAGCATCAGATGACTAGCAGAAGTGTATATGACACATTAAAAGCTCTGAAGAAGCTGGCATGTCTTGAAAAGATCTTTGTTGTTTAGGTTTTGGAAAACACTGAATTGGTGAGTAACCACAGATGTCTGCCTTACGTGAAGTGACAGGCAGAGCTCCTATAATACAAACCTTAGCAGGAAAGACAAATTTTATTCATGTTCTACTACCATGGTTTGGCAAACTAATTCTTTTTGTACCTTGTCCTTTGACATTAAATAAGAAAGCATTTATTTATGAAAAATTTTGAGAGAGGTTATGGCACAGTTTTGAATATGAAAGAAGTTCAAGTGGGTTTTCTAACATTGCTGATATTTATTTCTGTAACTTGAAGAAATTTAGACAAAAACTGAAAGAAGTACACTTTTTTTGTGATTTTCTTTCCTGCTTACTTTTCCTTTCTTTCCTTCCCTCCCTCCCTCTGTCCCTTCCTTCCTTCTTTCCTTCTTTTCTCTTTTCTCTTTTTCTTTTTTAAAGGTTATATATTCTTCTAGTTCTAGTACTTATAAAACAGCTCTATGTAATTTTAGTTAGGGTTACTGAAGAAAGACCAGTAATAAAGCTGATTACCAAGTTAGTTTGACAAGCTAATATTAACAATATGTAGTGTGTACTAGAAATCATGTTACACGTGAAGTGTGATGATTAATTCCATGTATCAACTTGACTGAACCCCAATGCTTAGATATGTGGTCAGATATTCTAGATGCTCCTGTGAGGGTATTTTTGCATAAAATTAATATTTAAATCAGTGGACTTTGAGTAAAGCACATTGCCCTCCACATGCTGTTAGACCTCATCCAATTGGTTGAAAGCCTGAATTGAATGAAAGAATTCCCTTTCTCCTGAGCAAGAGAGAATTATGTCAGGGCTGTTTTCGAACTTCAGCTGTAACATGGTCTCTTCTGGGTCTCCAACTGCTCTGCCTTTGGACACTTTCCTGAGTCTCCAGCTTCCTGGCCTCCCCCCATCAGATTTTCAACCACCAACTTTGCACTATCAGAAAAAACAATTACTTAATTTTTTTTCTCCCACTCTCTCTGTATATACATTTCTCCTGTTAAGTTACGTTTCTCAGGAGAACCCTGACTAGTATATAAACCAGTGTATTTTTTTCCTCTTTCTCACACATGTATACATAGGCAAAAAAACTGTATAGTAGGTTCCTTAATTATTCCTTTTTTTTTTTTTTTTTAAGATTTTATTTATTTGAGAGAGAGAGAAAGAGAGAGAGCATGCAGGAGCAAGGGAACAGAGGGAGAGGGAGAAGCAGGCTCCTCGCTGAGCAGGGAGCCCGATGCAGGACTTGATCCCAGGACCCCGGGATCATGACTTGAGCCAAAGGCAGACACAACCAACTGAGCCACCCAGGCGCCCCTTAATTATTCCTATTTTACAGATGAGGAAACTGAGGTTTTATAAAGTTCACTTAATTTGTCCTGTATTATACATTAAGTGACAAAACTGGAATCTAAAACCTAAGCTGCTTTAGGGGCACCTGGGTGGCTCGGTTGGTTAAGCCTCTGCCTTCGGCTCAGGTCATGATCCCAGGGTCCTGGGATCGAGCCCCACATCGGGCTCCCTGCTTGGCGGGAAGCCTGCTTCTCCCTCTCCCACTCCCCCTGCTTGTGTTCCCTCTCTCTCTGTGTCTCTCTCTGTCAAATAAATAAATAAAATCTTTAAAAAATAAATAAAAATAAAACCTAAGCTGCTTTGACAGCAACATTTATGTATTGCCCTTTACAAGTTAAAACGAGCTCGTTGGGAAATTAAAAATCTGGCAATTGTGGTCATTGGCACACCATCATAATCTTACAATTTAAGTTGAGGACAATATGTAAATGTAAATGTGGCATAAACATATCATCAGTAAGGCACTAAAAAGAAAAAGGTATAACTCTTTATATGAGATATAAACAATCATAGATTGAAGTTTTTAGTTCCTAAACCCAGGGCTTTCCTTTTTAGGTTTAAAAACAATATAGAGAAAGTGGAATGTAAACTACCTAGAGTATTTTCCAATTTTTAAATTATGAAGAATATTAATTGAAGATTTGGACAAAGAAGAAAAGAAACAGATTAAAAACAAAAAGTAAATCCATTAATCACCCAAGGCAAAGAAATTATTCATTGTTTTTCTGTTTCTTTTATTTTTCTATAAATATATGAAATTTAATATTTGATATTTTTAATTAGAACACTATGCACTGCCTTTTAAATACATAAGCAAATTTTTATTCTGTAAAATACTCTTCAAAGTCTGAATTGTCACTGTTTTTATATTGTCTCTATAGCATTCTGTAATACAGTTCATTTAACTTCATTTACCTGTTTTTGGGCATTTTACATTTTGCATGTTATATATAAGGCTTTTATGAGCATTTCCTACATAAGGTTGAACATCCTCTGTGTACTGCTCTGATTATTTTCTTATTACAAATTCTTTTAAGTGAAGTTACTAATCGAGTATTGTCTGAGATAAACTAACAAACATTTAAAAGTTATTTATGAATTTCCCTTTCTTTGCTCTCTAAATCTGTTTTAAAAATTATTTATAAATGTGATTTACTATTTGATTTATGCTCAACTTAAACATAGAATGTTTTCTAAGATCAGCTATTTCCATTTGGAAATGCAATAAATGTTATTTTAAATCACTTTAATGTTTGAATGGAAACTAAAAATATTAATTTCAGTCTTGAGTGAATTTTGTGGCCAAATTACAATACTCTGATAACTCAAGAGTAGAATGATATCTTAAATATAGCTTTGCAATTGTTGACCAATTACTCCGGTTTTAATTTTTCAAAGGGAATGAAATACCCTAAAACTATCTAATTATAATGCCAAAGCAGGATACTATGCAGCTTTTGTGTAATGATGGAAGCTTTAAAGCTCCTTCCTTAATTGTGATAATTTGAAACAAATTAGGGAGTCTTGTGAGCAATCGTCTAGTCATAGATCTCTTAGGAGCACTAAGTCAAGGTGCAAGGAAACTTGCTGAACAGAAGTCTCAAATCTGAGAGTGTTTTGTTAACCAGAAGGTCAGCTTAAAAAGACTTTTTTTTATCTTCCTAATACTTACTAGAATGGCTATCTTTGCTTTTGTGACTATTGTAATTAGGGTTTTATTTTTAAAGCACAAAACATATAGATGGCATTACTGTGTAATTATAGAATTAATACAATTTCTCTAACAATTTTTTCTATTAAAATAAAGTTGCTGTTTTACATTATTTCAGCTTACTTACAATATAATTGTGAAATACCATATTTGGAGTTTCTTTGATCCATTCTAGCGTTCTCTGTATGCTTTGTTCTAAATAGCAAAAGGCATTTGATGGTAGTAACTCACTGGAGTTCAGTAAAAGGTCAAGGATTCTAGAGGAAAGCATAGCAGCAGAATTCCCTCTACAAATGAATCTAACATGAGGAAATATCTTACAGAAAATACTGTCCTAACAGCCTAAGTAGTTGGCAGAGGTTTTGTTAAACTGATTAACCTTCAAGAGTTGCTTAAAAGACCTGTATCCTTTTAAAGGGGCTCAGGTAACATATGTCATCACTGATTTTTTTTCTTTATTCTTTGACCTAATTATTTTAAAATTAGCCAACTATTCTAGGCAACTAGATGTAGCTTGTTGACTAAATACACTTATAAACTCTCTGTCATTTACAAACCATTTAAATAAACAGCTATCTGAAAATTTAAAAAAAGAAAAAAAAATTTAAAGCTGTATGAGGAAATAGAGAATTAACATAGAACCAAGCAAGCTAATGAAAAATATCTTTTTTTTTAAACCTGTAATTTGAAAGTCTCAAGTCAGCTTATACTGAAATATTCTGAAAAGACCATTTCCCCAGGGTATCCCATGACTCAAAATTCCCTTGTTCAAAAAAAGGCGGTAAAGGGCTTTGTGTTAGCAAAAAGTGTTCTTCATGGTTAACATGTTAACTAAAGACATTTTCTCCTCCTCTGTGGAGGGCATGCTCTTGTAGTCAGCTATCAGTTTTGAATTCAGTCATTTTGAATTATTGGTGAGGCTTTGTGCAATGCTGGGTTTGCTGTTGTTAGAAACTCAAATAAGGAAATTTTGGAAAAATAAATCTATATTTATTATGATAATTATTACATTATTAATAATTTTTCAAGTATATATATTTCTAAGGATATATCTTTTGCATTTCAAAAATCACAGTGTTCCAGAAATTTTTATTTAATGTCTTTGTAACTTACTTTTAACTTAATTATACACATTTTATATCTGCAGAATAAATATATATTAAGATAAAATAAAAATGATATTTCAGATATCAATTAGTATAATATATCCTCATGAATTTACTGTTTGAAAAACTGTATATACTCTTTTGACCAAACCACTGATGATATAATATATAATTTAAAACATTAATAGTTAAAATATTATTACCAAAATTTACAATTCTGTATTAGTCAAAATGTCTTGTTTACCAGAAGTATGATGTTAGGCAAGTCAATGAAATTCTCTGAGATTCAGATTTCTTCTCTGTAAAGTGTAGATAAGAATACCTACCTCATAGAAGTGCTCAAAGAATTAGTGGAGTTAATATTTGTAAAGCACAACTATTAGAGAGACAGAAAACAAGGACAGATTATTTAAGGAAAAAAAGTTAATAAAAGAAACTTCTGGATGTTCATGTGTTTTCACTTTACAAAAACAAAATAAGTTTTCATTTTAACATACTAAAATAGTGAGAAAATATTCCTAAAATTTCAAAAGCATATTTGCTATTTTCAGTTAGTACCTAGATAATCACACACAATTTTATTGAGAATTTAACAAAACACATTCTGGAGTGTATTGTGTTTTGTTTTGTTCCTGGAAATTAAACCTCTGTGTAATGGAATTTTTGTTTGATCTTACTTCATAGGTTAAGACTATCAAAATTTCAAAAGTGTAAAGGACTACAAGGGCCATATAGTAAAACACCATTTTTTTTACATCCAAAGAAATGTATCCTCCAAAATATGAAGTGACTTGCTGAAAAGAGTCATATAATTTATTTTATTTAGTAGAAATATTATTCAACACTAGAACTTAGGTCTCCTTAATTCAGGTCCAATACTCTCTTCACACAACAAATAAAAATTTGCGTACTACTTTGACTGTGGTTAAACATTAGAATTATTTGAGGAGATTTTTAAAAAAATATATCACTGTCCATTGTCTCTGATCAGATCCATTGAGTCTAAATCTCTAAGGGATGGATCTTGGCATTTGCAAAAAGTCAAGATGTCTGAGAAATTGTTTTTTGAGACACTTCGGGGGGGGGGGGGGGGGGGGGGGGAGGGGGAGAGAGAGAGAAATGTCCACAGGTGTTAAGTCTAGGTGAGGGATATATTTGAGTTCATAATACTATTCTCTATTTTATTTAAGTTTGAAGTTGTTCATACAGATTTTAAAATAAAAAGATAGTATAGAAGACTCTATTTATGTTGATTAACCAAACCTTTACCCCTTGCTCTTATATAATACCCTAGAGTTTTACTCAATGGAGACTTCAGGGTTCACGAACAACCCCTTATATAGATATCCAATTTAGCAAGCATTGTCTACCATTTTTTTCCATACTATATTTTATCTCTTTTATTCCTCCTATCATTTCTTGATGCCACAACAAAGTCACTCTATCTCCCAGACCGTGGTTGTTTTCAGGTGAGAACAGGTACACAATGTTTTGGTTTCCATGCAGAATTACCTAGAAAAAAGCTTTCTGCACATCCCTGCCACACTTTGTCACCTGGGTGCTTAAAGCATGGAGTGTCAGGGACTGTTGTTTCAGATTTTCCCCTCAGACCTTGTTTATGGGATACAACACACCAAATTTGAACCATCACTATAGGAAAGACATCTCTAGATTACCAGCAAACTAGTCTAATAATTATATTCCCCAAAATGAGCGTTTACATTGACATTAAATTAATGGCAAATTCATAGCTGATGAATGGGCATTTACTTACATTTGGTTAAAGAGTCTATTCTGATAATTTTCCAAAACAAAGAAATTGTTTACCATTTATTGAAGTGTGTTACGTATAGTGTAGAGATAAAACCTGCTTTCAAATTTAAATGGTGGTTATTAAATAAGTAAGTTCTAGGGATCTAATATATAGCCTGGTGACTACAGTTATTAATACTATATTGATTTCCTGAAGTTTGCTGTGAATAGACGTGAGGGTTCTCACCACACCCTCCCCCTCCCCCAACACAAACACAGGTACCTATGTGAAGTGATAGATGTGGGATATGTTAATTAGCTTGACTGTGGTATTTACTTCAAAATGTATAGGAATATCAAAGCATCATGTTGAACACCTTAAATATAACCAATTATACCTCAATAAACCTAGAAAAAAATAATGGCCGTCTTTTCTCACTACTTCCATTGGTAAAGATTTTAAAGGTCTAAATTTTCTAGTCTCAGCATATTAAATTTTTATTTTCGATAACATAAAATAAAAGTATACATACAATATATTTATTGACCAAAGTAGATTAACTTCAGTCTGTTCTCCTTTCCTTTTTAATTGTACCCTCTGCATGTAGGCAGACATTTATGATTTTCTTTATATCCAGTTTGATGAGGATGAAAAATAACATATACTGTATGGTATCTCTATTTTTTATAGTAGAGACTTGCTCAAATTACCTTTGAGCAAGTTAAAGACAGAAACATATGACCTCCATCAGATAAATCTACTTTTGTCCCATAAGTTTAAAGTTGTTTCATCCTATTTAAATACTTTATTCTTGGATACTTCTAGGAAGTTTCAAAGAATAATCAGTTCTCTGCCTATTTCTATAACAAGAAAATAAATTAGCAAATGATTATCTTGAACTTTTGTAAATTACAAAAATTATATGTCTTAGGCTTACAGGAGATAATTTTTTATTTTTTTGTTTTATTAATACAAACAATATACAAGCATAATGAAAAGAATTAGAAAAATTGAAAAAATCACACATAATTTAGTACAAATAATAGTTAATAGAATTGGATATTAAATATGTATATCTTTACAATATTTTAATTGTGCAATATACAGAATTCCTATAGTTTTATCCTGTTGCAGATACATTGTATACATTATGGAAGACGCATTCTTTCTTAAAACCTACAAATATTTTAAAAATACAGATTCCCCCAAATTACATATTTTTCACATACATACATGTATGTGGCTTTGATTTATAACATCAAGATAAGCGAACTAGCTTCATAATGATTTTATTCTTATTGATAAATTCACTTATGAATAAGAATCTATACAGTGAATCAAAACAACCTTAGCACTATACGTTTGTTTATAAATGTCTGGAAAACAAAAATGCTTCTTTTGGTTTTAAACCCATTTTTCCAAATTAGTTCAGTTTCTTGAGAATATGAATATTAGGCATATGTTCATCAATCATGTTGATTATATCTTTTTAAGGATATTATATAATTTTTGAAGTAATAAGTATTAACATGTATGCGTGTGTGCATCTCTAGCGTTTCTATGACCATTCACAAAATTTTAAGGTTTGCTAGATCCTTCGTTCGAAAAATAAGTAAAATGTATAATTATTTGTCATAATAGGAGTCCATGTTTTGTATCTAGAAGTACTCTTGCAGCAAAAAAAGAAAAAAAAGGAAGAAAAAAGAAAAGTATTTCTTTGAAAATCACTAACAAAAATTTTGGAGGGTATGAGATTTTTGCCTTAATGCAACCAAACAGTTTAGCTTGCCAGTTTCATAGATGTTAGCAGGAGACTGGTGACTCCTGAGTCAAGGACAAGAGCATGGCACGCAGTATGAATTTAATTTTTTGCATCTGTTTTCTCTTGTCCCCTTATTCCCATAGTGGGAGATGCAGACGAAGGGTCACTGGATGTTGCATACATGGTTGTTTGTGTCACAGATGAGGAATCATGATCATAGGAAACCCCAGTGTTGTAAGAGGGTAACTGTTTATAAGGGGGCACCTGTCAGTCCAACCTTTGCTCTGAAGGAAGATACTGGCTTTATAATCCTGGTTAGGAAACACATCTGCCTTCCATCCCAGAAGACACTGTCTCTAACTTCCAAGTCCTTTTACTATACAAATATCTTTGAAAAAATCAGTCCAGAATACAGCCATTACTGCTTTTTCACAAAACATATAGACACATAAGAATCTCATCAACAGTCATTCCCTATAATCTTATGCAATGATAACTACATATAATACCAGGGATATTAGTTGCTTTGAGGACTCACAAAATCAGCAAAATTTGAAAGTAAGTAGATAAACCAAAGGCCATAATTTCACAAGTTAGGCCAAGTAGCCATTACTAATTAAGGTTATAAATATTCACTTCAGTAATAAATTAGTTTGTGAGACCTTCAAGGTAAAAATTGGACTTTAATCACTTTTGTAATCCTTTAAAATAAAACAGTAGACCTCATACTTATTAGCTGCTAGTAGTAAATGTCTCTTATTTTCAAATTCTCAGCAACAGTTACTTTGGATAAACGCCCACCTCTAGACTGTGTGACTCTGGTAGACTGCCAATCACCAGACCCACAGGAGGCCAAAAGTCTTAGAACAGTAACTGGCACAGAGAGAGTACCATTTAAGTATTTGTTACATTAATAAAATTAAACCAAAGAACTCTACATGATGTCATGCTTAATAAAATTGTACTGAATTATATCAAATCTTGTTTTTCTCGAAATTTTTAATAAATCAGTATTAATATTCAAAATTTGAAATGTACAAAATAACAAAGCAAAATTATTTTTCATATTCTTGTCCCTCAACCACACAAATTAATATAGGTCAACAATATTATTAATGATTTTTTTCTTCTGGAAAAATTTTATACATATATAATAAAAGTATGTATACAAACATATTTATAGATATAAACTGCTGATTTCTTATTTTTAATATAAATGGTAGTAAACCATACACATTATTCCAATCTTATGTTTTTCTCTTAAATATTTATCTAGGAGAGCATTTTATATTCAACACATATGGAGTTTTCTTATTTTGTTTTATAGCCTTATGTTATGCCCTTTTGTGGATTTATAGTGGCTCATTAAACCAGCCCTCTATTGATAGGCATTAAAATAATTTCCAGTATTTTGCTGGAAACAAAAAATTTGCAAGTAACTCATTTTATATCTGTGCAGAAGAGCTGTAGAATAAACTCTTGGAAGTGGAATTTCTTGATCAAAGTGTTTGCCCCCTCCCTTTTTTTTGGTGGCACAGATTGCCATAGATGATATCTATAGATTTGTATTATAAACTTACAAACTTCCTCCAAGAATCCATGAGAATGCCTATTTCCCTATACACTTGCCAACAAAGCATGCTATAATATATTGAGGTTTTTTGCCAATCTGGAAAGTAAAAAATGGGATGAGATGCAATTTTAGTTTGCATTTTTCCTACTGTGAATGAAATTGATCATATTATTTTATATAATTAAGAGATATTTGTACTTCCTCTTTGGATAAATGTGCAACTCTTTTGAACATATTTCTGTTTTTCTTTCCTTTCATATTTCTTTTAATATTTTACCATTTGTCCTCCATATTAGTTTTCTAGGGCTTTTGTAACAGTACCATAAGCTGAGTGACTCAAAATTACAGAAATGTATTAGTTCTGGAGGCTAGAAATCCAAAATCAAGGTGTATTGCAGGATGATGCTCCCTCTGAGACCTGTAGGGGCATCTTTCCTTGCCTCTTGCTAGCTTTTAGTAGTGGGGCAATCTCTGGTGTTCTTTGGCATGTAAATGCATCAGTCCAATCCCTCATTTCTATATGGCCTTTCCCCTATGTTTCGTCACATTGTCTTTCCTTTGTGCATTCTTGCAAACACTCGAGAAAGAAATAATACCAGTTCTACCCAAAATCTTCCCAAAAATTAAAGGTGGGGGGGGAGGTTCTCACCAGCTCATCTTTTTTAGGTCAGCATTCATTGCTTTTTCAAATCAAAGACTATAAGGAGGTAACTACAGCTTAATATAATTCAAGAACATGAATATAGCATCTCTAATTAAATGTTAGCAAACAACATCCAGCAATATTTGTAAAAAGAATAATACATCATGACTGTGTGCTTTATTCTAGGAAGCCAAAGTTCATTTAACACTCAGTTAAATTGCCCTCACACCTGTTTTTAAGGCTGGAATATTTGCTTGCTCTTACTTGCCCTGAAAATAGAGTTTGTGGTTTCATTTCTTTACTTGCTTTGGATAATTTTTGGATAATTTCCCTAGGGCAGGGATGGAATTCTTACAATATGCCACCATGTTTATTCTGCTTACATTAAATTTTAGCAAGTTAATTAAATTAATTTTAATTAGCTACATATTATGTATACTACAATATATCTGATGGAGCTAATTGGACATCAGCATGATCAATATTACTATGCTAGTTTCTATTTTTTTTCCTTCATTTCTTAAGGAGTCTTTCAGGACTGTCATTCATCTATAAACCTATCTATTTAGATTTTCTGTTATAGACATCTTTATGGTTGCACTGTAATGAAGGCATGTAACAACATAAGGTAATTATATGTAAATCTTATGCTACTTGTATTAGGCCAAATGGGTCCCCAAAGATAGCTATATGCTAATTCCCATGTGTTACCTTACACAGTAAAGATGTGCTAAGTAAGACTGTGTTATCTTACATAGTAAAAGTGACTTTTACAGATGGAATTAAGTTAAAAAATCTTGAGGTAGGATGGTTATCCTGGATTATGTAGGTGTGCTTGATAGAAGTACAATGGTCTATATAAGCGGCAGGAATAGCAAAAGCAGGAGAAGGAGATGGTACAATAGAAGCAGAGGCTGGTGATACACTTAGAAGACAGAAGGGGCCACGAACCAAGAAATGCATCTAGAAGGCATCTAGAAGCTGCACAAGTGAAGGAAACAAATTCTTCCCCTGAAGCCTCTAGAAGGAGCATAACACTGCCAACACCTTTATTAGACTAAAGACCTCCAGAAGTAGAAGAGAGTAAACTTGTGTTAAACCACTAAGTTTGTTGTAACCATAGCAGTGATACAAAACTAACACATCACCCAAGATATAAAATATGAACTACAAATGCATCTAAGACAACATATGTCTCCATCCTCCTTATTATGAAACCACTTTCCTCATTTTGAAATGTATGTTTTCCATAATTTCTGTGAATTTACCATATACATTCATGACCAAATGATAGGTATTACCTTCTTCCAGAGTAATAAAGTGGGGACTCTACATGTAGTTGCTCAGTTTGACTCTGTTTTCTTAGTTTTTTTGTGCTAAGGTGTTGCATGTCAGTGAGGTCTCACAAATGGCATACATACAGAACTAAAAAAAAAAAAAAAGAACTAATGGGTGCCATCTCTATGTCTGAACATTAAGACATTAGGCAGACGATTCTTCACATTCTACTTTCTCCTCTTGCAGCTAGACATGGATGTGATGGTGACCAAAATTCACATGTGGAATTATTCTGAGGGTTCCATAGATTCAGAAACCTTCCCTGGTTTCTCATGGTACAAGTGGAGGAGGAGTGGGATGACGAAGTATGGGATAGAAACATCTGAATAGATAGGGATGAAACAAAGAAATCTTAACCACAAATCTATCTGAAATTCTGTAACTGTGGCAGGAAGCTCGTTTAAACGTATCTAGGGAAACAATTTTTGTCGACCATAAATCTTTTAAGCGCTATACCCAAGACAGTGATTCTCCTTAGTATACATCCTACCACCACATGTTTCATCTGTGTCCATGAATTAAGTTGGATACCCAGTGTTTTAGTCTATTTGGATTCCTATAACAAAGTGTCATAGCCTGTGTGGCCTATAAATAACAAATTTATTTCTCAGAGTTCTGAAGACTGCCAGTTTGAGATCACAGTGCCAGCATGGTCAAGTTCTGCTGAAGGAACCCCTTCTGCTTTTTTTTTCACTGTGTCCTCACCTGGTAGAAGGTGCAAGAGGTCTCTTCTATAATAACACCAATCTCATTCATGAGGATTCTACCTTCATGACCTAATTATTTCCCAAAGGTCTTACCTCCTAATACCCATCACATTGTAGTTAGGAGTTCAACATATAAATTTGGTGGGGGCGGGGGAGGGAGACACAGACATTGAATGACATTCAGCATAGTTCACATGGGAATTACAAGGAGCACCCATGGAGTTGAAAACTATACACTGAAAGAATGGCAAGTTCTCACCAGACAATGTCAGTGGAGAGTATACATAAGATTAGATACTGAAGGTGTTGTACCAAGGAGGAGAAATACAAGGCTCAATAGGATTACTGTATTAATATGGAAGTGGTTACAAGGGATTAGAATTTCAATATCTTGGCTAAAGCCCAGGGGAATAGTTTTAATAATCTGCTAAAGATAAATTGAACTTGGACTCAGTGATGGCATACAGTTAATGAACTTGAAATGTCAGCTTCTCCCTGGCGTACAGTAGATGACAGCCAGAGAGGTGAGAGTGTTGCAATGGAAATGTTATGTAGAACCTGCTTAGTCATCTTCTAAAAATACTCTTCAAAGAACTTTACACCAATTTTTAAACTAATGAATTGGTGAGGAGAGTGCAACGTTCTTATAGTGCTAATTCTCTGTAGCTCAGAGATGATAATAGGGATGCTGAAATGGAAATAGGTTCCTTGAAATCAATAGAAATATCAGGGTCACAAAAGAACTAGAGGCCAAGTTGTAATGGAGTATAAAGGGTTTATATTCTACATTATATTCCGAGGGATATAATATTCATAGTAAGATGGCATGAATACAGCATGAATATTTTAATCCCCTGACCAACCAGTAAAATATTAATAAATAAAACAAAAATGTGTATCTGAAATACAAATAGAAGAGATAAAGTAGAGCATGGAATATAATTGATCTAATTAGCAAGTAGGACAGAAGGAAAAAAATGGAACTAAAGATAGATGAAACAAAAAACAAATAGTAGGTTGGAACAATTAATCCTAAGAATATTGATGTATGTTAAATTTAAATAAAGTAAATATTCAATTAAAATGAGGGACAGGAAGCTGCACTTGCATGTCCCATCCTGTAGGAAGAGACACAGCACTTTATGGACATCCTTTGCTTTTACTGACAACATTTCCTATATATGGGCATCCTCTTATGACCCCTTTACTGCATTACTTAAGGACTGTCTACTCTTGGATGTGACCTGGAAGCAAAAAAATGAGGTCTGCAGAAAATCCTGGTTGTGATGCAAGATATTCCACCACTTGTTTCTTACAAGGTAGCTCACACTCCATGGAACAGGAGTATATTTGGAGCGAAAAAAAGGTACAGAACTCTGGCAGGCCCCCAGGATAGTTACAGTGAATGTCTGCGTTTTAAGGTAGGTTCAGAATCTCTTTTACTGATAATTAGTATCCATCTGAAAAGTAGAACATTTTTCTTCCAGCCATAACATAGTAATTGGTACTTGACTTGCCATGTTGCTGTAAACATCTGTGAAACTGGACAAAATGTATGGTTCAATTATTTGCAAGCACTGTATAAGGAGAAGTAAAAATCTTCGGTCCTTAAGAAAAGGAAAACATAACGTAAGCCACTTAGATATCTCAGCCTTTTGCCTGAGGAAGGTGAAGTGTAAGCTGAAGAGATTGGAGATGAGGGTGCTCAAGTAGCTGGAATTTGCTGCTCAGGTTGAAGAGAAGAGGAAACTGAGCAGGTGGGAAGGAGGGAGTGGGCAGAGTCTGAATGGGCATATACATAATTTTATGATCAAAGGTTAAAATGTCGTGGACCAACGGTTGGAATAGAAAAAATCTAAATAGAATGCTAATAGAATTAAATAATTCAAAGGAAATAATGAGAAGGAAAATGGATTTAAAAAGAAATAGAACAACAACAAAAAAGCAATTATAAGGGCACCTGGGTGGCTCAGTCAGTTAAATCTTCTGACTCTTGTTTTGGCCCAGGTCATGATCTCAGGGTCCTGAGACTGAGCCCTGCATTGGTCTCTGTGCTGGACATGTAGCCTGTTTAGAATTTTCTCTTTCTCTCTCCCTCTGCCCCTCTACCCCCCAGCTGGCGTGTGCCTGCACTCTTTCCTTCTCTCTCGCTCTCTCTCAAATAAATAAATAGTAATTTTAATAAGCAATCATATTGTAATTACATTAAATGTAAATGTATTAAGCACCCCAAAAAAGAAAAAGCAAAAGTTGTCAGGCTGAATAAAGAGCAAGCCCTGATTTTATTTTGTATCAAAGAGACAGAAATGCTAACAGCAAAGTATAGGGAAAACATATACCATGCTAAGAGGAAGCAGAAGAAAGTTGGTGAGGCTGTAAAGAGTATTATCAGCGACAAAGAAGGACATTTCATAATGGCAAAAATTCAGTTCACCAGAAAAATATGACAGTCCTAAATATGCATGTACATAATATCAGAGCTTTAAAAATAGACTAAATTTGACAAATCTAAATGGAGAAATAGACAAATTCACAATCACAGCTGGAGACTGTAACATCACTCTCAGTAATTTCTGAAACTACTAGACCAAGAATAAATAAACCCAGCTGGGCCCAGCCCTAAGCCTGTAGACTAATGGTATGTAACTGCATGAATGAGCCCAGAGACCAAAAGCTTACTTCCACCTCCTTATTCTTTCTCATTTGTAGGTAAACTGAGCTACTTACACGGAACAAACCTGTAAATTAAAGTGTTCTTAATAAACTGAAAAACATTGTGTTGATTCTGTATTCTAAAATATGAACATAATATGTATTGAAACCTTTGAATGCCAAATAAATAAACAAGGGCATAGATTTGAATACTATAGACCAACTTGACCTAAATAATTTCTGTGATGGAACATGTACAACCACAACAGAATATGCATTATTTTAAAATGTACATAGATAATTTACCAAGAAAGATTACATAATGGGTCAGATAATGAATCTTAAAAAATTTCATAAACTTGTGATCTTACTATTTTTTCTGATGACAATCGTTATCAACTTAGACATTGTCCTTCAGGTGTGAAGGTTCTCTGTGGTGATTAAACCAAGTAAATGATTTTATCCAGATGATTTGGTAGATTGTAAGGTGAGCATAAATTAGGTTTTAAAACAAAGGAGCTGTCATTAAAAACTTAAGTTTCATGACTATTTGCAGAAGACAGATATTAAGTATATTGTGATACCCTTTTGCACCTTTCTTATTTCTATTAATTATTAATTATTAATTCACACCTTTCTTATTTCTAGTAAAGTTCAGCAACATTTTTGTGATTTTTAGTACTTCATTTCTTTCTCCTATCCATTGTGAATTGCATATTGTGTGTTTATTGTACTTTTGTGTAGGAAAGTATATATATTTTAGTTTCTTATCTTTAGAAGTTTATATTGAAAATATCTTCCATTAGTATTGTAGAATGACTTTTGATGTAGAGAAACATTCAATTTCAGTGTAGCTGCACATAGGATATTTTCCTTTATGTTTGACTATTTTAAGAAATTCTAAGCTATTGTGGCACCTGGGTGGCTCAGTGGGGTGAGCACTCAACTCTCAATTTTGGCTCAGGTCATGATCTCAGAGTTGTGAGATCAAGCCCTGCATTGAGCTCTGTGCTCAATGGGGAGTCTGCTTGAGATTCTTTCTTCCCTTTTCCTCCCAACCTCCACTTTCTCTCTCTCTCTCTAGAATAAATAAATCTTAAAAAAAAATAAATTATAAGCTATTTTAATATGATAAGCACATTGCCCTATATTGTGTGCTAAAAGTTTTAAAGTTCTGCTTTTTAAGCATAAACAGATGGTATCGTGCAGTCTGCGTGTTTGTGTGTGTGTATGCATGCACATATGAGTGTCTTTGTATATGATGTAAGGTAGCCATCCTTTCCTCCACCAAATTGCAATGGCAATATAAGGCACCTGTCCATGTTTGGCACAGTACTATTTTTGAATAATTCTTGGGATTGTTATTTTAAATATTATTTTTATAGATAACCTAATAATGAATAATTGCCTAAATTAAGGCTCTTATGATTCTTCTAATGACTCGTATTCATATTCTGAGAAGTCCCCTTGACTTGCATTTGAATTGTGTTTGAATTTGGCTGGTTCTTGCATATTTCAACTGTTCCTCTCAGATGCACTGGCAGCAGAAAATTCTGATTGTAGGTTTAAATGTATGAGCTTTTGACCAAAGGAATGGGAAAAGAGAAAATGGAGAGAAGAGTCATTTTCCTGTGCACACAAAGATGCGTGGCTTACAAAATCCCAAGTATATGTGTAGCATTCACAAGACCATTTGAAAGTATATTTAGAGTAGAATGTCTATATATGAGTGAATATTACAGTAATTTCTACAACATCAAAATTTATAGGTACTGCCTTTTTTTAAAACTAAGAATATGATAAAACTAGGTCATCTCAGGTAGATTTCAGTTAGTAACTTGGAATGGTGTGTATTTATATCACTTTTTGGGAACTTTATATAACAGGTTTTAAAATGTAAAGACTTTTCTAAGAATACTGAATTGTAATAGTGGTTATAACCAGATAATGGAGAAGGAATACTAAATTCTATTATTCATGAAAATTTGCTGCAAGAGTAAATTTAGAAATAACACATTTCAACCCTTCAGTACAGTCCTAAAATTAGCCCACTACATTTTAGAGGTAGAGCAAAACTCAAGATAAATACAGTGTTGGGATCAAATGAAATCGTTAACAATGCCTGTAATGAAAGAGAAAATTACCCTTTGGTTGTGGGGGGCTGAGAGGAGACACATTGGACTGAAAATGCTAAATTTAGATGAAGAAGAAATAGCTCCATCTTTGACCCAGAAGGACTGAACACTAAATATATTCTTTCATTCACAATAGAGAAACATGTGGTTAAAAAGAATTGCAGCTCCATTGTCCTCCATAAAAACTATTTCCAAAAGTAGAAAATGAAACTGCTTGATTATTTATAATAAAAGATGTGCAGACAAAGAGATTAGCAAAGAAAAGGGATTAGCCTTTTGATGAAAGTGGATGTTGTTGTTGGAATGCATACATGAAGGGAAACTTTTAATTTAGACTCTGTCCGTATCACATTTTCCCATTATTAATGACCATTGCTATTACTGCTGGCATGTATTGAGTGTTTATTCTGTGTCAGATAGTATGTTAAGTGTTGTATAGATCATTTCAATTAATTGAAAAATCTCCATTGGTCAGATGGGATTGACAAATTCATTACATTGACAAAGTAACTGAAGCTGAAAGGGGTTAGCTTATTACTTCGGCAGGGTCATATTATAAGAGGGTGATGATTTCTGAATTCAGATCCAGGCAGAGTGACTCAAGACTTCATCATGACACGTTTTGGAATGTCCTTTTCCCTAAGGAATTATTATGACAATATTTAATGTGTATATCTGAACAATGGAGAAAAAAATAGCCAAACTTTTCAAAGAGCATTAAATACTGACTCTGAGTGAACCTTAGTTCCCATGAACCCTAAATTACCACTTTGAACTGCCAATCTGTGTGGGAGTTTATGGGTGCCAGGTAATAAAAGATATTCTAGTAAAATTCACTTTGTGTTGGGAGCAATAGAACTTTTTAAAATACTGTGACTATTTCTCCAGCTCTTAGCATTACTTTGGAATTCAAGTGGCCAAATCCCATGTTAGCTTCCACCCTATGGTACAAGGGCCATGCTAATTGGATGTTCTAAATGGAAAGTTTTAGAGTTCCAATTTGCTACAGAAATAATAAATCAGAATAAAATGCTGCATCTCCAGAGATATTATAAGGATTTGTACTTCCACAAAGATTTCAAAAATGCATATGAGATTATTCCTGTCACATATTTTATATATTAGTTTTTAGTTTTATAAGTGGAAAAGACTGAGGCATCTTGTAGAATTTGGTAGATTAATAAAAAAATATTGATGACTCATATTTCATTTGCTACCCCAAATTTAAGTCAACTGCTGACACTGGGTTTGAGTCTATTGATGTTAATAACTGTCTATCCTTTTGAAGAATAGGAACCTCCAGAAGTTTTTGCATGACAAGAACATCAGTACATGTTTTCATAGCATTTTATTATTATGTTGGCTCCCCTAATCTGTGATTAACTATGTTACTTTGCAAAATTCTTAACACCTTCTCCTTTCTACTAGACATTTTTGTTCTCTAGGACATATATTTTATGGTAATGTGTATTTAGAAAAGTACCTTGGAATTCTTGATAAGAGGTGTGAGAGAAGCAAGAGATATATTCCATATCAATACAGAGACGTTCCTATGGATCCTGTGACCTGAGTCATATAGAGATACTCCAAAAAGAAAAAGAATTGCCATAATTAGACCCCTTATCCTTATACAGAGAATATGTATACTCCTTTCTGGTTCAATTTTGATTGTTTGATTGTTTGAAGTGACATTTAATACATTTAGATTTTTCATTAATACCTATTTATCAAGTGAATCAAAACATTGACAACTTTGGGTGGGATCCTAAAAAGCTGAAGGCTAGAAATAAGTAGGGGTATGACAAAGTACTGTTCTGGGGTTGGTATTCACTGAGATAGAGGATTCAGGAAATGGATGAAATTTAAGATGAAAGATGAGTTGACTTTTATTTTTTTTTATTTTTTAAAGATTTTATTTATTTATTTGACAGAGAGAGACACAGCGAGAGAGGGAACACAAGCAGGGGGAGTGGGAGAGGGAGAAGCAGGCTTCCCGCGGAGCAGGGAGCCCGATGCGGGGCTCGATCCCAGGACCCTGGGATCATGACCTGAGCCGAAGGCAGACGCTTAACGACTGAGCCACCCAGGCGCCCCTTTTTTTTTTTTTTTTTTAAAGATTTTAGAAAGATGAGTTGACTTTTAGAAATGTACATTTTCAGGGCACCTGGGTGGCTCAGTCATTAAGCATCTGCCTCCAGCTCAGGTCATGATCCCAGAGTCCTGGGATCGAGCCCCGCATCGGGCTCCCTGCTCCGCGGGAAGCGGGCTTCTCCCTCTCCCCCTGCTTGTGTTCCCTCTCTCGCTGTGTCTCTCTCTGTCAAATAAATAAATAAAATCTTAAAAAAAAAAATGTACATTTTCAGTAAAATCGAGATATCCAAAAAGAGATGTATGGATGGAACATGTAGATTTAGTGTCATAAACATCTGCAAGGACAATCATGCCATGGCACAAAATGAGGGGTGAGAGCTAAAAACTTTCATTGGATAGTTGTGTGGGGGAGGATAATTTTCCCTCTGCTCTTCTGAGTTATTAGCCAAGACCCCCGTGGTAAATAGATAGGAAAAAAAAGACAGTGAAAGCAAACAGAAGTTTATTAACATGCATACCATGGGGAGATACCCAGGGAAAAATGAGTAACTTTCTGAGATGCCTTAGAATTCGGACTTACATTAAAAAAAAAAAAGAATTCGGACTTACATACCATCTTGGGCGCCTGGGTGGCTCAGTTGGTTAAGCAACTGCCTTCGGGCTCAGGTCATGATCCTGGAGTCCTGGGATCGAGTCCCGCATCGGGCTCCCTGCTCAGCGGGGGGTCTGTGTCTCCCTCTGACCCTCTTCCCTCTCATGCTCTCTGTCTCTCATCCTCTCTCTCTCAAATAAATAAATAAAAAATCTTAAAAAAAAAAAAAAGAATTCAGACTTACATACCATCTTAATATGGAAAGGAGAGTGGAGATGTAGACTTCTTGGGGGAGAATAAATGTTTTTTTAGGTAAGATGAATGGGCCTTGTAGAAGAATGGAGGTATGATAGTTTGTGACAAAGTTTGTCTAGGTGTGGTGTTGATTTCCAGTCCTCCCTCTTGCGATGAATCAATCTTCCCTGGGTGATGAAACTCCCAGGGAAGGGATTTATAACAGTTGAGTTCCTTTTGGGGGATCTGTCTTTAGGTAGATAAAGGGAGTTCAGAGAAAGGCTCTCCCAGCATTTGCTGTTTTTCAAGTACCTACAGCTCAAAATAATTATTACACCAAACTAGCATATTTTGGGGTGGCATTTTCTGCTACCCTTCAACAAGTATAAGTAGAGAATTAGTCATAAGGGTGAAAAAAGGAATGTGAAGAAATAAAGACATCACTGGAGTAAAGCAGGTTTCTAGATGGTGTCAAATACTAAAGAGAGTAGGATTGATGAAAATCCACTGGGTTGTCCCACTTAAGATTTCTGCTCCTGAGTGAAGGTAGTAGGTTACAGATCGATACTCCCACTAAAGACAGCTGGGAAAGCTAGGTAAAACATTAAAATCATATAATTAAAGTCATCAGATAACTGTGCATGCAAAGAGGATTAGATTGGATGAAATTCCAGGGAATGCTTCTCAGAAGTGAGCTAAGGATTGCAGACATTTCTCCCCAGGGGATTTCTCATTACTGGTGTAGCCTAGAGGCTAAGGACTGAGGTTTGGCACAGGCAGAGTTCCCTGCTGGCAGAAAGAGTTCCCAGCTACCTTGGACTGGTTGTGCAGGATTGCAGTGACAAAATTGGAAATCTGATAATCCTCAAAGACATGGTGGTTTTCCCTACGTGCTATTTGCTGAAGTCTGGCTGCATAGGACGTTCACAGCTGGATCGAAAGCTTCTCTAAAGTAGCATGCAGTCTTCCACATCTCAAGGAATTCAGGAAACAAAGACTTGCCAAGGACAAGGGTCAGAAAATAAAACAGACATGAATTGAAAGCCAGAGAGTGAAGGTCTAATTGACAATGAGGATCCTATAGTCACTTGCCACTTTTCTGCCTAGGTCCCTTACAGCTAAAGGCTGAGAGTTTAGACTTGGACCTTCTGTGGGGCACAAGAACGCAACAGAGATTTTAGCATTTGCAGAGGAATGGGATGATGAACCTTGACGTGTGAGGCCAGCTTCTCCCTTGTGGCATGTGCAAGTTTTGAAGCTGAATGAGGCACAAAGCTACATGATTCATACTAAAATCTCTGAAGAGCAGAAATGACTCTCCCTCCGTCATTTAGATCCAAGTAGCAAGACATGCTAGCCTCTCAAATGAAAGCCTTGCGGAAGCGTGCTGTAGTAAGGGTGACAAACTAGTGTGTAACTAAACCTCACCAAAACTGCAGCTCAGCGCCCACCCAAGTCATCCCTGGTTGGAATTAGAAATAAGTTAACTTCACTCTTTATCTCTAAGCAAGCAGAACAAAATCTCTCCTTTAGAAGACAATCTCATCTAGAACAGGGCCTTTTCAGTTATTTGATGCACAGAATGTTTTTTTCTGAGTATTTTGTTTTGCACATTGGAACTTTATAGTTGGATAAATAGGGTCTTAGAGGGCATAATATCGAAGATTCGATATGTGAGTCTAGGAGAAAAAATCAATGGAGAGCCTTTAACAATGGTTATCTCCATCATTTTAAAGGAACACCTAATCTCTTGCAGAGTTGGTTGCTGAATTTTGATCTATACCACCATACCAAGCCTTCCAAAGCTTATTGTAAGCTTGCTACATGATATTAGGTGATATTAGGTATCCTTTGAAGTTCATGTGGTGGATAATAGCAGGGACAGACAGGACAGATGTGGTAGGTAGACAGAAGGGATCTAGAGAAGGGCATGCCATTGTTAGGATGTGCAGTGTTACCAGAAGAGGGACTAGGAGCAGTGCAGACATGAAATTTTGTGTTCCACATTTTGTTTTCCAGAGACATTATAGACTTAGGGGAGGGTGAAAAAGGATCTCTTAGCTCTTCAAGCCTGCTCTTTGGTTTGGGAGCAGTTTCATGAGAAGTGGCTTATCAGAGATTGTCACATCTGATAGGAAGGAACCAACATTCTCTGTGGACTTTAATGGCTTAAATGGGAGATTATGGCCAATCAGGTTTATATTATTTTACCAGAAAAATCTGGAACTGTACATTAGAATCCTGAGTAGAATATAACCTTGATGCCTAAGTCTCCTTATAAGTCTCTGTTGTAGCCAGGGCTTTGCAGAAGACAAGCAGTGGTATATAATGTTATAGATGATTATGGCACCCTTTGGAAGCCAGAGTCCATTTATCAACTCCCTAATCCAAGGGATATATTTATAAGGACCTGGGAAAACCCAGAATGTGGGATAAATATGTGTCAGTGTCAGTGAGAGTTCTAGACATGGCTAAATTTGGGCTTCCCAGACTTCTGGGTTGTGGTGGTTAAGATGGAAGGAGTATCTCCGATGAGGAAGTACTGGCAGGCAGGAAGACAGGCTTCTCTCTCAGGGTCCGGAAAGGCTTCTCTCCATCAATCTGAAAAGACTGTGAGTTTAGGGACTTGGTCAGTTTGTCAGCCAGCGTACCCTGGGGTCCTCTCAGAACTGCAAACAGAAGACAAGCGCATTTCACTCCATCTTCAAGTCAGACAAACTGAAGAGAGTGTTACTAATCATCGCAGACCGAGAGAGGATGCCCACATGATCCTTGCTGCAGGGAGACACTAAGAATAGATTTTCTGGTTGGAGAAGGACAACTTACATCTTTTCCTCTTCTTCTAAAAGCTAAAATGGAAAATACATCACATAGTGCTGCGAGCCCAATGCTGAGAGGTTCCTCAGCTGCTGTTGCTGTGAGGAAAAAGAGAGCGAGTGTTTGGGGCTGAAAATCCCATCCTCCTACCTGCCCAGAACACATCCACCATTATTCCTAACCCAAGTCTCCTCTCCCTCCCTCCTTCACAGATGCCACAGGGCCAGGCCGGGGCTCTCTTAGCTCCCTAAGAAGGCATATATATTATGCTCCTGTTAGACTAAATGTTTATGAGTTCACAAAAATATACAGAAATAAAACCATAAATATTATACTTTTGTCTAAAGGTAACATCTGGTTAAGGAAAAAAATATTATAATAGCAATATTTAAGCTTCTGTATGTTGAAATATGAAAAAACTACATTGGCCAGTTTTATTGTAGAGAAGAGAGAAAAATTATCCTTAGCACAATATTGGATGAACTGAAATTAGGGTTACTAGTGATTGGTGATACAACCTAATCAAAAGTTTATCACACTTTCTTATTCTTCTTCTTTAAGTTATACTTACCTTTTATCTTGACATTTATTTATTTAAAAAGTATTAATTACCTCACAATTAAGTAACCGCAATTAATTTGTAACTACATCGATTTACATTTAATTGCTACAGATACGGATATATACTCTTACTTTAGTAAAGATGGTAGTGGGTCTAAATTGTGAAACATTACATTATTCATCATGCTCAAGTTAAATCCTGGGTTGGTTTCATGATTTGGGTGAGTGGATAAAAGCTGGACATCCACAGGCACATGATTCAAATGAATCAATAACCTGATTCCTGGGAGGAAATGATATTAATAATTGTCTTCTTAAAAACTCAAATATTTGATGACAAATATCACACATGATGGTATAAGATTTTAAACTTTTATTCCTTGTCAATTTAAAACTGGTAACTTGCCTATTTGAAGAGACATAATATTTTTTCTCTTAAAACAGTTCCTATATCTATATGAAAGAATAACAAACATCTATCTATAGTTCTACAAAAACTACCACCTCTTTGTCTCTAAAAATAAAAATAGGTAATAATGTTTATAGTGTTCTAACATAAACTCTTATTTGATATTCATAACAGTGTTGAAAGAGAGGTGATGTACCCATTTCACACCTGTCAAAATATAGTCAGAGAGGTTAATTAACTTAACTGTGGTTAAGTAGATGGTAAACAGCTGGGATTTAAACCTAGATCCCAATAGTCCTGATCACGGTAAACATATGATGCTGCTTCTCTGGCCGAGCTAGTTATTATTCAATGGATGAGAGCTATTTGTTTTGATGTCTTCAAAATATTTTTAGAACTGTAAGACAGGGGCGCCTAGATGGCTCAGTCAGTTAAGCGTCTGTCTCTGGCTCAGGTCATGACCGCAGGGTCCTGGGATCGAGTCCCATATGAGGTTCCTTGCTCAACGGGGAGCCTGCTGCCCTCCCTGCTTGTGCTCACTCTCTGGCTCTCTCTCTCAAATAAATAAATAAAAATCTTAAAAAAACAAAACAAAACTGTAGGACATGCACATTTTAGAATCAAATAAATAATAAACTTTAAACCTTACTTTCAGTGATATATAAACAATGTAGGAACTTCACAAATTCTAACCTTACACAAAAGCTCATTTCAGATCCATTCTACTCATTGACTCCAATATTAATCATGTGCAATTAGCTCAAAGGAGGAAGCAGATCCTTACCTATCAGCAGTCTGTGCTGGATTTTTCTTTTATAGCATGCCTAAGGAATTAGGGGTGCTGGTTTGGATAGGACTTTGCATCCTATCAAGATACAAGGGAAATTGTTAAGAAACTAGTACAGGCAATTCAAAGTGTGAGTAGAGATGAGAGGAGGGGAAGAAGGGTCAGGGGAGCAGAGGGAGTTCCTGTGGAGGATGTTGATGACAGATGAAGAAAAGAAGGAAGAATGCAGGAGGAGAAAATTTTAAGTCTCCAGGGTCTAGGGCTGGAAGTGGTTAATGCCATAAACCACATAAAAATGCCTGTCATTTTTGATCACACTGGGATTTTCAAGTCCAAAGGGACTCAAAGCGCCTTTACTCTAGAGCAGTGTTTTCCAAACCTAGTTGGCTACAGTGTTATCTGGGAAGCTAATGCTAAAAAAAAAAAAAAAAGCTAATGCTTGGGCTCCACTCCTCAGTGTTATGAATCAGTCCAATTTGGGATGGGGCAGAGAATTCCACTTCCTGATTATAATTAGAAGCCAGTTCCACAAAGCATTCATTTATTTATTTATTTTCTGATGGTCTGTGAAGTTGCATCTGTGTGTTTACTATTTTGAGGATTGAGAAAGCAATCATTTTATTATCCCAAGATACTCTACTTCATGGTCTGTCATCACTGAACTGTCTCCAGCCTATATTATGGAAGTAGGGCAAATTTGAAGCACTATTTGTAGGCCAAAGTTATATCTTTTTTTTTAAGATTTTTATTTATTTGAGAGAGAGACTACAGCAGGGGGAACAGCAGAGGGAGAGGGAGAAGCGGGCTAAGCAGGGAGCCCGATGTGGGGCCTGATCCCAGAACCCTGGGATCATGACCTGAGCCGAAGGCAGATGCTTAACTGACTGAGCCACTGAGGCGCCACCCCCCTTTTTTAAGATTTTCAAAGTTATATCTTAATGCTTACATATTTAATGCCTAAACACTTTAGGTTTAAATTAATTAAATTTGCTAAATATGGCAAATATGATTGACTAACAACAGCCATCTTTCCCTTTTCTGCTTTGCTAATAGGATCTCGGTTTTGTTAGTTACAT
The DNA here is from genome assembly GCF_004348235.1 of Phoca vitulina. Lineage (NCBI taxonomy): Eukaryota > Metazoa > Chordata > Mammalia > Carnivora > Phocidae > Phoca > Phoca vitulina. The sequence continues at coordinate 24,872,654 of NW_022589708.1, read as the reverse complement.
GGTGATAATGTTCTCTGGAAAGTTAATAGCAGGGATTGATGCATGAATAAACAATTATGTAACAACTGTGGTAATCCAATTCCTTTTTACCAGAGATTGGTTTGTAGTGTGTCTCTCACCAATTTCTAACCAATAGGATACAAAGGATAATCTTTTGGGGTTTCTGAAAAAGATTTTCCTCTATAAAAAAATGGGGATATCTGGGGTATCCTTTACTGTTTTTGGACACTGTTTTAGGAATTTTATGATGCTTGGAGTTGGTGATAATTCAGAGTTGCTGTCACCATCTTAAAGAAGAGGATGTAACCAAGACAATGAAGGCAAAGAAGAAATACACAAAGAACCATGGTCCTTGGGGACGTCATCCAGCCTGTGAGCCAGTCCTGCTTTTGCCCACCTCTGAACTTCTTATCCTGAGATATCACACATGGTTTTCATTGTTCAAGTCACTTTCAGCCAGGTATTATGTTATTGCCACTGGTACATTGATTTATACCTTTCCCTTCCTAGCAAGATATTTTTTACTTAAACTTGTTCAGAATTTTGAAGCTACAGGGTACCGCTTAGATCGCTCTGGTACCACGTGAGTTCCTTTGTCATTATTTTAGCACTGCAACATTAGCATGCTCACCTTACGGCACATTTCCCCCAAGGGTCTCAACACAGGTTTTTAGCACAGGTTACTTAAATTTCCTTCAAGATGACTAGATTTTAAAAAATAAGAATCCTGGTGCTTTCCATATGTGCTGATTAAAATGAGCAGCAGACCAAGGTGAGTTTATTAAAAACAGCAAGAATTGTAGCATGGAAGAGAAAGGCCAACCAGTAGGGAACACCACAAAATTAAAATTACAACATAACCAAGCTGTGCTGCCAAAATCTATTGAATTCTGACTCTTAACTCTGGTGTGGAAATGTGAAGACGTCGAAGTGAAAAGCATTATTTCTGAGGTCTAGAGATCAAATGAAACAAGGTAATTCCTGGCTAGCAGAAATTAGTTGAGTTCAGTGGGGCGTGTATGCAAGATGCTGGGGGTGGCAGGAGACAGGCAAGGGAGCTGGTCAAGAAGATCCATCATGGAGCTCAGGTATCGGGGAGGAACAGTAAAAATCAAGGCAGAAGTGTAGCCAACTCTAAAATGGACCAGCCTCGACACAAAGCTGTGTCCTGGCATTAAGAAGTTGTGAGACCTTGCCAGAAATAATTCATTTCAGAGGTTCAGCTGCATTCCAAACTAGAGGAAATAAGACCTAACAAATAGGGATATGGAGAAGCCTAAATGGAACCTCCCAAACAAACCACTTAGCATATTCGCTGGCCCATAATATCTATGCAATAAACGTTATGTAATTTTTTTTTAAAATCATAAAAATATACATGTATTTCTGTAGAGCTATATGGAAGGAAGGGGAATGGCTGTTTGGGTATTAGAAATGATTGAACAACTGATAATTAGTTGTTTTTATAAGTGATGAAACAATCCATGATTTGGTGATACTACTTGGTTCAGTAAAGAAAAATTGCATAACCCAAAATAAAAAGGATAGTAAGTTCAGTTGCTCACTGAAACTATTAGAGAAAATTCTGTGTAATTCAAATATAAGGAATTATAAGATTTAAGGTACTTTATTTTGTCTGCATCAGACTATTTCTAATTTTTCTTGTTACGGCAAAATCTACAGACACTACTCTTTTTTTTCCTTTTTCAAAATTTAAATTCAATTAGTTAACATATAGTGTATCATTAGTTTCAGAGGTAGAGTTCAGTGATTCATCAGTCTTATATAACACACAGTGCTCATTACATCATTACATCACATGCCCTCCTTAATGTCCATCACCCACTGTCCCCATCCCCCACCCCCCTCCCCTCCAGCAACCCTCTGTTTGTTTCCTATGATTAAGAATCTCTTATGGTTTGTCTCCCTCTCTTATTTCATCTTGTTTTATTTTTCCCTCCCTTCCCCTATGACTCTCTGTTTTGTTTCTTAAATTCCACCTATGAATGAAATCATATAGTATTTGTCTTTCTCTGATTGACTTATTTCACTTAGCATAATACCTCTAGTTCCATCCAAGTCGTTGCAAATGATGGCTGAGGTTTGGTTTTTTTTTTTTTTCTTTTTTTTTGATGGCTGAGTAATATTCCATTGTAAATACGTACCACATCTCTTCTTTATCCATTCATCTGTTGATGGACATCTGGGCTCTTTCCGAAGTTTGGCTATTGTGGACATTGCTGCTACGAACATTGGGGTGCAGGTGCCCCTTCGAATCCCTACATTGTGCAATTGCTGGTACAGACACTACTCTTAAATTATTGATTGATTTTTGGGGCGCCTGGGTGGCTCAGTCGTTAAGCGTCTGCCTTCTGCTCAGGTCATGATCCCAGGGTCCTGGGATCGAGTCCCACATCGGGCTCCCTGCTCGGCAAGAAGCCTGCTTCTCCCTCTCCCATTCCCCCTGCTTGTGTTCCTGCTCTCGCTATCTCTCTCTCTGTCAAATAAATAAATAAAATCTTAAAAAAAAAAAAAAAAAATTATTGATTGATTTTATTCCCCAGGTGATTTGGCAGTATCTGGAGACATTTTTGGTTGTCTCAGCTGGCCGAGATTGCTACTTGAATCTAGTAGATAGAGGCCAGAGATGCTGCTAAACATCCTACAATGCACAGGACAGACTCCCTACTACCCCCCAGCAAAGAATTATCTGGCCTCAAATATCAATAGTGCCAAGTTTAAGAAACCTACTTTAAAGTAATTCAGTGTATTTTTAAAAACAAGGGTTACTGTGGTGTGTGTGTGTTAATGTGCAAGAATAAAGGCATGGAACAAATAGATGAATAATTCAATGGATAAGCAGTGAAAAAGAGGAGGAAAAAAGGAGCCTTGATAGTCGGCACTGCAAAGCCCATTACTTGTATGATAGCATTCACTGGCTTTAAATGGCAAATTCAGGACTAAAATCCAGAGTTTGGTGTTTCTAAATCAAGGTGTATTCCCTGAGATTTTCTCTCAAATATTAGTACTAGAGTTAGCTATTTTTGTTTCATTGGGGTTATGGTAAACATAACTGTCTGAAATGGTGGTGATGGTACTTCTTATTTGAAGTCGTAGCATATCAAAAGCAGTGGTTTCTATTTTACTGTACATGTTTTTATAGACTTTGGGATTCCTGATCATATGGAAACACATTTATGAATATTCTAGAATCTATCCACTGTTGGATTTATAAGGTAAATGACAGCAATATATCACTTTAAAAATAACAAAACCTCTACTTTATGTCCTTCCTGCTGATACAATACAATGAAAACGTTGACTATTGATAATTATGATCACTAAGAAATAAAGTGGGCATTTTCTTTGTTAACTGTACAAGTTCTGACTCAGAAATAAAATTAATCACTGGAAAAAATACACCCTTGACCTTTTTAAATATGTATTGTCAACTGTGTTGTTTCACATGGTTCAGTAGGGTGAGAGAATAGCTATACTTAACTAGTGAGACACGGTGTTGCTAATGCAAGGTGCTTGTACTGCGGGAGAAGAATGCCTACTCCTCAACTCCTCTGCATTCTCCTCTTAAACCAGAGCAAGGAATTACAGGACCAGAGCTGGTGCTCCCACAACCTTTTAGGGAGCCCATGTTCCTCACTGGCTCGCAGGGGCTGCAGTCTGCTGTGTCTGTGGGAAATTAGATGCAAGCGCAAGATGCATAAATTCCTTTCTCCATCAGCAAAGATTGCAAACCATGAAGAGCCACAGAAGCAGAGTCATGAGGGTGTTCTTCAATGCCCGCAGGTTTGGATATTCATGAAACTCACTAATAATGAGTTCTCCATCACTGGAAGTATTCAAATATAGAATAATATGGATGGATGTCTTAGAAGGCAATCAAGCATTGAGTGAGTGGCCGGAATAAAACATCCCTAGCATTTCTTCCGTGCCTGACATTTTTAATCAGCATATTATACTACACACTTTCCATAATACGTAAGAGAAAACAAATAATCACTAGTAAGAATGCATAAAAAATATAGAAAAAAAAAGTAAACCTTTATTTTATAAAAGTAGTGGCTAGTGAATCAACACAATGATTTTTCATAAGAATGCATTACATTTGGGCACCTGGGTGACACAGTTGGTTAATTGGCCTACTCTCAGTTTCGGACCAGGTCATGATCTCAGGGTCGTGAGACCTACACCTCTGCTTAAGACTCACTCCCGGGACGCCTGGGTGGCTCAGTCAATCATCTGCCTTCTGCTCAGGTCATGATCCCAGAGTCCTGGGATCCGGCCCCACATCGGGCTCGCTGCTCAGTGGGGAGCCTGCTTCTCCCTCTCCCTCTGCCTCTGCCGCAGCTCATGCTTTCTTTTTTTCAAATAAATAAAATATTAAAAAAAAAAAAAGACACTCTCTCTCCCTCTGCCCCTCCCCTCACGCCCTCTTGTCTCTTTCTCAAAACAAATCCTAAAAAAGAATGCATTACATTTGTTTCTGATTTCTCTTAAAATATAGTAAGGAAAAGAATAAATTTATATAAATCACTTTTTATATTTCTTTCTATTATTTTGAAGTTTGATGCTTATGATAAGTAAAGGAATGGCCTCCAAAAGATGTCCATGTCCTAATTCCTGGAACCTGTAAATATCTTATATTACATGCAAGGGGTAATTATGGCAGCAGATGAAATTAAAGTTGATAATCAGGTGACCTTGAGATGGGGGATTGTCCTGGATTGTCTGGGTTGTGCCATATAATCAAAAGTGTTCTTAAATATGGAAAAGGAAGGCAGAAGGGTCGAAGTGATGAAATTTGAGAAAGACTTGATCAGCCATTGCTTGTTTTGAAGATTAAAAAACAGGGCGCCTGGGGGGCTCAGTCGGTTAAGCGTCTGCCTTCGGCTCAGGTCATGATCTCAGGGTCCTGGGATCGAGCCCCGCATCGGGCTCCCTGCTCGGCGGGAAGCCTGCCTCTCCCTCTCCCACTCCCCCTACTTGTGTTCCTGTTTTTGCTGTCTCTCTCTCTCTGTCAAATAAAAAATAAAATAATTTTAAAAAAAAAGTGAATTTCATTAGATTTATATTTGGTTATCTTTAGTTTTCTCTTTACTTTTCACTGTGTGAACTATTCCTAAGATTGGGGGTCTTCTAAGAAAAGTAGCTTACACCTTTAAGAGTTTTGTTTTTCAAGAACTTATTTGAAGTGATATTCCCCCCACTTGGCAGCTCTTCTGCTTATCTGTCAAACAGCCTGCAGGCTGTTACGCCTTTTTAGTGTTTGAAGGTTTATCTTGAAGATAGGTACAGAAAGACAGTCTTTCTTACTAGATTTTTAAGGTTTCTTTTTTTTTTTTAACGATTTTTATTTATTTGTCAGAGAGAGAGAGCACAAGCAGGAGGAGCAGCAGAGGGAGAGGGAGAAGCAGGCTCCTCACTGAGCAAGGAGCCTGATGTGGGACTCGATCCCAGGACCCTGGGATCATGACCTGAGCCAAAGGCAGACGCTTAACGACTGAGCCATCCAGGCGCCCCTTAAGGTTTCTTTCTAAGGTTGTTTGGCAAATCACTCTTAACTTAGGCAACTTTGAACCACAAAGATAATTTTAGAAATATCATTTACTAACAATAAGTATTTACATAAACCTTTCTGTAGAATTATTTTGCTAACACCTTTATAAAAACATGATAAGTTGCTGTTCCTTCTTCAAAATTCTGAAAATGCTTACACTCCAGATGTAAAATGGCTCTCTTTAGAAATTTCAAATGTGTTTTGCATGGAATTACTATTGAGAAGCAAATATCATGTCTTCAGTGCAAATCAGTTTTTTGACCAAGAAATATATATCCATCTTGTTCATTTTCTGAAATAAATATATTTTTATTATTATAATATATATAATTTTTAAAGTTTGAATAATAATTTTATATTAACCCCTCTAAGTCCACGAAATATTGGCTTTTAGTCATGTTTGACTTTCTTTTATGTTGTAAAATTATTGAAATTTATAATTTTTAAATGAAAATAATACCAACTTGAAAAAACTTAGCATATTTTCTAGTAACACAAACTTAATAATATAATCACTCTATGGAGAGCCTAAATATATTTTGGAGTCTTTTTAAAACACATTATGTGTTTTAACCTCAATATACTGCTACATTTAAATCCCCAAGCTTTTCAGGGAATTTAAAAGCTAAGTTGATACCTCTGTAGTAAGAACAAATGTAAAGCAAGAGAACTTTCTTTGCTTTATTAAAATTGTGACGGGATACACAGTTGATAGAACTAAAGACATTTGTTATAGAGACATATTCTTCTATTTATTGCCACTGTGTGAACACATTGGAGCAATTTACTCAAAATCAAAAGCTGTCTTCCATAGACGTGTCAAGATAGTACACTATCCTCAAAGTAGTAAGCAGTATGTTTTGAATTATTGGGATTGTTGATGTGGTTAATGGCAAACTGGGTCTTCAGGAATAAAATGGATGGACAGTGCACCAAAGTACAATTTAGCTATACGATGGGAAAAACTAAAGTCCTGATGAATAAGAAACACATTTAAATTACTCTTTTCTTGAAAATTTCAAATAAAAAACCAGGAGCTTTCCCTCAGTTTCAGATTTAAGGAAATTCATATACTCAGAATCCCACTAACCAAAGGCAGGTTTGAATTTCTTAAGAAGTAGTTATCAAAGTGTGGTCCCTTGTTCAGAAACCCCAGTATCACCTGGAAACTCATTATAAAAGCAAATGCATTTGGGCATATCACAGAGCTACCAGATTAGAAATTCGGATTTAGGGCTCAGAAATAGGTCTTTTAAAAAGCCCTTCAGGTGATACTGATTCACACCATAGTTTGAGAACCAGTGTTTTTTTTGTTTTTTGTTTTTTGTTTTTTTTAAAGATTTTATTTATTTGACAGAGAGATAGTACAAGTAGGCAGAGAGGCAGGCAGAGGGAGAGGGAGAAGCAGACTCCCCGCTGAGCAGGGAGCCCGACGTGGGGCTCGATCCCAGAACCCTGGGATCATGACCTGAGCCGAAGGCAGGCGCTTAACGACTGAGACACCCAGGCGCCCCAAGAACCAGTGTTCTTAAAAAAGAACCTTACAAGTCTTGCATGATTTATGCAGCCTGTCCTAAAGAGAACTGTGCCCATTTAACAGGGTGACTATGACTAGGAAACAGATAAACCAAAAAACAAACAAACAAACCAAAAAAACAAACAGGGGTTTTTAGATTGTTAGATTTTTGTCCTAAATGGTCCCTACTCCTTGGGCAGTTAACATATGAAGTTTGGGTCCAAGTTTATCTCATAGAAGGCCCAGTAAGTCCACAACCTTTCCTGAAGTTGCCTCTTCAGTTCTTGAAGGAAAAGTTAAATTAGACATACTTGTTAAATGGCAAGATCTATACCTTGGCTTCCTGATCTATGAAGTGAGTGCTATTATTGCTGAAGGAACCAAGTGGAAACTTGAGGGACTGCCCATCCATACCAAAGTCATAATCCAAAGCAATACCACATTCTTGGGAATTTTCGGGATTTTCAGTATCTTCAAAACCTTAATGGAACACCTGGGTGGCTGAGTCGGTTAAGCCGCCTTCGGCTCAGGTCATGATCTCAGGGTCCTGGGATCGAGCCCCGCATCGGGCTCCCTGCTCAGCTGGAAGCCTACTTCTCCCTCTCCTCCCCGCTCGTGCTCTCTCTCACTATCTCTGTCTCTCTCTTTCAAATAAATAAATAAAATCTTAAAAAAAAAAACCTTAAGAGATACAAAAATGATGTTCTTGCCATATAGCTTTTTATATAATATATCTGGTGAATGGATCTTACAGTCAGGTAGTGACTGCAATCACAGTTGAGGCCAGAGAGGTGACATTTTTGCTGATAAATTAGCAAGTCTCTGGCACCTGGCAGCTGTTGGGATCTGGCAAATGTATTCTTTCCATGCTAGTCAGAAAGGATATCATAAACAGTGTCAAGAACAGAAGTCAAACTTAATTCTCATTCTCAGAACAAGTTCAGTTCTGCTGCTGTGTCTTACATAGCTTCAAGGACCTCGATTATTTAGACATCCCGTATTAAATCACACCAGCCTACTCTACAAATGACGTGCTGACACTGGATCTGGTCAGCTGGAGGTATTGGGTGCCCTAGAAGCCCAAGTCAAATGCATGGGCTAGAGCTAAAATGCAGGAGAGACACCATGATAAATATTCAGGAACCTCTCAGTACAGTGGATTTTCTGGAATTTTAATGGTAGAGAATGTTCTTTCTAAATAGAAGCCAAGATGCTTTACCTTGTGCTTCTTACCACTAGGAAAGAAGTACAATACTTGGTAGGCAATGTATACCATATTTAGGTATGTTGCATTGACCCATTTACTCTGGAACCTCTGTCAGGAATCTTACTAAACTGATGGGCAAACTAAGACTGTTCGGGAGACCTTGTGCAAGAGAAGGCTCTACAGTAGTTCCAGCTCCAGCAATGACTGTGGTACAAGAAAATGTACCAGTTTGTACTTATGGTGTTGCAGATCCAGCATTGCTCAAAGTGTCACTGGTGAGAATGCCGTATAGAGTCTTCGGACAGCCCCAAAGGAGAACCCCAGCACAGATACCTAAGGAAAGCCATGCCTATTTTTGCTGATAGCTGCTCTTTTTTGATAAACAGGTGGCTTAAAAGAATAATGAAATTGCTAATAAAATAGTTATGGTGCTGTTAGGGAGAAAACACCCTATGACTGTGAGTTATAATATATGAATGAACCAGTGGCCAGCATATGATGCTGTTTTTATAAAAGCAGAATACACAAGTCAGGGGACCAGGGGGTAGAAATGGCTGTGGCCCCTCTTAGTATCTCACTATTGCCCCTAATAACCCAGTCAACTTTGGACTCCGCTGTTCAAGATATATTGGTTTCCAAGGAAGGAATCTTCCCCAAAATGGTCTTATTCAACTTGAACTTGAAAAGTCCTCTTGTATATTTAGAGAACTTTTGTGTCACTGAAAAAAAAAAAAAAAAAAAAAAAAAAAAAAAACAGAAAAGGGAGTTTCTTTGCTGGCTAGAGTGATTAATCTCTATTACCAAGGATAACTAAGGTGGTTTCATGACCAGTTAGAAAAACAAGACCCTGGCTTCTAGGCGTAATTTTGTGTATTCCACCCCCCCAACCCCACTGCCACTGCCTTTTATCCTCCTTTTATTATTTTGGATGAGGAGTGTTGGAAGTGATTAGCTTTAGTTGATAAATTAACCAAGTTTATAAATTCAGACATTATGAATATAAAAGGAACCACATATGGACCTTATGGGGAAGACTACTTAGCACCTGGAGATCTTGAGCTTGAGATTGTTTCAGTGGAGATTTGTGGATCTCAGAGAGAGAGAGAGAGAAGAAGAAGAAGGGGGAGGGGGAGATAGCAGGTGGACAGTCATCTTTTATATGACAGATGGTTGACTCATGCCAGGTAAAAGCATAATGTTTTTCAAATATGAGTAGAATAGGAAAATAGATGCCAAAGAATAAAAGAAGAGTACTATTCTGTTGTTAGACTTTATGCATAATACATGTATATGTTTATATGAAGAAAATTTATGTTTTCATATATTGCTATATATATTTGAAATATATATGTAAAATATTTTTAAAACTTCAATAGAAATCATTTCCTTTTTTCCTTTAGAATAGGAATACAACCTGCTCTCATTGTAATTGATACAAATACTTATTTTGATTATTGTACATGATCAAAATATACATATATAATTGTAAAATATACACAATATATATTATATATATTGCAATTATATATATACTTCAAAATATACATATATAATTGTATATATAGTTATATAATTGTGCATATTACTGTATATAACTGTGTATTAGTTTCCTAGAGTTGCCATAGCAAGGTGTTACAGACTGGGTGACAAACAACAGACATTTATTTCCTCACAGTGCTGCAGGCTAGAAGTCTGAGATCAAGGTGTCAGCAGAGCTGGTTTTCTCTGAGGATGATGAGGGTCTGTTCCAGACCTCGCTCCTCAGCTTGGTGTACACAGCTGTCTTCATGTGTTTTCATGTAGTCTTCATGTCTGCCTGTGTCCCTCTGTGTCCAAATTTCCTCTTCTTACAAGGACACCAGTAATACTGGATTAAGGAGTGCCCTAATGACCTCATTTTACCTTAACCATCTCTTTAAAGACCCTATCTCCAAATATAGTCACATTATGAAGTACTGGGGGATAAGAGTCAATATACAGATGGTGGGGAGGGGACAAAATTCAGGCCATCGCAGATGGAGACAGTATTTTTCCCCAGATTTATATCCTTTTCTACAGCAAAGATATAGCCAGGGACTAGCCCATCTAGCCCATCTGCCCCCTACGCCTCCATGTGGCCTTATTACTAGTCCTTGGCAAAGAAATGTGACTAGAAGTGGTCAGTGTTACTCATGCCCAAAGTTTTTAAGAATTATTTATGCCTTTGCCATGCTCCTTTTCTCCTTTTGCTGCCAGGATAGTTTGAATGACAAGGCCCTAAACTAGAGAATTTGGAGCCATAAATTAGAAAGAGCTGAGTAAATTATTCATTGCATGGAAAAAAAATCAGTCGATCTAGAATCACGTATACTGTCATTGAAATGTTATATATAAGAAATAGACTTGCAGTCTGTTGTGTGTCTAAACTGTTGACATTCATTTCAGAGAGCTTTAATCGAGTTAATTCATAAGTAGAAGTGAGGCGCTGCCATTGGTTGAGCAGTCATGTTGCAGTTGATTGGATAACAACTACTACAGATTAAAACATCAAAAATTTACATACTGACAAAATATTTGAGAAAATGACTACTACCTGCAATAATTTAGAAAGCAAACCATGCCCTATTTAAGTCTGTGGCTCTAGGGAAGCATTTGGAAAAAGTGAGAGGCTTCATGTTTGTTAGCTTTTATTTGGTGTTTTAGCAAAGGGTTAAAAAAAAAAAGGCAATTTCAGAGTAGAGGTGGAAAGAAATAGTGGTGAAAAATTTGGGGCCACATATATTTGGGAAAGGCAAAAGATTCTAGATCCTAAATAATAAGACATAATACTAGGAAAAAAAAAAAAAAAGATTTGCATGACAAAGACAAATTAGAATTTCTTAGCTAAAAGGAGTTTCAGTCTTCTGGCAAAAATTATAGCAGGGGGTTTACTTTCCATCTAAGCAAATTATTTCAGAGGTTTGAGAACCAGAAGAAAAAAAGGGAGACATGAAAAGTATAACTAGAAAAGAACTTTGGTGTGTTTTAGCAGCATGTAACTGACTAGTAACAAATGGATCAGAAATCTAAGCCCTTTAAGAATAATATTGTTGAGGTGGAAAAAAAAAAAAAAAAAAGCCTCATCTAAGTGTTTTGCAGTTCTAAGACAACCATAGGGCTTTAAATCTTTTCAACAAAGGAAGCACCCCTCTCCAAAGGAGAACATACTCCACACTTCAAATGTAATCATGGAGGAATTTGTGACCTGAAGAGACTCCCAAAGATTGGAATCAGGTGCCAACAGAGAATTCCAGAGATCTGAATCTAATCAAGAAAATCCCTCCTTTCCTAGAATGGAGACTCAGACATCATTGCTAGAGACCAGTGCTCTGTTTTTACCAAGGGATATTTTTATTGAGGTTATCTTGTCCCTGGTTTACCATTGCATGTTTTGAGAGTTTGGTAAGGGACAAATAGTTCATCTTTCAATTTATAAATTCCCAGACCATGAGGTATCAAATCTAGACCAGAAAAATGTGCTCCAACCTAGACAATGCACTTTGTGATGCAAGCAGTACCCGGTATGGACATTGGGTTTTCTCCTTTGGGGTAAGGGGAAAATATAGTACAGGAGTTTGAATAAGGCTGCCAATCAATCCTTATTGACCAGAAGGACCGACTGTGGAAGATATGGCTGGTTGTTCTTCCTAAAATCCATCTCCTCTCTCTCCTGAGCACATAGCTAGATTATATCTCCCAGAATCCTTTGCAGTTGGAAGAGGACATATTATGGAGTTCCAGCCAATGGAATTTTAGCAAAAGTGATATGTGCAACCTCCAGGTTTTATTCAAAAAACTTCTCCGGGCACCTGGGTGGCTCAGTCGTTAAGTGTCTGACTTCAGCTCAGGTCATGATCCCAGGGTCCTGGGAATGAGCCCTGCATCGGGCTCCCTGCTCCGCGGGAAGCCTGCTTCTCCCTCTCCCACTCCGGCTGCTTGTGTTCCCTCTCTCGCTGTGTCTCTCTCTGTCAAATAAATAAATAAAATCTTAAAAAAAAAAAAAAAAAAAAAAACTCACACGTCTCTGTTTGCACAAGTTAGATGTTGATTCCTAGTGCTTCTTCCAGCTGGGTCTCTGAATTTTTTTGTAGCAATTATCACCATACTTGCTGACCAGAAATAGCCATGTTGGACTTTGATATGAATGAGAAATAACTGCTATTTTGTTAAGGCACTAAAATGCAGAGATTCCCTAAAGTAGTTACTAGAGCTTCATGATTACACGTCACTATTTTTGTCCATCACCCTCTGTTACCAGTATAAAAGTAGTGCTCCAGGAACAAATTTACTGATTTCTCAAATATTCATCATTTTAAAAATTTCATTTAAGAAATCTTCATTTTACTGATTAAAATTCAGAGTCTTCAGTGTGAAATCTTGTGACTAATGATGGCTTTAGTGATGGAAAATATGAAGAGGGCAAAAAAACTTAGGGGGAAAAAAAAAGTAAAGGAGATTAGAAGCCCAGAAAATGAATTCCATTTTATTTAGGGCTCGTGTGGTCACTAGCTACACACTAGCACCGCAATGGAGAAAATTGACGCCTCACCTCGTTACAGTTTTACTTTCACCATGCTGTATCTTAGCTGATAAAATGACTAGGTCGGAAGTAATAGCCATCTGCCCTTTATCTGCCCAGGCACCATAAAAGGCAAAGTGGTACAAACATGGTTCCCTGTGTAAACAGATAAACAGATTAGAGTGAGGAATAGGACTGTTGTTTCTCTTCCAGTGTCTCTATTCTTTGCACATTTCTGGAAGGTAAATAGTAATAGTTATAAACAAAAAGTTCGGGGGTAACAATATATTAGAAAAGCAATCTTTTTTTTTCTGTCAGTTATTTTTATTCTTCAATTAATCATGATATGTTAGATTATCTTCACTATCCCCTTCCCCAGTGTTTTTGACCACCTACATTGCTTTGGCAATGAAAGCCCCCACTGTAAAGAAAACCATTTAAGTCATGGAGTCTGCAAATAAATACTGATGATGATAATGGTAATGATAATAACTGCGTGACTCTGAAGTCTGAAATTCTTGCTCCTGCCTGTAAACCCAAAATCCAGCCTTGTTTAATTTTCTTTAATCATTTATGGGGTGCCTCATTGTGTGTCTTATGACCATGGAAGATCTGGGTTTCCTTTTCTCTTATTTCTTTTATCATTACCTGAGCAACATACAAGTTTTCCTAGGTGCTTTTCCTCTTTAGGACATTGCTAATTATGCTGCAACTGATGAACTATAATCCTTGTAGTAACACAATAGTACTGTGTGGTCTGGAGAGATTCTGTGTAGAGGAATATGTCGGGATCCACAGGCAATAAGGAGATTATCACAATAATACAAGTGTTACATTTTCCAAAGGAGAACCAAGTATATCTATATGTGTCTCCAACACAGAGACTTTAGAGAAGCACTTCTTGAAATGTTTTTTTAAAGAATTATTTATTTACTTTAGAGAGAGAGAGAAAGTGCGTCTGCGCATGGAGGAAGGGGCAGAGGGAGAGAATCTACATGCTGACTCCTAGCTGAGCACGGAGCGTGATGCCGGGCTTGATCTCACAACCCATGAGATCATGAACTGAGCCAAAACAAGAGTTCGACGCTCAACCAACTGAGCCACCCAGTCACCCCTTGAAGTGTTTATTTATAGTGAGCTTTTATTTTTTCCAAATCAGCTGACTCATATCTACAGGAAAAGTAATCCCTTTATTTTCTTTACCTTGGTAATATTCCAAAGTATTGATCCACTCATATGTGTTAAAGTGTTTATGAAATATATTACTCTTGTCATAGATCCATGTGTAGTAAATTATATATATATTCTTAATTTCAAAGATTAAAACATTAAGGCTAGAGAAGTTGTATGACTTACTTATGTTGATAGTTGTATGAGTTAGTGGGAGAAAGAAAATTAGAACCCAGGGCATCTGGATCTGTGTTTACAAGTCCATACATCCAAAAAGCCTGTTTAAAAAAAAGCTATTTAAGCAATAGCTATAAAAAGCAAATTTCATATGTGACTTCTTTTAGTGACCTTTTTTCTTCTCAGTATTAATGCAATTAAATGTAGTATAATAATGGTTGTCTTTTCTCTGCAAGAAGTAGAATGCTGATAGAATGAGTCTAGCATCAATCTCTATTAAAAGAGTATATTCCAACGCAAAGCTATTCATTCAAGGGAGAAATTCTCTAGAGCTTAGGTTGACACATCAAAGAATAAATTGAAAAAGAAATTGCTTAAATGAAAGAGCTTTAGGCTTTTACAGGATGAAATACTTTTGACTATATTGTGTGTGGACATAAACGTTCATTATAATATTTTAAGTATTTCTATTTACTACTAGTAAATGTGGCCCAATTTTAATCAGGATCTTGACATTCATTGTTTATAATTTGTTTGAAAGTTTTGAATTTATACGCTTGTTTATACTAAGGAAATTTGCCTGTTCATTGTCTTATACTGAACAGACTAAATTTAAGCGATATAGTTTGAATAGAAAGAACTAAGAAACTGCTAACATCTGCCTTCCCACATACAAACTCACAACCAATGATGAAACACATTTAAATTTAGAGAATCTTATAAGAACAGCAATAAATTCTTAGCTTCTCATAGGCACAATCAATTCAACTTGTTAACTTTTCCTAACACCAACCGTAAAATTCAATAAGGTTCTATTTTCTTTCCTGTAAAGTAAAGGTAGATAGGTCTTCAAAATTTATTTATAGGTGTTGGGAGAACAACAATAAAAAAAATAAATTAAATGTAGGATATACAAAGCAGTTAATAAAATCTAAAAATAAGACTAAGCCACAGTTCTTGGGGTATTTAGACTTCAGATATTCATAGTTTCAGAAGGAAAAATAGTGAAACATGAAAGTTCCCATGGAGATAAGATGTTTATTTAAGTGTGTCTGAGGTGTGTGTGCATGTGTGTGTGCACATGCGTGCTCACATGCCAGATGTAGAGCTACAGTATTCCTACACTTTCTGTTCAGAAGTTATTTTGGATATATTTAAATAGCAACATCCACCTTCAATGAGGGGACCATCAACAATTGCTGTGAAATAGGATATTTTAATTTTCAATGAAGAAATATTTCAAGGATATTTTATATGTTTACAATAGTGATGTTAAGCTGTATTTGTTATCATGTGGATAATGCAAACTCCATTTCTATCTTCTGTTAACAGTCCTTCGTGTAGCTGGCTTTTCAACAGTCACCTCAGATTTTTAAGGCATGGTCTCCACTTCAGGACCTGCCTCCATGTCTTGCTCAATATAAAAGTTTATAAATACCTAAGGAGTTCATGAAGTTATTCTTCCTCTTTTCTAGGTAATTAATGACATAAGGAAAAGATCAGGGAGTCCAGGCAGGATTTCAACTTGGAGAATGAATCAGAAAATTATGATACAAGGAAGTAAATGAGGAAAACGCCCCAAGGATGATGCAGCCATTTTTCTCATCTCAAGCTGTGTCTAATAAAGCCTCTTTTCTAAATCTTCCACTTCTATACTTAGAATCTTTTCCTTCAGTATTTTCTTCAAAGGATCAGAGCCAGTTCATGTCTCCTGTGTCTTCGAGATGCATTTACGGTGTACTTGTCTGAAAGGACTTGCCACTATTTAAACTTGTACAATATAAGAATTATTGCATTAGGATTGGGAAATGAGAATGTGAACAGGCTAGAAAACAGATAGCTCTTCACAGTTTTATGAAGATGGTCTTGTTGATGACAAATATAGTTAAAACATAACATGATATACAAGGCAAAAACAAATTCTTTACGGAATTTTGTGTTTGGTTAAATATGAAATAAACCAAACAAAAAGTACAAATAATGTACCACAGAAGAGTATTACGTCCATGGCCCTGAAGGCACACTTCCTGAGTTTAAATCTTGCCTCTGCTACTTAACCAGGTCTATGCCCTCTATAATTTGCATAACTTGCTCTGCCTCAATTTCCTCATATGCACAACTGAAATAATTAAATATCTGAAGTGTAAATAGTTTATGGAAAATCATGAGTGCTGCTTAATTGTAAGATGTAAATCTTCGAAGACTAATGGCCTGTATGATATTTTAAGGGCAAATTACACAAGCTGTATTAAGTCACACCTAAGGCATATTCTAATTAATCATAATTAAGACCCTGTGTCCATATAAACCTGTGGTATAGAATATACGCTATGTTCCAGGGCAAGCAGGGAAAATCACTAAATATGTGGTCTACTGTCTAACATTTTAAAATTATATTTCATATATTATATAAGAATATTACATTTTTTCTGACGCAGATGAATATCCTCTTAATTCAGGAAAAGCCATTCAGTTTCAGTGCAGGGGTTCACACGAAGTACAGACTTCTCTAGTAGAGCACAGTGTTTTGTTATTGTTCTTTCTTTTCTCCATCAAGAAAGCTGCTCCTTAGTCTTTGGGTCACTTTCTTACCTTTTCTTACACGTCAGCTTACAAATCTCTTGGAAGGAACCTTCTTTATGACCCCATCTAAAGCAGCTGTTACACCTTGATTTTCTTTAAAATGCTTATAAAAACCTGAAATCATCATGTGGCTTTCAGTTCTGTTATGCTGTTTTTTCCAACACGAAGATAATGACAATTTCTGTTTTGTATTCTTATATTCCCAGTGTCTGGTTTAATGCCAGGCACATAGTAAATACTCAACAAATATTTGTTGAACGAAAGAATGAATGTTGTTGGCTATTCACGATTGTTATTCTTACATTGCAATGTTTGGTTTTGGCTGTTTGTTTCTTGTAGATTTCATCCAGGAAAACCTTTATCTATTCAGCATTTTCATGTAAGTCTGAACTGCTCTGTTTTCTCTCCTCCCTTTTTTTTCCACTGCTTGCATGCTGACCTAAGTTAATTGACTTCCCCACTTCCAAATGACCTAAAACTCAAAATGATTTATATGTAGTAGAGAACAGGGTCATCTATTTTTATCGGGAAGAAGGAAAGTTACATGCAAAAACATCACGCTTATTTGATGGAGAATGTAGGTAATAGACTGACTGTAACACTATCTGAATTATTTTGACACATTTCATTGCTTTCACAGAAACTTGGCCAATGGCTGCCACTTTCCACTGAACTGCTATCATAACTCAATGTTTAATTATATACATTTTATGAAATGGTAGTTAAATAATGAATATATAACTGGGCATGGGTTCTGTGCCTCCCACAAATTAATGTGTTCTATTGTTATAGTGTTCTAAGTGTTTAATTAGGGAAGAATATTGTCTTTTAATGTGCTCCTGTGAATTTTTCTCTTACCTATTTTTGCTCAGTGAGATACAATGTATACATCTACTTATTATCACTAAGTGCGAGGTAATCTGAGAGTTGTCTCTATTCTCTTCATGTATATGTGCAAATATGCCACCTTTTCAGACCTCTGTGCTAACATAAGGGAACAGTGATGCAGACACAACCCGTAATAGTTTGCCAGGGCTGCCATTAAAAAAAGGTACCAAGGGGTGCCTGGGTGGCTCAGTGGGTTAAGCATCTGCCTTTGGCTCAGATCATGATCCCAGGGTCCTAGGATCAAGCTCCACGTTGGGCTCTCTGCTCAGTGGGCAACCTGCTTCTCCCTCTCCCTGCTGCTCCCCCTGCTGTACTCTCTCTCTGTCATTGTCAAATAAATAAACAAAATCTTAAAAAAAAAAAAAAAAAAAAAAAAGGTACCACAAAGTAGGTAGCTTATACAACCAAATTTATTGTCTCACAGTTCCAAAAGCTCTAAGTCCAAAATCAAGGTGCTGTCACAGTTGATTCCTTCTGAGTGAAGTAAGGATATTTGGCATTACTTGCCTTATAGATGCTTCACCCCAATCTCAGCCTTAATGTTCACATGGTGTCCTTCTGTATAGGTCTGTCTCTTCACATTTCCTATTTTTATAAGGACACCAGTCACATTGGACGAGGGGCTCATCCTGCTCCAGTATGACCTCAACTTATTACATGTGCCACAACCCGATTTTCAACTATGTCCACATTCTGAGGTACTGGGGATTGGAACTTTACCATATGAATTTTTAGGGAGCACAGTTTAACCTGTAACAACTCTGTTTCTATCATGATACTTAAACATGAAGATACTCAGACTGTCTTTATTTGATAACCTGATGCTCACTGAAGAGTAAAAGAACATTCATCAGTCATCTTAGTATTTGGCTTATTTGCTGCAAATAATGGAAACCCGAATGTATTCAGTATCACTTACTTTGTGGACACAGTCTTTCTCTGTTGTACATCTGATATGTGCTTGCATGTACCTGTGTACTTCCCACCCCCTTTTCTTATTCTGTAGAGAAGGGAAATGTCAGAAGCTTTACATATGAGTTATATTTCCACTATACGAGAGTATCCTTTAAATTTCCATGACTAATAACAGTCCTCCTGCCCTACCAATTTTGCTTTAGTTTTAACTTCTTCAGTGTTTAACTTTTTTTTTTAAGATTTTATTTATTTATTTGAGACTGAAAGAGAGAGAGAAAGAGAGAGAGAGCACATGAGAGGGGGGAGGGTCAGAGGGAGAAGCAGCCTCCCTGCCGAGCAGGGAGACCGAAGCGGGACTCGATCCCGGGACTCCAGGATCATGACCTGAGCCGAAGGCAGTCGCTTAACCAACTGAGCCACCCAGGCGCCCCTTCAGTGTTTAACTTTGATCTTGTTTATTCTCTCCAATGGTACGTATTGATAAGTAAACACAATTAACAAATACTCAAGAGGTAAGGAAGTCTTCAAACCTAACCAGTATAGAATACCCTTAGGTAACGTAGCCAGTAGGCTCCCTTTCTAGAAAATAAACTCATAAACAATACCTTGATATTCACTTACTTTAAATGTATTCAGAACAACCAAAAAGAAGGCTGGCTTTGATATGTGAAAGTCATTGATTTGGGCATGTCAGAGAAAATCTCTCTTTAGAATTACAGATTCTTTTTCCAAATACAAAACCCTAGTTATCTGATTTTAATACCAAAGAAAATGTCTTCCTAATTTATTAAAAATGGAGGGAAAATAGTACTGAAAGCACTTGAGTGCATTTAGAAACCAGCTAATGAGTTAAAGATTTCAGAGATGTGCAGTATACTCTCCTTTAGAAGAAATAGGCTCTCATCCCTTGGTTATATTTTGAACACCATATATGCTGTATGTGTTCTACCTGCACTGCATAGGACCTATCTAAAATTAATAAACTGGCAGTGCTTGGTAAGGATAATTAAAATTAAAGTCTGTATAAACATTTCTGTTCACTATTTTTTTTTATTTTCTCTCTGAACATCTTAGGGAGTGTTAGTACATCAAAATCAACTTTCTTAAGGCTGGGATAAAAGCAGGTTATGCAGTAGTTTACTTTCAAGTCTCTAACCTTTTTTAGATTTTAAGCCTTGTTTTATAAGTGCACCTGATGAGGTCAACAACCATCAAATAGAGAACAGAAATGTCAGCATGGGCTAAATCTGACAATTTGCTCATTATTCACTGTCAAGAATAGCTTATGAACTTTTAACGGTAATTCCTAATGAGAAAACCCCCCAAACTGAGAACGAGATAATTAGAATAAATGAGACTGGCCTAAGTGACAGACTGATATATTTCATCCCCATGACTTTATGATTTTATGAAATAACATGTATAAATCTAAAATAACTCATTTATAATAATGTCTTTGACTTTTGGAATTACTATCTTTCATAATCTGTGCTGCTTTATGTCAGTAATTTCTGGATCAAGATTAGTCAGTCATTTTTCCCGTTCAGAACTAAAGATAGAATGTTAAGTTTAAATATGAGAAACCCATATTGAAAACAGAGCTTATTTATTACACTTGCTTATTTTTCAGATTTTCTGCTGCTTTTCAACTCTGTATAACCTTTCACTTACCGCTGCTGATTCTGATGTTCCACGGGTCACACCTGTTCTTAAGGAAATGCGGGAGAGAGTAGGTTAGAATTTGAAAGAAACACCTGGGTGAACTTTGCTGTAAAGGATTTTTACATATTGCTGAGTCTTTTCACCTGCTGCCCCAGTGCCCTTTCTGTTGACAACAGCAGTGTGCCTCTTGTATGGGTCGGAATTCTTCCTCACAGGCAAAATAACAGCAAACAGCTCCACTCTAAGGAGAATACTGAGCAGTTTTTGCTTTCAATGCAAAGCACAACAGTAAGAAGACAAACATAGGGAAGGGGTTTTGTTACACAGCTCTTTTTGCTTTGCCATTAAAAACATTGGAAGAAGCGTGAAATAATACTGTTACAGAAGCGGAGGGTAGAAATTGACAAAAGAAAAAAATAGTGATGAACTGAATAACCTTAAGTTAACCGATCATGAGGAGCCAGAACACTCCACCCGCCCCCCCTTGCATGATGGAGATATCTACCGAATGCCTACCCTACACTGGCTGAATTTTTTTACTTTTCTCTGGTCATCTACCTGATAGCATGTCAATTAGATATTCATTTGAGTTACCAAACTTCACTTACATGTATTCTGAAAATTAGTTGAACACTGTGGTGGGGAGGATGTTTAATATAACTGTCTGATCTTAAGAAATGGGTGATATGAAGGGTAAGAATAGAGGTTTTGCCGCCAGCTAATATTTGCCAAGTGTGTATAATGTGTCATGTACTGGAAACCTGTGAAAATCATATGGAGTAGAAATCATTGTCCCCATTTTATAAACGGTTAAGCAAAGGATTAGCATGTTTTTTATTTTTCCAATGGCCACACAGAGCTAAAAGATAATACATAGCACTCAAAAGTTTAATTGTAAATACCATGCTCTTAAGTGCTAGGAAATATTAGTATTTTCCAGCAGGAAGTATATGTTACTGAAGTCATTTTTTCTTAAGCTATATAATTCTATAATCTTGCTTTCTGCAAGTTTAGTTTAACTTTATAAAATATTTTCCACCTCATTAAAAAATCTTCTTAAATATACTTTAACTGATGCCTATATTAGTATTCTATTGCTGCTGTAATGTCTCAATTTTATGGCTAAAATAACCCAACTTTGTTGTGTTATAGTTCTGAGAGAGTCCAACACCAGTGTTACTGGGATAAAATGAAGCTGTTGGCTGGACTACACTTTTCTGCAGAGGCTTCGAGAGAAATGATTTTCCTTGCCTTTTCTCCTAGAGGCTGCCCACATTCCTTGCTTCATGGCTATATCATCTTGAATTCCAGCAACGGCAGATTTAATCCTTCTCGGACCACATCACCCTGAGCTACGTTTCTGCTTCTCTTTTCCCCCTTTAAGAACACTTTGTAAACATTGAGGCTACCTGGGTGTAATCCCACATCTTCCTATTTTAGGGTCTGTTGATTAGCAACCTTAGTTTCATCTGCAACCTTAATTCCCCTGTGACATAACTCAGCATATTTACAGGTTCTGGTGATGAGGATATAGACATTTTGGGGGGTGGGGGAACTATGCCGCCTATCACAATGTCTCATATTATATTTTAGAACAATATCCTAATACTTTATGCTGCCAGGATCCCATCTCTGAATACATGTTATTAACACTGATATTATTTCCTTAAGGCATTAAGGAAATAATAACGCATTTATTAAACTGATAAGAACAGATACTACACATGATCTTAGCCAAAAGGCCGAGAAGCGATAATAACGCATTTATTAACACTGAGATTATACATACCTAAAAAATAATAGGAAATCACACAGACATATATTTTTTAACTGCTACAAATTTCCCATTTCTCGATTCATAATTTTTTCTCATGGGTTAGTTCTTGGGATATGTTTTGATATTTTTACTTTTAGGGTATTTTTTTCAGGTACATATCTGTGAACATATTTATGTTGATTTTACACATGAAAGATTAATTCTTAGTGTGTAATTCATGGTTGTAATGATTTCCCATTGAAGATCTATAAAACACCATTTTTTGCTGTCATCCAGCATTTCAAAGGAGAAATATGAGGCTAAAATAATAGGTGGACATAAATGTTTCCCTGTTGTGGGTTTAGAGAACTTAATATGTATATATATAAAACAGGCAGAATGTCTCCCACATAAAGATGTCAATGCCCTCATTCCTATAAGGCGTGAGTATATTATGTTACATGGCAAAAAAAAAAAAAAAAAAAAAAGGTCATGGTCTTAAGAGACAGGTGTTCTGAAAGATTCAGCTGGGCCCAATCTAATTTCAGGACCCTTTATAAGCAGCAAAACATCTCCAGATGAAGCCAGAGAGATTCGAACAGCAGGAGGGGTTAACCCCGCTGTTGCCTCAGGTAACAACAGAGGAAACCATGAGAAGAAATGGGCAGCTTCTAGAAACAAAGCCTAAGCCCCAGCTGACAGCCAGAGGGGAATGGGGACTGCATTTCTGCCACTATATAAGGAACTGAATTTGGCCAACAGCTGGGATGAGCTTGGAAATGGATTCTTCTCCAGAGCTTCCAGGAAGGTAAGCTTTCCTGCCTATCTTCTGATTTCATCCTTGTGAGCACTTCAGCGGAGGACTCAGATGAACACTGGGACTTTGACCTACAGAACTGTGAGGTAATAAGTGGGTGTTGTTTTATGCCACTAAATTTGCATTAATCTGTTTTGGCAGCAATATAAACCTAATATAAATAGTTCCTTAAATTACAGCCAATTAGTAGTAAACATATTGAAATATTTAAAACTGCTTTTAGACCAATGGGATGGACAAAGCTAAAAAAATGTTAAATCTCATGTACGGTTAATGTGAGTGCTTTCATAAATAGTTTGTGACTATTAATTTGTAGTGATATTTAATAGTCATTTGACATGTGTGAAGATTAAAATTCACATGTCATTAGATTTGATAATTCCATTTATATAAATTTATCCTACAGCTATACCCACAGCTGAAGCAAAGACATGTACAAGAATGAGTGCCCATTTTAGAACTGTTTGTGTAAGAAGAATAGGAGAGATGGTATCATTGCTGTTTAACTTAATATGGTATATTCATGCAACGGAATGCCAGGCAGACATTTTCATGATGAAGTGGATATATTTGTTGTCATGTGTGATCTTGTGATTTATACGAAATGTGTATTTGGCCATTCAGATGACCAAAATATGTTCCGCATATATATTTGGTCTTTGTCCATGGTTCTTGGCTCACAGCCCCCAAAATTTTTGGACTTCCCTGAGCCATGAGAGCAATGAGATCAACTTTTTTATAATATTTGGTCTCTTGTCCTCCATCTCAGAAATCCCTTCAAAACCATAAAGGTAAAAAGTGTGTCTTGTTATTCATAGCAAACCCCTTCCACCACAACTGGAGTTATGTTAGTGAGGTGACTTTTGTAAGCACCTGAGGATGGGAGCTGCTTGTTAATGGAGCCAACTATGTGATTAGACGGTTGGAACTTTCATTCCCACCCCTTAATTTCCAGGGAAAAGAAAGGGGCCATATGTTGAACCAATGGCCAGTGATTACATCAATCATGCCTATGTAATGACGCCTGCATGAAAAACCCCATCAGGTTTCAGAGAGCTTCCGGGATGGTGCACACTTGGATATTAAGTGAGAGAGCATCAGGTTCTGTTCCCCTTCACCATACCTGGCCCTCTGCCTCTCCTATCGGGCTGCTGCTGGGTAATATCCTTTTATAATAAAGCGGTAATCCAGTAAGTAAAACATTTCTTTGAGTTCTGTGAGCTACTCCAGCAAATGTGATCAAATGCAAGGAGGGAGTTGTTGGAACGTTAGTTAGTTGGTCAGCAGCGCAGGCGATAACCCGATATGTGACTGGCATCTGAAGTGCGGGGAAGGGCAGCAGTCTTGTGGGACGAAGCCCTTAATCTGTGGGATCTGATGGTATCTTCAGTAGATCGTGTTGGAACTGAGTTGAATTGTAAGACACCCGCTGGTGTTAGAGAATTGCTGGGTGGTGGTTGGAAACCAACCCCTCCGTGTGTGGGAATTGGGGGCAGAAGGGTTTATCAGGAAACAGTCCCCATTTTTTGAATGAAAATAATCAAGGTGCTGAAGAGTGCTATGTTATGGTCTCATTTGTATAAGAGCTTATATTCTGTACAACAGCACATAGAATCTTTATAGATCCGTATGTAAAAACTAGTTAAGTTAA
The DNA here is from genome assembly GCF_004348235.1 of Phoca vitulina. NCBI lineage: Eukaryota > Metazoa > Chordata > Mammalia > Carnivora > Phocidae > Phoca > Phoca vitulina. The sequence continues at coordinate 24,848,200 of NW_022589708.1, read as the reverse complement.
ATATTGGAAAGAGTGGCATGGGACCTGGGGGTCTAGGCCGAGAAACAGACTTACAGTAATTGTTTTATATTGAATTTTAACATGTGCCTGTATCACATGTTGCAAAGCGTTTTTTTAACTCTTCTTATAAACAAAATGTCCTTCAGAAATTTTACATTTCCATGAGAAGTTGAAATGTTGCCTGTTTTCCTGGAATAAGTCTTCTAGAATTTGGATATCAGATTCCACTAACCTCACCACTGTACCATATGTACAAACATACCCAAACATTTATAACACACCTGAATACACGTGTGGACCTTTGTATACTCTAAAGTCCTATATCTACAAAAATTCAAAGCATAAAACACCCAGAGAGTATCTACTATCTGGTCAGTGAGGATCTAGGATAAGGGAGGAACACCAGTAGCACATTCTATATGGCACTTAAAATTTTAAAGCACTAGGGTGGGGGCAGTAAACAACCTATTGAAAAGTAAAGTGGTTATCAGAGGTTTTCATGAACATTAAAGTCTTTCCAGTATGATTTTAATTCTAGTAGAATCAAATAAAATTCAGTTAAAATGTGTTATGAACTATTGGACTAAACAGGATATACATTGTTTCCCGGTGGTAGACTATGGAGAAAGTTTAGTTTCCTTCTTGGTGTTTCCTGTTTTCTGTATTTTCTAAGAAACATGTAATTCATTGTCATCAGAGAAGTATTTTAAAGAATGAAGACCTAAGGAACGATAGTCCAATACTCTCTATTCACCATTGTTAACCTGAATAAAAGTAATAGGGTCTGAACAAGGACTGTCCATATTTAGAGCTGGGTTACATAGATGAGGCTTTGATGGTGGTTTCCGATCTGGCTTCATAGTCCTACTGTTTTGATGCCATAGGCATTCTTTCTTTCCTTGTGTCTTCATGGGCATGTTAGTTGGAAGTTGCTAGAAGGTCATCAGTTGTTGCTAACCACCCTCCACTCTAAGAGTTCTTCTAATTCAGAACAGGAAAATTGATGTATTTTTGAAATATGTACAACATGTTGTTGCTGATTCAAAGAAGAGTATTTTCTGTTATAAAGGAGAATTAGTCATGGGATGCATGCTTGTCTTATCTGAGCTGCCCATTTTTGGTTCCAGAATCAAGGCAGCTGTAGTAGTTAGGTGGAGTTATCCAGCTTCTGTTTCTCTCCTGTAGTAACTCAGTTATCTAACTCCATATTTTGTGAAAAAAAAAGATTAAAGTGCAGGGACCCTTGACAGGGAATGAAAACTGTGTATGTACTTATCTGACAGGTTATCTGTGCATTAAAACTAAAGATTTGGTGGAGTTGATGTTAACATTCAATTATACTTTACCAACTCTCATGCAAAACCTTTAGCTAAGGGATACCTTTTCTGTTTTTTAATTTATTTTTTTGAAAAGATTTATGTGAGAGAGGGATCACGATCGGGAGTAGGGGCAGAGAGAGAGAGAAACAGATTCCCCACCAAGCAGGGAGCCAGACTCAGACTAGAGGCTTGATCCCAGGAGCTTGGGATCATGACCTGAGCCGAAGGCAGATGCTTAACCGACTAAGCCACCCAGGTGCCCCTATCTTTTTTTTTTTTTTTTTTTTCCCATTCAGATTTCTCACTTTGTTTCAGTTTTGTAAATCCTGTGTTTCTATACAGTGGTATCTGAGATGTCCCTTTCCTAATGAGTATTCTTACTCTTTTATTGAAATTCTAGATTTCTACATCTACAATTTGTGAAAATTCACTTTGAGTTTTATATCTTCAGGAATTAATCTCTTAGGATAAGCTCTCCAATATGTACAGCAAAATCTCTGCCTCTAGTTATGTATTAGAACAAAAAGCTTCCTTCTTTATCTAGTGTATATCTCTGAATTTTCCTCTGCTGCTGGCTCCATGTTCATGTATTTTTGGTCCTAGGAGTGGTTTGAAAACTCTTCTCCTTTTTTTTTTTTTTTTTTTTTTTAACTCTTCTCCTTTTTTTAAGGAAGAGTAACTGTGTTGAAAATGAATCCCACCCTTTTGCTGAAATATGTTCACTCTGACCATTTGGGAAACTATCAAACATATTGGCTGAATGCAGGTTAATAGTAAAAGCTTATGTATGTTATCAAGGCTGCTATGCCCAGTTGTGCCAGAGTGCATTGTGGAAGACCAGAGGAAGCTATTCACATCCTAAACCTCACTGATTTGAATATTGGGAGGACTTCTGTCTGATGACAAAGTATTTCAGTGCAAAAAAAAACCTCTTACATTTTAACAATGTTCAGATATATGGAAGTGTCTTAAGGGAGAGACGTATTTTTAAAATCTGGGGGGGCGGAAATCTTATGAGTTAGTATTGACCTTCACTGTTATAACAAGGAATCTGGAGATTGCGTTCATTCAAATACCTTTAGGCAGACAATACAACAAAGTGGTTGTGTGCATGTTATTTGGAGTCAGAAAACCCTGGCTCAAAGATTCCTTCACTTACTAGCTGTGTGACCTTGGGAGAAATATTTAACTTTTTAACTTTTCAGAAATTTGGTTTTCTCATGTGGAAGAATGGGAATGGGAAAATAAAACTTTCATAAATTAAAATACTAAATTCCTCTTGAAATGTGAGCATACATTGGCAAAAATGGGCAATGAGTAGACACCGCTGGGCCAGCAAACTAAGGAACTAAAAGACAGTTTTGAATTTTCATTATTCGTGTGTGTGTATGTATATATCCTATTTAATTTAAAAATGATACTGAAGGTAGATTGCTGAGCAAAGTGGTTAGCAGGTGATAACACATGTAATGGTAACTCAGATGCAAATTCATAGAAATTTGAAACATTGGCCCAAATGACCAGAACTGTGGATGATCGGAGGGTAAGATTTAATAATGGCAAGCCACATAGATAGGAGTCTTGGTACCAGAGGCTTTATATGCATCCTGTAGAATGAGCTGTTATGAATATGCCTAAAGTCCTCTGCTTCCTTTAGGCAAAAATGCAGATGTTCAATTAGAGGGGAACCAAGCTTTCCCCAGAGGAGTCGCTAGCAAGGAGTCCCTATGACATCCTGGTGTGAAGTACCCGCTTAAGAAAAATCTAAGAAACTGCCATATGAGAAGAAATTTTGGTGAAATAAGGCCTTGGGGTTTGTTCTCCACCCAAAACAGAGAAATTATAAAGTTTACCTCTGAATTCACCTGAAGTGAACTTTATAACACTTCCTGAGTGTGAAAATGGGAGGCCATAGAAAAGACTCCAGCAAGAAGGAGTGATAGAAAAGTACAGGGATTTTTTTTTTACCTCCGGCAGAATCAAATCAGTAGTGATGTTCTATGAGGAGCTCTTTTGGTGCCCAGGAGAAAATGTAGATCTACCAGGAAAGAATCTATCCAGGAAACAACATTTTAAACCCAGATACCCTCAAGAGTTCTTGAGGCGGAATAGCTGATTGGGAGCAGATGTGGATATTTAGAAAGATAATCTGGATGAGGCATAATTTGAACATGACTATTGTGTTCCAAACCAAATCTTTCAAGAAGGTTACTTGTTTAACTTTTTCCTGTTGGGAATACTCTGCATCCCCCCCCCCCCCCCTCAAAACCATTTCTTTCCATGGACCATCAGAGAAGCCAGATGGAGCCAAAGAGAAGTATTCAGTCACAGCCCAATGTGGGTCTAGGGAAACTTTTAGTTGTGCAGGAATATCTGTGTTACAGCTTGGATTTTCTAGAAACAGATACGAAATTGATCTGGGGTATACAGTATTTATTAGGGAGTGGCACCTGTGAAGGAAAGTAGGTAGAAGAAGGATTGAGCAGAGGGAGAAGTCCAGTAGTGCTGTAACTGTGACAAAGCGTCAGCGAACTCCTGAAGGGTCCTGCAGCAAGTCCTGCCCAACAGAGTGGTCCCAGGTTGGCCTGGAATGGCTGGGCCTTTATGCCACACTTTGCTCAGTCAACGATGTAAGTTGTCTTCCTCTGCCATCGCTCCTACACTCAAGGTGAGGCATCCGGGCAAAGCAGCTCTGCAGCTGAGCTAGACCTGAAGGAACTGAAAGCGGGACACTGTTGCCCGCCCTCCAACGCACCCCGCTCCGGCCACCTCCCCACCCCTCACCCTCCCCGCCCTCCCCACCCTCCCTGCCCTCCTCCTCCAGCGCTATCCCCCCCTCCTCAGGCTGCCCTCCTCTGGCTGCTTCCCCCACCACCACCACCTTCCTCCAGCCACCCACCCCGCCCTCCTCCGGCCGGCCCATGAAGCCTTCCCTCGCTGGGGTCTGAGTGGCGCATCGCCAGGACCAGTACTTCTGTAGTCTAGGCATTGTAAAATGGCTTTGCTAGACAAAAGTTCAGCCAAATGCTATACCTCTACAAATCTTGACTCTTTGTATTTTAATTCTCCACTCCCATAGAAAGCTTGTTTATTTCTTTTGTGAGCCCAGCACAGATAGTATCATATCCATTTGAACTAGGCAGGCTTCTAAATATCCACCCAGTATATATGATCCATGTTTTCCAGTATTTAGACAGATGCTCCAGCATTTTCCTCTATTTCTCTTAATATCCTAGCACTATTTTCTCATTTATTTCCCTTTTTTATATGGACTTATAAATGTCTGCTTTTCCAAGTGAAATCAGGAAAGGTAATACTCTTTATGGTGGTATTGTTTTCTCCAAATATATTTGAAAGAATAACAGAATTTACTACGTAGAAAAAGTTGTAGAATTATGATAATTATAGTCCAGAAAATTTTAGAGTTTTAGACTTGAAATCCAAGCCTAAATTAAACTTAATTCTGTGATATGTTTTATATTTTAAGAAGTTATTTCTTGGGGGCGGAGCAAGATGGCGGAGGAGTAGGAGACCTGGATTTCCTCTCCTCTCAGGAATTCAGCTGGATAGGGATCAAACCATTCTGAACACCTACAAACTCAACAGGAGATCAAAGAAAAGAAGAGCAACAACTCTCTGAACAGAAAAGCGACCACTTTTTGGAAGGTAGGACGTGCGGAGAAGTGAATCCGAGGCGATATTCGGGAGGATAGACGGCGGGGGAGGGGCCTCCGACGGCCGCTTCTGGCAAGTGATAGAGCCACGGAGCACAAAATCGGAACTTTTAAAAGTCTGCTCCGCTGAGGGACGTCACTCTGGTGGCGAAGTGGGTGGTGGAACCCTCGCGGGACAGTGTGGTCTCAGGACCCTCGGGGTCACAGAAAGACCGGGGGTGCCTGAGTGCGGCAGAGCTCCCAGGTACCGGAGCAGGGAAGCCGGCTGCAGAGACGGAGCCCAGGCGCGGGCTCTCAGCTCGGGGCTGCTATAAACCGTGATCCGCGGCACAGTCGGGCCACAGCTCCTCCAGCAGGGACCCAACAAGCGGCAGATCCGGGGAGACTCACCTTCTTCCCCCGGGAGGAGAGGTGCGGGAGCGCACCACGGGGATCTGCTGGGTTTGGAGACTCCACCCGGGGTCGGGTGCCAGATAGAAAGGCGCGGTCACAGGCCAGGTGAGCGCGGAGTGCGGCCGGAGACCGGGGAGACGGGAGTGACTGACTGCTTTTCTCTGGGGGCTTGCTGAGGAGCGGGACCCCGAGTTCTCGGCTCCGCCGGGGCGGAGACTGGGAGGCTGCCATTTTCACTCTCCGCCTCCAAAGCTGTACGGAAAGCTTGCAGGGAACAAAAGCTCCGGAGAGCAAACCCGAGCAGATTACTTAGCCCGGACCAGCAAGGGCGGGGCAATTTTGCCTCCGGCAAAGACATTTGGGAACCACGGCAACAGGCCCCTCCCCCAGAAGATCAGCAAGAACAGCCAGCCAAGACCAAGTTTACCGATCAATGAGAACGGCAGAACTCCAGCGCTAGGGGAACACTGCACATAGAATTCATGGCTTTTTTACCATGATTCTTTAGTCTTTCAAAGTTAATTATTTTTTTTAACTGTCTTTTTTTCTTTTTTCCTTTTTTCTTTTTTTTTGAATTTTTCTTTTTCCCTTTTTCAACCAACATCTTATCAATCCCTTTTTTAAAAAAAAACATTTTTATTTTTCATTTTTAAAGTCATATTCTATCCCTTCATAGTAGTTACCCGTATTTTTGGCATATATATATAAGTTGTTCTCTCTTTAAAATCTTGAGATAGTTTCTTCTAACAGATCAAAATATACTCTAAATCTCTAGTGTATGGTTTTTTTCTACTCCCCTGCCTGATCACATTCTCTCCCTTTTTTCTTTCTTTCTTTTTTTTTTAATCCTCTTCTTTCTTTTTTCAAACAACTTATCAAATCCTTTTTTAAAATTTTTTATAATTTCCATCTTTACAGTCATATTCCATCCCTTCATCATATCAACCCTTATTTTTGTACATATATAAGTTTTTCTTTCTTTAAAATTTTGGGAGGGACTTTCTTTTAACAGACCAAAATACACCCAAAATCTAGTGTGTGGCACTGATCTATAATCCAGCCTGATCATATTTGATCACATTCTGTTTTTGTTTTGTTTTGTTTTGTTCTGCTTTTGTTTGTTTTTATCTTTATCTTTTTCTTTTTTCTTTTTTTCTTTCCTTTTCTTTTTTCTCTCTTTCCCTTTCTTTTCCCACTGCTTCAGGTCTTTTCTGATTTGTTTAGAGTATATTTTCTGGGGACGTTGTTACCCTGCTAGCATTTTGTTCTCTCATTAATCTATTCTCCTCTGCACAAAATGACAAGACGGAAAAAATCACCTCAACAAAAAGAACAAGAGGTAGTACCGACTGCCAGGGACCTACTCAATACGGACATTAGTACGATGTCAGATCTAGAGTTCAGAATCATCACTTTAAAGATACTAGCTGGGCTTGAAAAAAACATGGAAGTTATTAGAGAAACCCTTTCTGGAGAAGTAAAAGAACTAAAATCGAACCAAGTAGAAATCAAAAAGGCTATTAATGAGGTGCAATCAAATATGGGGGCACTAACTGCTAGGATAAATGAGGCAGAAGAAAGAATCAGTGAGATAGAAGACCAAATGATGGAAAATAAAGAAGCTGAGAAAAAGAGAGATAAACAACTACTGGATCACGAGGGCAGAATTCGAGAAATAAACGATACCATAAGACGAAACAACATTAGAATAATTGGGATCCCAGAAGAAGAAGAAAGAGAGAGAGGTGCAGAAGGTATAATGGAGCAAATTATAGCAGAGAACTTCCCTAATTTGGGGAAGGAAACAGGCATCAAAATCCAGGAGGCACAGAGAACCCCTCTCAAAATCAATAAAAATAGGTCAACACCCCGACATCTAATAGTAAAACTTACGAGTCTCAGAGACAAAGAGAAAATCCTGAAAGCAGCTCGGGAGAAGAGATCTGTAACCTACAATGGTAGAAACATTAGATTGGCAACAGACTTATCCACAGAGACCTGGCAGGCCAGAAAGGACTGGCAGGACATATTCAGAGCACTAAATGAGAAAAATATGCAGCCAAGAATACTATATCCAGCTAGGCTGTCATTGAAAATTGAAGGAGAGATAAAAAGCTTCCAGGACAAACAAAAACTAAAGGAATTTGCAAACACGAAACCAGCCCTACAACAAATATTGAAAGGGGTCCTCTAAGCAAAGAGAGAGCCTAAAAGCAACATAGACCAGAAAGGAACACAAACAATATACAGTAACAGTCACTTTACAGGCAATACAATGGCACTGAACTCCTATCTTTCAATAGTTACCCTGAATGTAAATGGGCTAAATGCCCCAATCAAAAGACACAGGCTATCAGATTGGATTAAAAAACAAGACCCATCGATATGCTGTCTGCAAGAGACTCATTTTAGACCCAAAGACACCCCCAGATTGAAAGTGAGGGGGTGGAAAACCATTTACCATGCTAATGGACACCAAAAGAAAGCTGGGGTGGCAATCCTTATATCAGACAAATTAGATTTTAAACCAAAGACTGTAATAAGAGATGAGGAAGGACACTATATCATACTTAAAGGGTCTATCCAACAAGAAGATCTAACAATTGTAAATATCTATGCCCCTAACATGGGAGCAGCCAATTATATAAGGCAATTAATAACAAAAGCAAAGAAACACATCGACAACAATACAATAATAGTGGGGGACTTTAACACCCCCCTCACTGAAATGGACAGATCATCTAAGCAAAAGATCAACAAGGAAATAAAGACTTTAAATGACACACTGGACCAAATGGACTTCACAGACATATTCAGAACATTCCATCCCAAAGCAATGGAATACACATTCTTCTCTAGTGCCCATGGAACATTCTCCAGAATAGATCACATCCTAGGTCATAAATCAGGTCTCAACCGGTACCAGAAGATTGGGATCATCCCCTGCCTATTTTCAGACCACAATGCTTTGAAACTAGAACTCAATCATAAGAGGAAAGTCAGAAAGAACTCAAATACATGGAGGCTAAAGAGCATCCTACTGAAGAATGAATGGGTCAACCAGGAAATTAAAGAAGAATTAAAAAAATTCATGGAAACCAATGAAAATGAAAACACAACTATTCAAAATCTTTGGGATACAGCAAAGGCAGTCCTAAGAGGAAAGTATATAGCAATACAAGCCTTTCTCAAGAAACAAGAAAGGTCTCAAGTACACAACCTAACCCTACACCTAAAGGAGCTGGAGAAAGAACAGCAAATAAAGCCTAAACCCAGCAGGAGAAGAGAAATAATAAAGATCAGAGCAGAAATCAATGAAATAGAAACCAAAAGAACAGTAGAACAGATCAACGAAACTAGGAGCTGGTTCTTTGAAAGAATTAACAAGATTGATAAGCCCCTGGCCAGACTTATCAAAAAGAAAAGAGAAATGACCCAAATCAACAAAATCATGAATGAAAGAGGAGAAATCACAACCAACACCAAGGAAATACAAACAATTATAAGAACATATTATGAGCAACTCTATGCCAACAAATTAGATAACCTGGAAGTAATGGATGCATTCCTAGAGATGTATCAACTACCAAAACTGAACCAGGAAGAAATAGAACACCTGAACAGACCTATAACCACTAAGGAAATAGAAGCAGTCATCAAAAATCTCCCAAAACACAAAAGCCCAGGGCCAGATGGCTTCCCAGGGGAATTCTACCAAACATTTCAAGAAGAATTAATACCTATCCTTCTGAAACTGTTCCAAAAAATAGAAATGGAAGGAAAACTTCCAAACTCATTTTATGAGGCCAGCATTACCTTGATCCCAAAACCAGACAAAGACCCCATCAAAAAGGAGAATTACAGACCAATATCCCTGATGAACATGGATGCAAAAATTCTCACCAAAATACTAGCCAATAGGATCCAACAGTACATTAAAAGGATTATTCACCACGACCAAGTGGGATTTATCCCTGGGCTGCAAGGTTGGTTCAACATCCGCAAATCAATCAACGTGATACAATACATTAACAAAAGAAAAAACAAGAATCACATGATCCTCTCAATAGATGCAGAAAAAGCATTTGACAAAGTACAGCATCCTTTCTTGATCAAAACTCTTCAGAGTATAGGGATAGAGGGTACATACCTCAATATCATAAAAGCCATCTATGAAAAACCTACAGCGAATATCATTCTCAATGGGGAAAAACTGAGAGCTTTCCCCCTAAGGTCAGGAACGCGGCAGGGATGTCCACTATCACCACTGCTATTCAACATAGTATTGGAAGTCCTAGCCACAGCAATCAGACAACAAAAAGAAATCAAAGGCATCCAAATTGGCAAAGAAGAAGTCAAACTCTCACTCTTTGCAGATGATATGATACTTTATGTGGAAAATCCCAAAGACTCCACCCCAAAACTGCTAGAACTCATACAGGAATTCAGTCAAGTGGCAGGATATAAAATCAATGCACAGAAGTCAGTGGCATTCCTATACACCAACAACAAGTCAGAAGAAAGAGAAATTAAGGAGTCGATCCCATTTACAATTGCACCCAAAACCATAAGATACCTAGGAATAAATCTAACCAAAGAGGCAAAGGATCTGTACTCAGAAAACTATAAAATACTCATGAAAGAAATTGAGGAAGACACAAAGAAATGGAAAAACGTTCCATGCTCATGGATTGGAAGAACAAATATTGTGAAGATGTCAATCCTACCTAGAGCAATCTACACATTCAATGCAATCCCCATCAAAATACCATCCACTTTCTTCAAAGAAATGGAACAAATCATCCTAAAATTTGTATGGAACCAGAAAAGACCCCGCATAGCCAGAGGAATGTTGAAAAAGAAAAGCAAAGCTGGCGGCATCACAATTCCAGACTTCCAGCTCTACTACAAAGCTGTCATCATCAAGACAGTATGGTACTGGCACAAAAACAGGCACATAGATCAATGGAACAGAATAGAGAGCCCAGAAATGGACCCTCAACTCTATGGTCAACTAATCTTCGACAAAGCAGGAAAGAATGTCCAATGGAAAAAAGACAGTCTCTTCAACAAATGGTGTTGGGAAAATTGGACAGCCACATGCAGAAGAATGAAACTGGACCATTTCCTTACACCACACACAAAAATAGACTCCAAATGGTTGAAAGACCTCAATGTGAGACAGGAGTCCATCAAAATCCTAAAGGAGAACACAGGCAGCAACCTCTTCGACCTCAGCCGCAGCAACTTCTTCCTAGAAACATCGCCAAAGGCAAGGGAAGCCAGGGCAAAAATGAACTATTGGGACTTCATCAAGATAAAAAGCTTTTGCAAAGCAAAGGAAACAGTCAACAAAACCAAAAGACAACTGACAGAATGGGAGAAGATATTTGCAAATGACATATCAGATAAAGGGCTAGTATCCAAAATCTATAAAGAACTCATCAAACTCAACACCAAAAGAACAAAGAATCCAATCAAGAAATGGGCAGAAGACATGAACAGACATTTCTCCAAAGAAGACATCCAAATGGCCAACAGACACATGAAAAAGTGTTCAATATCGCTCGGCATCAGGGAAATCCAAATCAAAACCTCAATGAGATACCACCTCACACCAGTCAGAATGGCTAAAATTAACAAGTCAGGAAATGACAGATGTTGGCGGGGATGCGGAGAAAGGGGAACCCTCCTACACTGTTGGTGGGAATGCAAGCTGGTGCAGCCACTCTGGAAAACAGTATGGAGGTTCCTCAAAAAGTTGAAAATAGAGCTACCATATGATCCAGCAATTGCACTACTGGGTATTTACCCCAAAGATACAAAAGTAGGGACCCGAAAGGCTACGTGCACCCCGATGTTTATAGCAGCAATGTCCACAATAGCCAAACTGTGGAAAGAGCCAAGATGTCCATCAACAGATGAATGGATAACGAAGATGTGGTATATATATACAATGGAATATTATGCAGCCATCAAAAGGAATAAGATCTTGCCATTTGCAACGACGTGGATGGAACTGGAGGGTATTATGCTGAGCGAAATAAGTCAAACAGAGAAAGACATGTATCATATGACCTCACTGATATGAGGAATTCTTAATCTCAGGAAACAAACTGAGGGTTGCTGGAGTGGGGCGTGGGGTGGGAGGGATGGGGTGACTGGGTGATGGACACTGGGGAGGGTGTGTGTTCTGGTAAGTGCTGTGAATTGTGCAAGACTGTTGAATCTCAGATCTGTACCTCTGAAACAAATAATGCAATATATGTTAAGAAAGAAAAAAAGAAGAAGAAGAATGTAGCAGGAGGGGAAGAATGAAGGGGGGGAAATCGGAGGGGGAGAAGAACCATGAGAGACGATGGACTCTGAAAAACAAACTGAGGGTTCTAGAGGGGAGGGGGTTGGGAGGATGGGTTAGCCTGGTGATGGGTATTGAGGAGGGCACGTTCCGCATGGAGCACTGGGTGTTATGCACAAACAATGAATCATGGAACACTATATCTAAAACTAATGATGTAATGTATGGGGAGTAACATAACAATAA